>NW_024513654.1:8445887-8695362 GCF_017590135.1 Pyrgilauda ruficollis | reverse complement strand
CCCCCCCCCCCCCAGTTTATTATATAAAAATAATTATTATTTAAGCTGATAAGAAAATGTATTTACACACATTGCCAGGTGTGAACTTTAGAGAAGGATTCTGTCCATCTGGGCCCAGAATATTGTTTGCCATGGACTCAAAAGCCAGCACATGCCTTTCCTGTTTAGCACGTGAAGCAATAGAGACAGTCCTGTCCCAGGACTTAAACAGCTGTAGGAAGTAAAATGTACACCATTTCAATTCCTGGTGACTGCATCCTACACACACATAACTGGCAAGTATTATGAAAAGGAACAAATATCAGTTCCTCGGGCCAGTGAGAAAATTCTTTAATGGTGGAAATTTGTGAAAACAAATGGATTTCTTCCATGAGGTATTTAGAATGAAGAATGTGATAAGTTATAGTCAGTCATTAGCATTTGTTGAACATTCTACTTATTATTAGTGTTTCGTGTACTTCTGGTTCAAACTTTTAATGGAAAAAGAGTGGAATAAATGGGGTAACACTAACCAGATGGTCCTGTATGTGGAATTTCTAAAGCTTTTTGTGTACTTTATGTTGAAGATAACAAATCACACAGGTCAACAGCTAGTGTCAGCTAGTGAGAAATGATTGTACATTTTAAGGAAGCAAAGCTCTTGAGGCCTTAGTTGCATTGGTGTCAGGGATTCAATTTTGCAATTTTCACCTGGAAATGAAGATGCCTCCGAGTGAGGCATACTGCAGAAGAAATATTTAAAGAGGTGTTTGTTTAGATTCCAAAAACTAGGTTATCTTAGACACATTTAGGTTCAGGACATCTCCTCCTTGCTTTTCATTTAATTATGTTTCTATTTTATCTTTGGCATCTGCAGAGGATAAAATATAGGAATAATTAGGAATAGAGCTAGCTGATGAAAAATTAAGACTCTGCAATATTGTTTCTTTATATGATCTTCTTAAACAAAAAAAATCAGAAAGAAAATCTATGATATGTTTTGCTTTTTGATAACTAGCTTCATATGTTTAAACATTCTGAGAGTCATACATTTGCTAAGAATATCTTCTGATCTGTGGCATATCCAAGTCATCCATCCCTATAGTATCTTGCCAGGTCACTGTAGTCCCATTGAAATATTTTGACACAGAATTTCATCCAAATAAATAAATAGTGTATGATGGTGCCATCTATAGCCCAGACAGCTCAAGGGATTAGTAATTAGTTATATAGCCTTTTACTTAGGGATTGTTGCTTAAGATCAGACTCAGAATGTCACTTCTAGCCACAGGCTTGGCAAGTTGAAACAGTGGTTTCTTTCTGATCCTTGTCAATGAGGTAATGTCTAAGTCATCTGGGGCAAAGTAGAAGTAGAAACTGAATTATAATTTCCAGAATTGATTTCTCAAACTCATTTTTATGTAAAGGTAATAAGCAATAGTTTTTAACTCCTGTCTACCTGTTCCATGAGTACAAAAGGAAACTTCCAGATACCAGAAAACTTTCACTGGCATTACCTCCTCAGAAGGAGGCAAGTGTGACATAGTTTCAAGTATATTTGCCAAAGGTTATTGCGTCACAGAAATAAACAGCAATAGGATGAGCAATTCAGAGGCAATGATCTTTCATAAGACAATATCCTTCCTGTAACTCAATAGATACATCTAGATAATAGTCCAGGAGCTACAAAAATAAAAAATTCCATAAAACTGAGTTGTTTATCTATGGCCAGTTTCTAGGTGGACCTCAGAGAAATGAACCACTGTGGAGATGCAACCCTTACACATGTGCAGCAGGCATTTAACATTTTGGTGTAAAGTTAAAATCTCAACTGTAAAAAATCCAACTGTGGTGGACTTATTTTCTCTGGTTCAAATCAATCTTGATATTAGAAGTTATTATATTCCTGCAAAGGAGAACATATCAGATTTTCTACCAAGAGTAGACCTTCTTTTTAAACACAGCATTTACCCTTTGAATAACTCCACAGACTAGGCTTGTCTCTCCTAGAAGACACTTGTCATTAGTGGCAGAAGAAGCTTAACTTCTGACACATGTAGAGTGCAGCAATGTAGAAGTTTATTCACCATGGCATCTTCCATAGATGAAACATCTCTAAGCATTTTGCAAAGCTGTACCATTTTCTGAAACCAGAGGCAGAGAACAATAAAAGAGCCATAGGCAAAGGAGGAAAGATGAGCTTCCTGGTGAAAGCAAAAGCAGATTATTGTTGACCAAACTGAGTTTTATTAATAATCTTAACACCAGTCACTGATACAGGGTGGATGGAGAAGTGTGGAAGGATTGTATGTGTTCTGTTATTTGTAATGTGGTGAGAAGTATTTATCTTCTGTTTCCACTGATATGAAATGACCATGCACAATGCAAAAGGGTTCTCATTGCAATGACTGCATTATCATACCTTGTGCTGGACTTCAGATGGAAGTGTTGCTTACTATCAGGTGGTAGCTCACTGTCATTGAGGCAGGGAATCTACATTATATGTATTAAATCCAGGATCAGTAAACTTACCTGGGTGATGCTTTTTTCAAATTTTGTAGAAATTATAAAAGGCAAAGGAATTCTTTGAAACACTGTTTGAAAGAGAAGCAGAAAAGAAAACAGTGTTTTTTTCTTGGATTGTTTTAGATTTTTGCATCCTACTGGACTAATGATTTCAGACTAGTAGTAAAGATTACATCAAGAAGTGACATGTTCTCTTACATAGCATACATTAATGAACAGTATTTTCTGTAGTGCACTCACATCTTTGTATTTACGCTTTTGTTCACGTGTGAAAATTTGTGCAAAACTGCATCTCTAAAAGTGTTCAATTTTTGCTTACTATGTTAGATATGCAGTTCTCTCCATTGTTATATCCTATTTTGAAATGTATCCTTGAAGCAAGTGTAAAAACAGGGTGAGAGATGCTCTATTCAGTTTCTAAAATGCCTCAGTAAATACCTGTCACCACATTTACCTCGTGTGGTAGACTGGAGCTGAAGGAATCATAACCACAGGTGCTCAGCACCTCAGCTGTGGACTTGGAAGTGGTGGAACAGGGAACAAGTTTGCTGTATAGTTAAAGTAAAAAGATAGTTTTGTTAGTTCAGTAATTCAGTTAGAATAATTTTACTAAGTGTTATAAAGTTTTGAGGTACAACAGTCAAAGATCACACAGCAGACATTGTATTAAATGATTATTTGCCAGATATTTATTTGTTTTGATTTTCAAAGGATAGCCACAGTCTGGAGGCTCTGCATAAACCTAGAAGTTATGCTGTCCTCTGCTCTGAAGAGTTACTTGCACAGATGTTTCCAGATGTAGAAGCTCAATAATCCTGACTGAATGTCCCATTTCTGGTCAGTAGTAAAAAATGAGATTGGGATGTTTGCAGAGTGAAATCTCTTGTGGATTTGAGCTCTGGACTTGTGAGCACTTAACATTGTGCTCATTGTTATGCAGATGCATACTCCCACTGAGTACTCCAAGTTGTGTACATAAATATTTTCATACATCTTAGAGATCTGGTTTGGTGAGTGCAGGCACAACATGTGTAATGCACAATCTCAGCTGCTTCCGAGGTACTCAGTCGCTGCCTGGAGACAGACTGAGCAATCTTTAATATGAAATCTCTCCAGATTAAGTTTTTAGTATTATAAGTTTGATTTATGTGTGGGAAGAACATTTGGATGAGATATATTGGAAGAAAATGTATCCCATCCATTAGCAAAGAATGCTGTAATTAGGAAAGGAAGATACCTGGCTCAGAACATGTGATATGACTCAGAATTGTGTCCTCGAGTCATTATGCAGACAAAAAAACCCCACATCTCGCTTCAGTGCAAGTTTTGCATGTGTAACAGCTGTCACAGTGAGACCATTAATCAGCTGAACCACCACACAGGTGGAGGATGAGAAACCACCTTCTGTGCTAGAGGTTGGATGTAAAAATTACTTTGCACGGGGTCCGTCTGTCTGTGCTGCTGTAGCTGCAGCAATGCAAATCTCTGGTGTAGATCTCTTTCACCACTGGCATAAGATGGTTTTGTGCAATTTCCTCTTTAAAGCATAGAAGGAAAAATATAGACTGTAGTTAAATGCTAGTGAGACCATGATTTTGCTCTAAGCTGTGTTTCTGAAGTTAAAACTATTGCAATAAGACACACCTATTTTATTTTACTTGGTATATTAGTACACTATGAACTCATATCAATTGTATACAGTTAGATAAATGAGCAGTATACTTTATTTGTGTGTCCCCAGGTTATTTTGCTAAATTATGTCATTTATTATCTTCTGCTGTGTATAATGACAGTTTGTGAAAAACAGAGTTTTTTTCTTTCTTTCCTGTCCATATCCAAGCAAACAAACATAAAAAAACCCCAAAACCCTGATCAGAATATATGCACATCCCTTGAAACAGAGACTTTCCACCTCCTCTCCATTTTCATCATGTGATATGGCAGGACATCAAATGATACAAAGATGTATAAAGTGACAATAAATGAAAGATAAATTAGAAGAATTTTTTTTTTGATGACAGTTCCTATTCAGTTTGCATGATAAGAATTTAGTCTTAATTTCTGACATATTCATTTTATCAGCCAAATTTCCTAATTTGTATTATTACAGATAATTACCAACGTATATTTATTTTTAAAACTTTATTTGTTCAATTAGAAGGTAGATTTCAGCCTTCATCTTTGTAGGTAGCTGATCCAAGACAGTTTTATGTAAATGGCTTAATTAATTGCTACCTTTCAGTTGAAACAGCAACTTACAAAGGAAGTTATCCTTTTCGAGTGGCATAAGATGTTTAAAAACAGCAAAAAACCCACAATACTTTTCTCAGGCACCTTGGCACACAATTATAAGTTATTTGACAGAAGTAAATGTAATAAACTGCAAGGCTTCTTCCCAAATTATGTCTTTTCCATGTAATTAAAATAGCATCAACCTTAAGTGCAGTGGCTGTGTAGTCTTCACATCTACATTATTAAAAGACTTAATTATGCAGAATTACAAAACTTTTTTGTAAATGGTTCAACGTGTTGGTGGTAAAGATGTGATCTGTGTGGCCTACTTATTAAGTTTACACTCTCTCTCAAGCAATTAGTTGTTTCCAAGTGTTTGGTGCCTTGCTCTCCCTTCCAGGCTGTGCTTGGAAAATGCTGCCATGTGGTGCTTTTAGAGGATGTGGTGACAGGGCTTTTCCTTTTTGGCCATCAGACAACAGCACAAATCTGTCCTGGTGACCATCTGCAGCTGGGCTTGCCTGGATTGCAGCTGCAAACAGTCCTGACCCATAGTCCTGGATGAGGAGAGGGAGTTTGGGGTATTCTCTCTCCTCCTCCCAGCCCCAAGGTCCATTTGTTGTTGGTACTGCCCTTCAAGCAGTGTTTTCCCCAGCTGCATCCCATTCTACCAAAGCAAGGGGCACTCAGTAGTGGAAGTAGTTTGTAAAACCCAGAAGAGGGTGGTTGAGATCCCACATGTGATGGTAAATGCCTTGATTCTATGTGTTTGCATGGTCTGCATGGACCCCTTTCTTAGTGTTATGCTTTTGCTTCATAAGAATAGTGGGAGGAAATAATACACAGTCCTTTTAAAAAGAGCCAATTCTTCGTGTCATTAATAAGGGAAATCAAAAAATACTCACTGTGCCCGCTGATCTCGTCTGCTGCTTGCTGTTATCCTTGTTTCTGAACTTCATACCAAACTGGAGATCCTGGGGGAGGGGGAAGGATGAGTGGGTGAATGAATGCATGTCTAGAAATGTGGCAAGCTTTCAGTAGTGATGCTCCAATGCTGTCCTCATTATTGTCCCATTTTATTTGGCAGAGTGACTCTTTTCCCCTTAAATGTGCAAGGGTTTAATTAATACATTCCAGTTGTCAAACCCAGTTCAGCTTGATGAGCAGGACAGTGTAGAAAAGCTAGATTATTTGTTTGCATCACTAGGCAATGGGGAAATACCTCCTCCATTGGTTTTCTTTGCAAGTAGTGACAGCAGCGTTTTGACAGAGACAAAGGGATAAAAAATGTGCTGGAAGGACTAGAAGAATTAATTTGTAATAGATAATTGGATCTGTATGGCAATGATACGAGTTTGGAAGAAACTCAAGAGGAATAGCTCTCTAGGTTTTTAGGTTTCACTCTCATGTCAAAATAGCATCTGCATGCCTTATGCATTTTAAAATTTAGGAAAATACATATCTTGCTTCCTTATTTAGCTGCCCCACTGAGTCTCTGACAAAGGTCTGGATGTGCCTATTTTTATTACTAATTAAACCACAAGAAAAAATGTGGCTGTGTTTTTGGGAATGTGATACAGTATCACTGTTACTTTTGTCTCTTGCAAAAGTTAGTTTTACTCTTGCACCAGCCTCTGAGACAGCTGTCTTTTGAATTTTGCAAGGCTCACCTTTGTTGCTGACGGATCCTACAGCAGATCCTCAGGGAAGGGTGTGGTTCAGTGTGACAGGAGATTGTCTCATTCAGTGGAAGTGTGGATCCATTGAATGCCGGGATGGAGATGTTGCCTGCATTCAGCTCCGTAGAGAGCCAGTGGTGAAAGCAGAGGGCCATGGGGGTGTCCCCTGGGAATATTCCATGGGGATATTCTATGGGGATGTTCCATGGGGGTGTCCCATAGGAATATTCCATGGGGATGTTCCATGGGGGTGTCCCATGGGAATATTCCATGGGGATATTCTATGGGGATGTTCCATGGGGGTGTCCTGGATGTACTCACACAGGTGCAGCTGCTGAGGTGGGCTGTACCAGTTGCAAATGTTTCAGATTTACCAAATTTGCCTTTAAATATATCTAGATGCAATAATCAAGCCTAGAGGTCATAAATGGAGACAACCATGGCTGGTAACAGAACAACCGACAAATGGCAACAGCACATTATTTTTAAAAAAAAGTTTTATCAGAGGGTGATCAACATTGCCCTCCTTTTAAAAAGGTGTTATGGGCGATCCCTGAAATTATAAACCTGGGAGGCACCTCACTGTAAAGAAATATGGTTGAGGGAATGATTAAAGATCAAGTTATAAAGGACCTAGATGAGGATAATATGATGGGGGCAAATCAGCACGATTTCTATAGCCTCAGATTTCTTTGAAATAGTTAACAAATAATGGATAAAGGAGAACCAGTGGATATAATTTATTTAAACTTTCAAAAGGGTTGGATAAAGTCTTTTAAAGGAGGCAATTAAGGAATCTTGCTAACAATAGGGTAGGATGTAAAGTCTTGTCATGGATTTAAAACTGATTTAAAGACTGAAAGTTGAAAGTAAGATTAAATGCCCATTTCTTGCTGCTGGAAGGAGACAATAATGGCTGTTCAGGGGTGGGGCTAGGAATAGTAGACTTCATTATTTTTAACATATATTTTATTAAATTGCTATTGTGCATAGAATATGATTAAGTAGTATTCCCTAGGAAATACTGTAGGTTAATATTAAGTATCTGTGTTATAGAGACTGCTCTAGTGCTGTCATGCTGCATTCAAGAGGAGAAGAAACAGGAAATTAGAGGGAACAATAGCAATAACACTTCCCCCAAAAGATGCTTCTCCACTGAAAAACACATGACCTGCTTTCTGTACCATCCAATCTAAACCAGCGCAATTCATGAAACACATCAGCCCCAATCCAAGAACAAAATCAATTTTCAGTCTAAAATGTGCAGAGAAGTTTTGTCCCTCCTTTGAACTCAGCATATCTGCCTGTTTACTGGAATCAGCCCTTGCCACAGAGGAGCTGTGATCTGTGCAGGGGCTGGCACCAAGGCTGGCCAAGGCAGCTCTAGCCTCAGATAGGGCTGGGGAGGAGAAGGAGAAATTGTAGAACAGCTCTGCAAGCCTAGACTCATTCAGATAATAAAATTTTGAATAAGATTTTTCACAGAAAAGGTACAATGTGTGTCACAGAAATGTGCATACATTTAGAGCAAACTTGTAAGCCCTGAATCTGTCATAACTCATCGGGAAAGTGACACCAGCCTGTTCCACCCTGGTCCATAAGGACACCTCCAGGTGACAGAAAAGTCTGCTTCATGCTGGGTGTGTCCTTATCTTCAAGAGACTGTCTGGCCCCAATAACAGGTGTCCTACCCCACATCTAGTAGAGATGGACACATTTTCAGAACAATTAGAGATGCTGAGTGGGACATTCTGAATGAGAAAAAAATAAAACTTGTGCCTATTTTATGTGGGGAGGAGAAGGATGATCGATTACAGAACAAGGATGACAACAAAGACTGGTTAGACACTTGCTGTTCTGGAAGTCAGAAATCACCTGGATTTAATGTCTGTGTGGCAGGAGAGGGAGTGGAGAACACTTCTCTCCCATGGTAACAGGAATCCCTTGGCACAGGGTATTGCTGCAGACAGCCAGTTCTTAAATCTCATTGCAGGGTGCATTATCATAAAGAGTATCATGTAACAGAGTTTGCTGAGGTCTGCCTGGTACTGAGCAATACCAGTTAGTCACTCCAGCCCCAAATCTCTGCACCTTGAGTTTACTGTGCTCCTGATGAGTGGGGATGTCAGGAATGAGACTCAGTGCAGTGGACTATATTTAAGCACAGTAGCAGAATGATATTTTGATGGTTATTTTCTTTGATCTTCTGTTAAATTTAAATATGCCTACAGTGGTTTCCCAGTTTCAATTAGTACACAAAACAAACTTTGCGTATTTTCCGAGATTATGTTCTTCATTATATGTTGTTGTAGTTTTATGTGTTGTTGCCAAGAAATCTGCTTTTGACAAATTGCACAGGAGGCATTTTGAGATTGTGATGGAGTTGATTGAGTTTTGGCCAAATCCTGTACACTTTTATCACTGAAGACTGAAATACAGATGCTTGTTACATTAAAATATATAGAATTTGCTTTGGCCCTGAAAATCTGTGTCACATTTTAAAATAACCAATTTGGGTACAATTTGAGTTAAGTGGCAAGTAAACAATGCAAATGAAACTGTTTTGTTAGCTAGAAAGTAATTGAAAATCTGCAACTAATTATAAATTGGCAATATACAAGTCTCCGGGAAGCTGAAAGGAATACTTCACTGATATATTGTTTAGTTATATTCAAAATTAACTTACTCTGCAGTTTGTGCTAGAGATTTTATTGCTTATTGTAATTTTACTTTTGAAAAATGAAATAACTCAGATTTCATACGAGAAAAAGTGTAATTTTTTTAATCAAAGATAGCCCTTGTTATGTCACATAATTTTTATTTTATTTCACATGGGCCTTGAGCTTCAGCTTTTGTATGGAGGTTTGAATTTCTTCACTGTTTGTCAGTATTCTAAGTCTTGATTGGCACCTTCATTGTGTTTTTCAACTCATCACCTCAACACATTTCTCATGCATTAATGTAGCTGTAAAATACCTTTGAGAAATAAGAATGTTTTCCACATACGAGAAGGAATTCTTTGCTTGTATTTGGTTTAACAAAGTGTGGGATTGGCTGGAAAACATCTATTGTCAGTGCCACCTAGATCTGTAACACTAGGAGCTAGTCAAAACATCCAGGTAATTGTCATATGGATTAGTGTTGCCACAATGTGTGCCACGTGCAGACATCAGATTTTGGTGAATATCAGCTTTTGTGACTGAAGAATTGTTATTGAAAAGGAACACGTAAATACACAAGTTTTGATAAATCAATGTGAGTAATTACTAAAACCTAATTCAACAATTCTTGGCGTACCTAATGTCATTCAAAAAGCATTTCACAGAATTTGGAGAAGTGCAGAGGGAGAAATACTTATTAGCATGCTCTGAAATATCCCTTATCCCAAGCAGCAGGCCATGATGGAAAGTTCAGTGCTTTCTCTATTTTGGTCTTGTCACCAAAAGCCCCAAGAGGCTGCACAACAAGCATGGACCCAAACTCCTTCTGCGAGAAATAAACATTGTCAAGTTCTTCCAAACTCAGAGTTGTTCAGGTAAGATGCTGAGGATGCAAAGCAGATTTTTGGGGGAGAAAGATAATCCTGCAGTTACTGTTGTAACATTCTGTATTGTGCAGATGGACAAGAGAAAAGGATATAAAGATTAAAAATTATGTCCTTGATTCACATAGCATATGAGTAAGAACCACAGGAGAACTCCAGACTCGCAGTGCCAGGCTAACCATCATTATGTTGTATTCACCCACTTGGCAGTTGCTTTCTCTGAATAAACATTTCACTGATGTGTACTCTCCTTTAACTGACCTTGACTCAGAGAAATTTCAGACTGGAATTTTCTACAGCCCTGTGCTGTGCTGTGTTTCCCTATAAACCAGTACTAATTAAGTGAATCATGTATTCTTCTGATAATAAAGTTTAACTATAAAGTCATGTAGCCAACAGCTAGTAGAGATATCTCATGAAACCTTTGAAACACCACTTAGAAATGGTTCAGCACTGTCCTGTGATAGAGTATGGGCTCAGACAGGATACTTGTAGAGCTGTGTAGGGGCCAACAAGGGGAGATGTTTCCTAGTCAGTCCTGTGCTGAGGAAATCTGGGCAGTCTGTCATTAAAAGGAAAAGGCTTCAGCCAAGGAGCAGGAATAGACATCTTTTCTTTCTGCAGTAAACATTTCCAGACAGGCCAGTCTCACAGTCCTTGTGTAAGTAGCTCCTGTGAGTACAGGTTGCAGGATGAAATATATAAATACCAGGCTTAAACAAGCGAATCTGCATCCAGAGCATTTTAATAAAAAGTTAGCTTGGGTTGTGGGGAAGGAGGGGATGAAGCAATGGGGGAATGGAGAATATGAGTCATGGCATCCACACTGAAACAAATCTTTGAGCACAAATCACAATATAAAATTTTAAGGGCTTGATCCTGCCTTTGGCTATGCTGGTGTGTATTGTTGCATATCCTGTAAAATCGACTACTGTTACATGGTATGTGGTACTGTGTACCCACATAACTAAGCTCTGAGCTCTTGATTTTTATAGACTTTATTTTTTAAATCCTGTAAATGCTGTTGGACTTGGCTTTTTAGAATGTTGAACAGATGCAGCAAGATTTTCCTACACTTCCTACCCACTTACAACTCCAAATAATTAGTGGATGTGTTGCATTTTTCGATAAAGACTTCTTAGAGAGCTGCTTGGTGAATAAGGCCACACAGAATGTGTCATTGTTGCTGCTGCAGGTTTTGAGTTTATTTGTGTATTATGGGTACTGTATACCACATAATAATGAAAAGCTATATGCTTCAGTCTGCTGGTTCACTACACAGTCTGTGTGATTACAAATTGTTTGAATAACAGTGGACTATTGAAACTCTATCCAGATGTGCGTGTTGCTAATTATGGGAGTACTCACAAAGGCAGATTACCTCTTTTGTTAGCATTTCCAACCCGTTTAAAAACAGGAAAGTGAAAAGCATGTAGGCAGCAAAGAAGAAGTAGCTGTACATGTTGGAGATGAAGACTTCATAATTAATTCCCAGGGAAGAAAAACCCTTGACCTGGCAGGATGCATTTCTGGAGTGTAACCAGATGCAATTTAATGCACAGGAGAGATATCCCAAAGTGGCAGATTCTCAAACAGTCCCAGAAATGGCACAACATCATTCATGGCAGGTAAAGCCCAGGTAGAGTCATGGTCGGGAGAGGGGATCTGAGCTCTTGTCAGCTTTCTGGCATAATTATTTTTAAAAGTTTCAATTACATGATATGAGGTTTTGGAAGGGCAAGTAGGGGAAAATGTGATCGTGTCTTTCCAGAATTTAAGTACATTTCATTTAATGAGCTGGATCACTATCCAGAGGGGCTTTTAGGATGAACAGTACTCAGAGTACGAAGGACTCAGTGTGTTTCCAGGCACCACACTGGGATGACAGTGTTTTCACATTGTCTTCCAGAAGTGCTGTCTACTGGCTTTGGACAAGGGAGAACATCATGTTTAGTCATAAAGTGACCCTGAATTTCTTTTTCTCTTTGCTTCATTTCATGAGTTGCTATGAATTGCACAGGAGATGAAATGCAGAAGGTAGAAGGAGAAAATGCCAGTGGCAAAAATTCTATGTGGGATCCAAATTGTTTGAGGAAAACAGAGGAACAGATGAAAGAAAGGGTGTTGAATGGCTTAGCTACCTGTCTCCTTTAACAGCTTGTGATGAGGACATAAGTAGTTTATAGCAACCTTCACTCAAATGTCTTTCTTTTTCTTCTTTTTTTTTTCCTCTTTTTTCTTTGTTTTTCCCCAAAAGATGGGGATTAAACTAGAGAAACTCTGACTTTTCCAGCTTCTCTGAAAGAGAGAGAAGATACCTGAATTCAGACTTAACCCCACTTTGTATAGCTTAATCTAAATAAAAATGATGTATTTCTCCTGAGTGATTAATAACCAGGTGTGGTGACATATAAGAACAATGAGCTTGATCTTCTAGGTGAAGGATAACTGCTGTGTTGATTACACAATTTCCCTAAATAAGTTGACAAGCAGTGAGCATGGTTTTCATGACTTCTGATCTTGTAAATGCACACTTACAAGTGATTTGCCTATTCCTCTGAAGGAAGTCTTGTGTTCTGTGGGACACGTGTTTAATAAATTCCAAATGGCCTAATGTGAGATGTTGAGTCCCAGCAGCCAGGGTCTGTGCAAACAGGCTGGCCTGCCAGGGGATTGTAAAGTGTGAAATACTCTGAACTGGAATCCTGAACTTAGAGAAGTTTCACATCCTCTGGACATCTCAGCAGCTTATTAAGCAGGCCAATAATTTTTCCTCCTCCTCCTTAGGCTTGTAGAGTGAATTTTGCTGTTACACGGAGTGAACCTTACTTTCTCTTCTGTCAATGTTTCTTTCTGCCCCCAAAACTGAGAGCAGCAAAGATGCTACAACTATCCATATTGTGCTGATAGCGTGTTTATATAGGAACAGAAGCAGCCTGCATGCCAACTAGACCTTTATCTTTATCAAAGGTTGCATACCTTTATCTTTATCAGGCTTCAAAATCTACAGAGCAGGACAACTGCTGGCATTGCCCTGGGCATGATAAATGGGAAAGAACAGAGTATTGATGGGAAAGCAGTCATCTCCATAAGGTGCTCCACTGTTAAACATTCATTACTTAAAAAGAAAAATGCCTCTACTTGACTTCAGATTATTGCTTTGGATAAAGCAAATGCTAAAATCAGTTTCAGAAAAGTACTTTGCCCAATGCTTGACTTCTGCTTTCCTATGGGAACTGTGGTTAGCAGTTTTGACTCACTCAGTGGAAAAATGGGCCATAGAATGATTTGAATTTGAAGGAAAAATGTCACACATACTGCCTCTGTGGTTTTCCTTCACTTATGGAGTTTAGACAATCTCTCCTAGCACTCCGGAGGGCCAGGAGATCATAACACAAGATTCCACATACCATGGAGAACCCCCACTGTGCTGCCTATGGTCCTAATATCCCTGTGTACCTAGAAGAACTCTTCTCCCAGCAGGGCTCTCCATCTCCAGCCTTCTACCAGTTCTGTGCTTCCCTTGAGACTGCAAGCAGTGTTTTGCAATAGCTGGATCAGCACCAAATCCTGCCTATGTCCAGCAGAATCCCTTGGACCCACTGCTTTGTGATTCAGCAAATATCCAGTCTCCCAGGAGTGATAAGACTCAGTAAAACACTTCCCATCTGCAAATCCCAATCCTGTTAAATTAGGGCCAGGTTTTGTTTCTTTGGTTTCTTTTCCCATGTTTTGGAAAGGAAAGAACTTTGTCAGCAGGTTGGTGTGCTCCACCCACAGTCAGGCCCAGCAACCCCAATCTTGAAATGCAGGACAATCCAACCCCAGTCAAGTCTATGACCCAAGGGCTCAAAAGTGAGAGGAAATTGTGACTGCTACCTTTGCAGTTAATCCATCATAATGGATAACTTTTCTCCCTTCCTCTCTCTGTCCTATGCATGCAGAATTTTTTTTAAAGGATTCAACTGAAGTGTTGCCTGTCTCTTCCAGAAGGGAAGGTGCTGAAAAAGAGATCACATTGTGTAAGGCAGCATGAAATGCAGTAGGTGCACTAGGCTGTCTTGTCCTTTCTCTGTGATAAGCACTACACTGAAGTTTACTGTCATTTGTGTGTAATGTGAATATCTTTCTGTAATGGAATAAGAGTGTTTGCAAAAATGGCTACTGAAGTGCCCAGCCAGTGCACTTACTGCAGGAGAGTGACAGGATAAGAGAAGTGGCAGAAACAAAGATAGGAAAAGAGATTTTTGCACTAACAAGTGTGAACCGATAAGCTTGACCTGTATGGGAAATGTAGAGAATCCTTAGTGCACTTGTCAGGCCAAAATTAGCTGTGCCAATTTGTTTTCAGCAACACTGATCTCTGAGAGCCCTTTACTTATTTTCTCATTTGTGGAAGAAAACTGCTGGCTCACCACACTCCACTTAAGAAATTCTTAGCAAGCTAATTCACTTAGGCATAAATAACTTTCCTGGGTGTTGAAGCCTGGGGTAGGAATCAAGAGGCTCTACAGAGGTGCATGGGGAGGTGTTGTGTGGAGGTTTTATTGGCCACATGGATAAGTTATGTGTGTCATCGAAACTGAGTGCCTAATCACCTCCAACATGTCATCACAACTCACAACTGAAACATGCTCAGCAAGGCAAAAGGGAGGGAAGAAAATACATATTTCTTTCTCAAGTATGCACAGCTAGGAAACAGCCATCTCATTTTTCATCTTCCTTCGGGGTAGGTGTTGAGGGCGTGTCTTTGCCAGGGAATGGGGGCTGTGTGCTTCACACAGGAATGAAATGTGTTTGAAAGAAGAGATCCTGAAGTGCTGTTTAGCAAGTAAGCACTTCTGATTAGGGAATGGGAATAGAGAAGTAGACTGTACCAGATTAATTTTGGACAATTTGGAAAAATTGGAAGCCAAGGAGGCAAAGTCTGTAGTAAACAAGAGATTGCCAAGTTTCTAGTTTTGTCTGTTTATTTAATTCTTCCTTGCAGGAACAAGGGAAGGAAAGATGAGTTATGCTGCACAGAATGATAGTCTGGGTATCAGTATGGAAAGAAAGAGAAATGTCAGTGCTTAGGTGAGGCAGAAGGGGCTGTGGTAGCTTCATTGTGATGTCTTCTCCAGCTCCTGTGTCAGAAAAGGTTCTTCAGTTGTAAATTGGGTAATGAAAAGGTAAATGAAACTGGTCTTTGAGCAGATGAAAGAATGGAGACTCAGAAAGATTATGCCCATAGAGAAGGGGAACATAACAGAAAAGAAGGATTAGAGATGGTGTCTGCAAAGACACCACAGGGACATGAGCCTTTTGGCTGCTGAGAATCCAGCAAAGAAGGAGGCTGGGAGCAAGAGGGGAGTAAATCAGACACCCTGTGTTGAATCAGTGCAGGAGGGAGTGGAGAGAGCAGGCTGGTCAGGGGTGAACATGAGGCTCAGCAGAGCAGTGATTGCATTGGGCACATGCAAAGGAGCAGAGAGGAGGCAGCTCGTTTTAGGTTATCACAATTAGATTCTGCTGGGGCTAAGGAAATGTGATTCAAGGGATTGGTTGTTAAATTAGGATTTCCTCACATAATTTTATCAGATCTCACATCATCAAGTCAAATCTTGTTGTGTTCAAGTGGATTTTAAGAAACTGTCAAAACATAAATTTGCACCTAACATGGAAATAGGAGCAAACAGAGCGGTCCAAGGATGGAAAGGAACTTTTTGGGCTAAGCTATGATTTTTCTTGTGTTTCAAAGGCTTCTCAGGAGAAGCATTTTCCTTCCAAAGAATTTTCCCAGCCAGATTTTTGTCTTGTTTTTGGCTGTTTACATTTGTATTCCTTGTACCTTCCTTGTATTCTTCTTCCTTTTTTCTTCCCCCCAGTCTCAGGCTCTCACTTGTAAGAGCAGAAGGTGATACAAAGATATCTGTATCTGCAGCAAGAGGCAGTGTGCCATTAGGGCCTTGGAGGGAGGCTGGCCATGTGGGAGATCTCTTCCACGTCACCATTTTCCCCCATCTGTAGAACTAGCAGGCTATGACTGCAGGACTTTGCTGAATAGGGTCTTGGAAAAATCTAGCTGTAAACTCACAAAGCCTGGCTTTGTGTCCAGAAATGGTGTTTCCACACAGTAGATCTGATTTCCATAGCTTTACACTCTTCAAAATACCAGCCAAGGCAAGTCCATGTAACCATGTTAAATTCCTTTCTTTTCTCTTTCTTAAATCAACCAATTTGTGTAAACCTCTGAAGAGACAAACTGACACCACTTTGACCAGAGAGTCAATGTTGATTTTTATTAATTGCTTAAAACTTTTTCTTTTATTTAAAATAAGGCCAGGTCTGTGCTGCAGATTTCTATCAGCACAGCTGTTCTGGTCAGACTGACACCTCTCAGTGAGCAAACACTACACATGTAGATGCAATTATACCTCAAAATGGTGCTTGTTTTGCTTGCGGGGATGATTTTACTGTACCGCTACAAAGAGCAGATTTGCCAGTGTAAGTTTACACCGCCCCAGGAATGCTTTGTCTGTTTACTGTGCTGGTATTCCTTTATCAGTAAGGCATTTGCAGTGTAGACATGGTCTTATTTGGAGGGCTGGTTTTAATCCTGACACATGCTAAAGTGATTACACTGCTGATTGAGGACTCAATAGAAGGACTCCAACTGATTTGCTCTGGATCAGGGCCTGAAAGGAGAGGAATTATCTTGTGGTTTGAGCACAGGGGTAGGAGCTCTTCGTGCACACCCTGGGTTTGATATTGACTTCATTTGTCTCTGCCTCTAAAATTGGGGGTGTTATGGAATTTGTCTTAACAGGAGTTTTGTGAGACTCGGTTGTTTCATGTTCCTGTTCCAGGACACGAGTAAAATTTATATCCCCAAATGGATAGCCACTACATTTAAAATTTAAAAAAAATAAAAAATATAAATATAACAGCCTAGCTACTTCTGCAGCTGTTCCAATGGCACCAAGTGCTATTGCAGCAAAGGCCTTGGTTCTGGGCCAACCTGTGTGACTGCTTTGAAGAGGCTCCCCTGCCTTTATGAGGTGTGTATCAGTTTGGGATACATTGCGCCACCACATTTCCCATGGGTGTTTCCTGGTAGCCCAGATGCTCTTTTGTATTTACAGTATCCATGTTTTAGGATTCTGTTTAAGGGCCTTGGAGCTCTTGGATGGCCAAGTCAAACAAGGAGCAGCTACAGCATGGGTCCTTGTGTGCCAGTGTAGGGCTTTGTGCTCCTGAAATGCGTGCTGCTCCTTCTACAGGGCTTAAAAGCCAAGAGCTGAGAGGGAGCAGATGCAGGAGGGCACTTTCCCCAGGGACTGTAACACCAATGTGCTTCCACTGCTCTTCATGCCAGACCTAGAAGCAAGATTTAAAAGGAAACATCTACTGGATGCCATGTCCTGTGGTAGCCTGGCACGTACAAGGTTGGTGGAGACACATCCCTCCTTCAGAGTGTCAGCTTCATTTCTTCATCAGCCTTCTGCAGAGGCAGTGCCAGCGTGTTGGAGCTGAAGGGCTTTTTCCATTCTCTTCGTATCATCACGCACTGGGCTGTAGACTAAGCAGGTTCCAGTTGGGACATACAATCCCTGAACATGTGAGATCACACCAAGGAGCAAATCCCTACAGGAAACAAAATTAGCAGGAAATAGCTATTACTCATCATGTTCCCTTTTTACAAATGGTGAATCCTTTCAAAAGCCACATCTGGGAAATGGAAAACTAGTGTTTGGAGCAGAAATCTTTATCTCCAGGAAAAGACAAGTTTCATATTTTTTTATGGTTTAAGACAGAATTTTTGGACTGTTCTTCACTCTGTAATCTGTAACTTGCTTAGTCTGTGGCTGTTTTTACATATATTTTCTTGACTGTCATCTGTTGGCACCAGAGACAATGTCAAAGGAAGAGATTTTTATGACAAATTAGTGCATAGAAGAAAGAGATGGTGTGTGGTTGTGTCTTGTGCCAGAATGATTAATTCCAGAAAGACCCCTTAAATTCCAGTGAGTGCTTCAGAGTATTTTGATACTGGCCAGCTTGATTTAAGGCTACTAAAATGATTCAATTATGCTTCTACCTCATCTGAAGTACTTCTTGGCCCTGTTGTAGACTGCAGGGGGGAAAAAAGGTATGTAAAAATTATTCTTCTTGCACACTGCTAGAAGAAAAACAAAGCTGTGTTTAGTGTACCCATGTCAGGGCCTGGTAAAACTGATCACAGTTAAAGTAAGCAAAAATGAGCCTGTCATGTGCAGCAAAAAAAACAAGGATAGGTCTCCCTGGTTGTAACCCACAGTCCATGGAATGAAAATCAAGAGCACTGTAGAACATCCTTTTTAAACCAAGTCTTTCTGAAAGTTAACAGCACTAAACCATTGCATGGGCTTGCATGTTCTGCAGAAGAATTTCTGCACTTTGTTCAGGCTTACCAACAACACTTTGGTTTGCTTGATAACCAGTTGCAAAACTGAGACACAGGGTGAGCAAGTGCTGTGTTAATGGTCAAGAAAGCAGTCAGAATCACAATTAAAAACAATATCTATGCTACAGAATGACACTTCTGAACCTAGTCCTGCAATTCATCTTGGAAAGATTGTCTTGAACAACCCCCATTTAATCTGTCAGTATCTTCCTGTTGCTGTTACTCTGAAACTCCAGTTTTCAGGTGACAGTAGCTTGTGAAGAAATACGGGGAAGAGAAATAAGTGAAAAATATCACTACAAATGTGGTAACTGATTTTCTACTGCACAGAAATTTAGGAAACTTAATCTTTTGTTTCATGATTATAACTTCCATTGTCTGTACTGCCAATGGACATGTTGGACACAGGTTTCTATCTGTGGTGTGGCTTTCTTTTGTGAAGTTCAACTGGTCATGGGACTGCATTGTAAAGGAAGCAGACTTAATTTAAGTCAGAGTCTGTTTTAGCTTGAATTAGTTTGCAAAATCTGAGGTGTAGTCAGAAACCCTTGACACGAGCACAGCTCTTTAGGAAGGAATGGCTCCTGCTAGATGATGGGCAGCTTTGAAAGGCAGCCTGGCAGGTTGTTGTTTGAACCAGGACTAAGAAAGGAATATGGGGATCCTAATGTCATTTAAATTAAAATGTCATTTTCAGAGAGGAGGAACCAGGATAAGTTTAAGGTCAACTGTTTTTGTAAATATAGTCTATAATTTGAGTTTTCTTCTATAGTATTTGCAAAACAAACTTTTTGTGAACAGGGGTGGTGCACAAGTAGCTAGCTGTAGTTCTACAACCTACTTTATATTTTCTTTACATAGCTCTGGATTAGAAGCTTTGGGTTCTCCTAGGAGCGAAAAACAAGTTTAAAAAAGATAGTTAAATATAGTGAAATATGAAGGGGTGTGATGGGGGAAAGAGAGGGGATGGCAGGCGGAAAGAACCCCCAGGGAATGTTAAGTGCACATGTAAGAATAGGACATATGATCCTTCTTTATTATTGTCCATTTAAAATTACAATGTGTTCCACTTAAACTAGACATGCTAATAATATAAGAAGAGTCATTTATAGTGGACAAATTCCAAAGACCAAAGCTGTGTCCTCATTTAAATTCTGCTCTTTTGTTAGGGCACCCTACTGACATAATTCTCTATTGTTTCGGCCATTATCGCTTGCTTAATGCAGGACACAGTGTCGGGAAATTCCTGTCTGGCACTTACAAGGTGTTTCTAAAAGGGGGAACAAAAGAGTCAAGAGCACACAGGGAGCAGGAAGGAGCTGCGAGGGGAAGTGGCAGCGGAGGGAGGAATTCGAGATAGAAGCAGGGGCTGGGGGAGTCAGGCAGACCAAGGGAAGAGGAGCAAGAGCTGGGGGCAGGCAGAAGCTCTCTGCACTCCCTCTGTGTCCCAGGCAAATCCCGTAGGAGACTTAGCGAGCAGCTGAAGGATGGTGAAAATGCAACATTTCTGAGCATGGAGTGGAGAG
Organism: Pyrgilauda ruficollis; assembly: GCF_017590135.1. Taxonomy (NCBI): domain Eukaryota; kingdom Metazoa; phylum Chordata; class Aves; order Passeriformes; family Passeridae; genus Pyrgilauda; species Pyrgilauda ruficollis. The sequence continues at coordinate 8,675,451 of NW_024513654.1, read as the reverse complement.
CCCCTCGGCTGGGAGGACACAGGACAGAGCAGGAGGATGTGCTGGGGAAGAGAGGCTGTGCCACTGGGAAACTGGGGCTGGAAGGCTGTCTCCAGGAGAGTTCGATGCTGAAGATTTGTGGTGGTCAGTGAATGGGGAAAGAGTTGGTGTCAAGGCATCTACTTCTCCTGATGCTCTGGATATGAGGAGCAAGACATCCTAGCTTGCACTAGCCTGGACATAAGAAGATTACTCTGCACTGTCATTTGTTAATAACAATGTTGTTTTCTGTCATATAATTAGAAAATACATCTTGCTTTGCCTCCAAGCGCGGTCACCTTATTGCATTTGCACATTTTTCATAATATTTCAAGCGAACTGACCAGATAACATTAATGAATATATTAGATAGGCAGGCACTTTTAAGGAAAAAATAATAAACATACTTGTATATTAAAAAGTTAATTCAGTCTGGAGCCAAACAGGTAATTTTCCCTTCAGCATTTTTTCACTCAGCTAAGACAGGTTGGACTAGGAGTGCAGTCACCCTGTCTACGCTCTTGGCTTGGCTTGCATACCAGGGGCGAATTTTCTTCAGAGACAGACAGCAAGATGATCTGATTGGCCTCGGTCCAGGGCATGCTCACAAAGGGCCCTTTGATGGAGGGCTCCTTGGTGAGCCCTGTACCAAAAGCTGCCTGCCACCCTCCTTTCAAAGATACCCATTTACAGTAATTCAGGGAGGGGGAGAAGGGAAATAAATAAAGAGACGTCAAACAGGGGGGTTGCCACAGGAATAATTACGTTACTGGGCTTGGAGGGAGTAGGGAAGAGGAGGGGGGAGTTATTAAGTAAACTGCTGGATGTCAAAGTAGCTGTTTGGCAACAATGCAAGAACATAAGGCATTTGCAATTAAGCTCATTAAAGCTTCATCATTTTGCTTATCAATCTTTTCTGAAAAGGGTGGGGTGAAGCACCATATATTAAAACATGGCTGCTTTTATAGATAAGGAGTGATCACTGCCTGTTTGACTCTCTGAGCTGCCCTGTAGTACCCATCCAGTGATGGCATACATGATTAGCTGATTAACTCCCTCTTGTACACAGTCACTTGTAGAAATTGGTTATTGTGTTCCTGCACTCCGCTGCTGCAGCACCCAATCCAGGCAACTGCTCCTCCTCCTATTATCTTGTTTGGTGTCCAGATGTGGTCTCCTCCCTATCTGTCAATTTTGATCCCATTTGGTCTCAAAACAGTTTTTTGGAAGAATATTTACTGAAGTCTCCACACCATGGAATAAGGGGAAGGTGAACGGGATTATCAGAGCCATTGCTTCCTCAGTCACTGGGGGATGTCCTCTCACTGGAGTCCATGCTATTCCATGCTAACCAGAGGCTTTGAGTGTCAGTGGAAATAACAGCAACTTGAAGATGCATTAGTGGATAGAACTGATCTGAGTCATTCCAGATCTCTTGGAGACCTCAGCCTGCCTGAACTGACTTTTAACAAGGTCTATTCTGGCTGTGGGACAGTGGCAGTGTGAGTTGACTAGCAAAGCCATCAGAGCAACAGTCTTGGTGTGAAAGCCTTGCAGTAAGAACAGCACCAACACTGCTTTGTGCTTTGGAGCTGCTTCCCAGAGTACAAGGAGTGAGATCTGGGAAGAATTCAGGTCTGTCTTCTTCTGGTAATGTAAAAGTCAATATGTGCCACTACAGATTACTGCAGATAGTAGGTGTGTAAGGGCAGTATTTCAGCTACAGATACTTCTCATGATCCAAGAGCTTCAGAGCACCATAGATGTGAGCTAAGCCCTGCACCATCCCTTTGTGGGAGGTGAGCTTTACTTTCACTTTCCAGATGGAAAAGTTCTGGCACAGAGGTAACCACAAGAGGCACACTGGGTGTCTGGGGCAGGTCTGAACCCAGAAGTCCTGGTTCTCACAAGTCCAGTTTCTCCAGTGTGTCCTTGAACATGCAGCTATGAGATTTCCTCTGTGTTTAAGTTGACAACAACTATACTGAGCTTCAGAATTTTCTTTCAAAAATGAGCAATTTTTTCTTGCTTCATTTGTTTCTGGTAGCAGCTCTTTTCCATTTGTGATGCTTAGTGATGGAGAGATGGAACCTTGTTTAGAAGTGGCTTTTTCTGTAATAAGTTTCTTGAATTATTTTTCCATTGTCTGCACAATATATTGTCTGTATAGTGTTAAAACTCACTTTGACTTTGAAAGAAGGGAAAGGAAGCAGAAAAAAAAGAGAAGTTGGGGGAAATACTGATATGAAGAAGGGTATGGAAGAAGTAGCACCACTAATACAAACATGTAGGTCATATTGCCATGTGGGAATGGAAGCCAGCTTGAACTTTAATTCTTAGTTTGATCAAGGTAGTGTAAAACCCAACCCCAGAGGATTTCCAATGGAGAAACTGGATTTATATTTTACATATGAGCTGTAGTTGAAGCCAAATGTTCATTCCACTCAAATTGTGTAGGTGGATTACTTTACTTCCAGCCTTGAAGTATCATGTTTTTAGCTGCTAATAAACTTAATAAAATCCATTTCTTATTTCCCCTGGTGTGCTGTGTTCATGAGCATTGATGTGCCATAAGAGCAATGCTATCCAGAAAATTCATTTATCAAGAAACAGACAAATGATGTGTATGAATAAGTCAAGAAGAAAAAGAATATATGTACCACTTTTTCAGTGGCATTGCTCTTACCAGAATTCCCAGTTTCCTTTTTTCTTCTGGCTTACAACTGGACCAAAGAGTTGAGAAAACTTAATAAATTGTCACGTCATCAGTCTAACAGAAAACAAAGATATGTACAGGTTGTTTCTTGGCATTTTTTAAATTGTTCCTTTCCCAATTATCTTTCTGTACCAACAAGCTTCCAGCTTTGGCTTAGCTCCCAGAACCAGACCTGCCATTTCACACAATGTGTGATCAGTCTAAGGGTTCATTGCCACTGGAATTCACTCAAGCCAAGAATTTACAAAAGTGAATGAGGGATTAGAGATTTATGTAAATGACAAAAATATCTAACATTATTATCTAATACAAAGAGTTCACTGAGAAGGAGATAAAACCTCAGGTTTGAAAGGTGTTAGATAATGTTTAATATTTAGAATTGGAGTGAGACTTCCTTGGGCACTTCCTTCCAGGAGGAGGTAGACTATCTCATGGTAACCTTGAACTTTATTTTATTTTGACATGTTCAGTCTTGGATACTGAGTCAGAAAAGTTGTAACTGGTTATACACAGCAATAACTGTCTTACTACTCCGTGCACATTTTCTGATTAGCACACAGTTAGCTAAATGAGATAATCCAAAGAGAACCCTTTAGCCCACAGTTTTAAATTCAATCACCGGCCAACAAGAGGTGCCAAGTGAATTAAGGCATCAGTGAGGGTGAGCAATGTAGTGAGTTAAACATTGTCTCCAAGACTCAGAAGTGCAGAGTTGAATGGAAACTTCATTGCAGGCAAAGCCATTTCTTTCAGCCCCTTCATATCCCCCATATGCAATGAAATGTCACCCCTTCCTGTCAAAATGTGGCTGTGGCACATTGCTGGAGCACAATGAATTCATCATTTCCCTTAATAGATTTATTGGGGAGAGCTGGGAAAAGAAATTATCTTTACAAATATTTAGAGTGAACAAAAGAGTAAAAAAGAGTGGGGAACAAACTGCTTTATGGTAACAAAGAGGGAACCAGACAATGAAGGAAAACAGAGGGGCTAGAGGCCTCAGGTACAGAGGAAGAAGATCTTAGGTAGAAACAGAAGGGTAAGGCAGGGTTGAACATATAAACAAAGGGTTTAAGAGAAAAAGCAGTATGACTTTTGAAGCTTTTAATGCACATCTGACCCAAATCATCTGTCCTTTCAGAGTCAGCCCATCACCTCCCTTGTTTAGACTTTATTTTTCCTTGGAGATCTGTAATCCTTGCTCTAAAGAGCTCCTGACTTTGTGGACATGTGTTGTGTTAGTAAATGCTGCTATTGAAGTCAGCAGACTTGTTAAAACTTGTGCTTTTGCTGCAGCAGTGGAGTTTGTGGTGAGCGGGGAGTGCAAGCCCGGTCATTGCTCCTGGTGTGTGTGCAGCCTGGGAGCGGTTCAGGGAGAGGGGGAGAGCCAGGCAGCTTGACAGCAGCTTTCCCACCTCTCTGCTGGCCATAGCAGAGGGTTTCTCACAGAATCTCTTTGTAGGGGGAGTAGGGGTTATCAAGAGCACGGAGTTTTTCTTTCCAGCGAACAAAAATTGCCGCTGAAAACTCTTTCCAGAACTTAATACAACCAGAGGCAATATTTCTTCTGCAGAAACCACAAACAAATCCATGCATGTGTATTTAGGAAAGGACTCCAGACTCATCTGGGCAGATCACAGGGAACTGTAGGGCTGCAGGGAGAACTGAAGGCACTGCTGGTGGCATTGGGCTCTGTTGGCTTTGGTCAATCATTGAGGGCCAGAGTCCTCAGGGGGGCCTGTTTCTATCTGCTTCAGTAGAAAAGGTAGAGGACTGGGGAAAATGGAAGTTGAGCATGTTACATTTAGAGTTCATCAGTTCTCTTCTGCAAATGTTTTCACAGAGAAAATTAAGTTTCTTTTAAAGATTAAGTCCACCAGCATGTAATGAGTGCACATAAAGTGATGGACCCTACCAGTGTATTTGCAGAAGACAAGAATTTACCAATCTTTTTCTGGTATAGGGCTTTTGTTTCACACTGAAAAATGATAATAATTTAAAATCTGTTGGCTTTTAAAATATACTCTCTCCACTGTATAGTATACCTGTAAAATAAAATAAAATAAAACTGTAAAATATACCACTCTCCACTGTATCCCTGAGAGACATTATGTATTCCTTGGAAAAATATTTCATTTGGGAGGAGTAAAACCACATTCAGGTTCTTGCACATCATTTTCATGAGTTTTGTGTATGTGGACCAAAAAAAGTCAAGGTGCCATCACTCTGTGTTCTAGTTAGAGTGTGCATGAAAGAGAAAAAGAGAAAATGGAACATGCTCTTCAATACTAAAATCCGGCATTGTTGGAGAATCAAACACAGAGATTTTAAATCGAGCTTTTGTATTTTTTCTTTTCCCTGAAGAATCTGTTGGCCTGAAGTTGTGTAACTCTCTGATAAAGGCATTGTGGGGGTCTTTCCTATCCTGGAAAATAAAAGCCTAGAAAATTGCAGTGCAAAGCTCATGTTTGCTGAAGTGATCGACCTTAAATGGTGTGTGGGTTATCTCAGAGTATAATCAGCATAGCTGATTTGAACAGAGCTGTCTTTAAAATAAAGATCTACTGGTTAAGATTTGTTTTCATTTAGGTCTTACTTTCAGCAATAGGATTAGCCTAAGGTCTATATATCTACAGGCTCTTGTATAAACAAGCAGCTTAAACAAAACTACCATTATTATACTGATTTAGGGAGAGAGAAAAGCCTTGTTTGGTTTATTGAGTTAAGATCATATGTGTGACAAATAAAGCCTTCCTTTAAATGTAAGTTTTGTCCCATTCAATATAGTAAGTTTCTTGAGAAAAAAAGAATTACAAAGGCAAACATTATTCTTAATGCCAATTCAATTTGTCACCTCCAGGTTTTAATCCCATAGGCTGGTGAAATACGTGCTATTTCATCCAGCTGAAAAACAAGGCAGCTGATATCACCATATTTATCACCATCGGGGTGATATAATCAATTTACTTCTTCCTGTAAGAACTGCCCTTACACTTCCTTTTTCTACCTTTTACTCAATAGCTTTATTAAACTCTTTTCAGTGCTAATTTATTGCAGCTATGGATAATGCTGTGTTCTGTGGTGCTTCCCCTACAAGGAACTTGCTGTTGTCATTCCTTTGTCTTTTTTGTTTTATTCAGCACATCAGGTTTTATTTACTATCTTAAAGTGTCTCGTAAATAAAATATGAAAGTTCTGAGCTCAGTTAGCAACTTGAGATCTAATGAGGGGTGGCTGGTCATTTATGGTATGGATGCCATGGGTCTTATTTCATACAAGGGCAAGGAGAGTATGCATGTTTCTGAGTCCCCATCACAGGAGGTGCTGTGAGCTTGAAATTGGTTTGTGACCAAAGAAGGACTGAAAGGCATGGTGGGAAAGTGCTACTGAACAGACCCAATCTGAAAATGTTTGGGTTTGGTTTTTTTTGGGTTTTTTTGTTGTTTTTTTTTTTTTTTTTTAATATCTATGCAGTTCAAATGCTGAATTTGAAACTGGAAAAAGATCAGGGAACTGTTTCAAATTGCCACAAAACCAGTTAGGTTAAACTATTGTTAAATGAATGTGAATGAACTCCTCTCCTTTTTAGTCCAGTCATGCCAGGTCAGGTCTTTAAGGCCCACAGAGCTGCATCTTTGCAGAATTCCTCTCAGTGGGTGAAGTTGGTGGTGGAAACATGAATTTCCAAGTGCACAAGTTGGCATAGCAGTTCAGGAGGACCTCTGGATAAAAGCAATCATACCAGCAATGATCATATTGCCTGCTCTCATAAATGCCTTTTTAAATGCTTGAAATTTTTATGGATGATCCCTAAAATGTTATGCTAGCAAGATAGCAATGGATTTAAACTGTCAACAGCCAATCCTGGATCACTGGTTAGAAATATTGCATTTGCTCATTGCAGTTTATTTGCTGCTGGTGTTTGCAGCTGAAGAGCTGAGTGCACTTGCTGGTGTCACCTCACTGAAAATAAATTTCACCTTCACCACAGAACTCGATTGCAGGTTGTGAATATTATTTAAATGGAAATTATTTCCTTATAAGAAGTCAACAGAAGCATTGGGATTTTTTCCAGGCTGACTTTTTAATATTTATTTTGCATTGGTCTCACTTTTATCCTTAATTTGGGGCTATATTAGATCTGTCAGTGTCCCTTTAAATTTATTCCTCGCTGACTAATTTGTTTTAGCTAACTTGTTTCAGGACAAGTGTGGAATACTTACTGCACAAAAGAGAAAATTCAGATCAGTCTCAGTCTGGTGAGAAAATTAATCAATTTGCAAGTTACATCTAGCTTAATTCTGTCATTTAAAGCAGGCATTGAGTTTTCTTTCCCGTGTTACACAGACAGGGGAAGGTAACTCAGTCTCCATTGGACTAATTCACTTGCCTTGTGCTCTGTGTTGAGGCCATTAAAGGACTGCACTTAGAAAACAGCTGCTTTATGTGTGTGAGCCAGTATCTCATTTTCCACATATGTAACAGATCAAAACATTTAGATTGGGTTGATCCAGTCTATCATGATGGAGAGATTTTGAAGCGACACGAGTAAATAAGAGCCTGGCTTGGCAGGAGGATGCCTTTGCCCTGATCCTGAGGAGCTATTGGTGGGCACCACCCCAATTAAAGCAGGCTGGGCCATACCAGCTTTGCACAGATACTTTTCCAGAGCCAATTAGCTTCAGAACATTTGGTAGAAAGGAACAAATCACTGAAAACTCAGCCCTGTACAATGTTGTCATTTATGTTCAGTGCTAGTCTAGTGCTCAGGTGTGTTTCTTTTTGTTGTACCTCTGCAGACCTGCTGGAAAGAAAAATGTTTCCTGCTTCTTGTTTGGCCTATATATTCTAGAGCCACATTGTTCAGTGTTATCACCTTAAGAAGCAGTTAAGATTAAAGTGAGATAGCACACATTTGAGTTTAGAAAAGCAGCCAGAGAAGCTGTGCAACTTTTATGGTCTTCATCCAAAGTGCATTTAAGTGTGGGACTGTTTTTCAGAAAATTGAATTAAAATGTAATTTTTCAGCTGTTCTGTATTTCCATTTATACTCTTCATCCTCTAAATCTGTGCCATGATATGGCTGTCTACTGTTAGCCAGGGTTTCTGGGCCAGCTCTCAAGAATATGGAAATCAGAGAACTAAAAAGAGGAAGAGGATGCTTTGGCAAGCTTACTTTTATTGGTTACGGATAGTTGGCTATCACTGTGGTACCTCTTGGGATTATCACCCGCCAGAATCCAGAACTCCATTTCAGAGGGGATTATTTCAAGGAGCAGAAGCAATTGCAGAGTGGTGTAGCAGGCACTGCTGTCAATAGTGATGCAATTTTTTGGAAGTTCTGCCTTGCTGTGGCTGTATGCCTGGGAATTACTGTACTTATCCATGTACAAGTGAAAAAACCTAGGTACTTAGGGAAAAATGCTGTTATTTGGTTACTAGTATGGACAATTGTTACTCTGCTTAAAAATAAGACCATCAAATTAGTTTGTGAAGAGGGGAGAGGGATTTGCATGCAGTGCCATGAGCAAGAGACAAGGAAAGAAGAGACAAGGAAAAAAGAAAGTCAGATTTTTAGTCTAAATTTGATTGGTGTCTGTTTAATAATAATATAATTTTTTTTCCTGTGATTGCTAAGCGTTACGAGTTTTATTAAAAAATTTAAATGGGTAGTATAATTGCACAGCAGACCCAAATTGTGAAGCTGTTTCATGCTTTGTGGTTGTCACTCTAGAAACTTCCTGGTGGACAGGCAGCCAGGGTGACACTGTGGCTTGAAGAAGAGGACCAAGGACAGGCAGGTCTCAGCTGTGCCAGCTGTGTGTGGAGCTGGCTGCAGTGAGGTCAGGGGTGCCTCAATCAAGAAGCTGAGCAGTGAAGAAAACAGCAAGTAGGCTGGATAATGCTGTGAAGCTGATAATTAATATTTCTGAAGATGTTAGGAAATGAGAGGTTGGGAATCCTTTGGTGTCTCTGTAGTTGTCTTCTTCTGTATTGGTCAGATGCAGAATATGGGCAAGAGCTTAATGAAATTCTGCATTGCTGTGCTCATAAACAGCTATTTCTCCTTCTACAGCCCTCTTCCTATGAGTTTCTTAAGATTGGCTAATGAGATTCACTTTTATCTCAGGATCTTTAACGATTCCCAAAAGACCAGGAGCTTAGTTTTAAATCTCATCAGCAAAGCAGAGCAGCTTCCAGCAGCAGAGTGCTTCCTGACAGCATCGTGGGGCTTGCTGCAGCACTGGCTGAGAAAGAAAAAGGATGCCAGCCCTAGATCCAGCACTGTTGCTTTTGGCAGGTCCTGGATGTTCAGTCTCTGCCTTCCACTCATGGATCTTCCAGCATGGCATTGCTGTGTCCTGCTGCCAGGTCAGGAATTGGCACACATGCTAAGGTTTGAACTCCATTGTCATGTTTGCACGCACAAAATAAAGGTGTAGGAGTTTAGATATTATGTTTGAAATAGCTGCTTGAAAAATACAAGTATGTTAGTGCCTCTGCTCATTACAAAAGCTGCAACATGTCGCAGTGATTGACTGAGTCTTCAGAAAATTAGTTAATAAAAACAGTCACATGGCAGAAGAAACTCAAGGATGACCCAGGGCCCAGAAACTGTGCAGACTTTTTTTACTCAAACACAGAGTAATTCCATTTTGCTAACAAGGTGTCAGACAATGGCATATGGCCACCTCTGATGGTACATTGCCAGAAAAGCTGTAAGGCTCCAGGTACATCCCTGGTGGGTTCAAATTACTTTCAATGAATTCTGAATCCTAAATTTTCAAATATGAATAGTGCTTTTGATGACACAATTTTGGGTACTGAAATTGACCTTATTAAAGAGAAGTTATGTTTTAAAAGGACAGATATTCATCTGATAATGAAAATTGGGCCTTTTTCACAGGGCTGAGCCCTCAGAAACTCTGGCTCTCCACCTCAGTATTCTTGAAAATATGTCCTAATTCCCAAGCATATCTTTTATTTGATGCATATATGCTTTACATATGACTCTGTAGAAAGGGGTATTTTAAAACAAAGTAATTTGCCATATTTAAAAAGGAAAAGGAATGGAAGGGAAAATGAAGAGCAGTACTCAGAAGCAATCAAATAACTTCAAATTTGAGGTCATGTTCTAAATGAAAAGTGTAACTTTTTTTTTCCCCAAAAACCTCATGAGTCCTTTTGGGGCAGGAGGACTTAAACAGAATTTGGAAACTTCAGTAGAAATTGCTTCCTCAATCGTTAGAAACATTGAAGTTCCTGAAAGCCCTACTTTTGAATTCAAAAGTTGAGACTAAATGCATTTGTCCATAGAGGGGAGGAACTGAGAGCTGTGAAATGAACTTCATCCTTTCCTCTCTGCTGATAACAAGCAGTATCAAAATGACCTTTGAAAACCTAGTTTTTTGAAAAAACTGTGTCAACCAACCATTCAGGATGAGGTTGTCCATCATCTGGGTGAGAATATGTTCAGAATATATCCATTCCAGCACTCACATGCCCTTTCCTATGGGTTGGGATCCAAACGTGACCCCTTTCTTTGTCAAGTTAAATAAGCAGAATTTTTCTTCTTTTAGAAATGGTGGATAAACCAAATATCCCAAGCTGAGGTAATGCTTAGTGGGTTGTCCCTTGTTGGTTCCTGAGAATCTCCTCATCCAAATGAAAAAGAAAGATTCCTCTTGCTTCCAGTGAGGTTCCGAAGAGCCCCTAAAGCCCAAAAGGAGCAAAATGAGCATCCATTATTGAGAGCCAGTAGGCTTCTCAGGGTTGCTTGAAGTCCTTTCCTGGTTGTGGATGGTGAAAGACCCCTCAAAGCATGGTCACTCCTCCTTTTTCACTCAGAAGTGTCTGTGTCCCCCCCATCTGCTTGCTGCCCCCTCCTCAGACAGGACAGGTTGGTCTAACCTCACTCATCAGATCAGTTCTGCCTAAGGCCAGGACAGATTTTGTTAATTTTCCTCATGCCAACAGCATGGCTTAGTTCTGCCTTGTTGCCCAAGCCTTCCTTCACTTCCCTACAAGCCAAAGGCCAGGACTCTGTCTCAGGCATTGCTCTCTGCCCCGGGCTGTGCCCACCTCCACTGGCAGGGAGCCAGCCTGGCAGGTGCCCAAGCCCCTCCTCGCTTCCCAGCCAAGCAGTGACCCTCATCAGGAAAGCTGAATGCTCCCAGAAAGTACCACTGGGACAGCTAATCAGTTGTAAGAGCCTATTGATCTGTTACGTTTGTTTCCAACGTGCAAAAAGGAGGTTCTTTTGTTCCGGGGCTGGCACCAAGCTCTTGCCACAGTGGGTTCCGCGCGTCTCCGGACACTGCGATCAGGCGCCTCGCAGCTGACTCTGCAGAATATTTGCTTATTACAGAAGGAACTGAAAGAACCTGGAATTCACTAGTGACCAACCTCTTACTTCTTGAACAACTGTTTTCCCCCTTCCTTTTGTTTCTGTTTTAATCACTGCATTACAAACGCGATTTAAGTCCCCCTTGCAGATACCAGCACACAACAGTCGACATTCACTCGGTTAAAATGCCAGCACCATTTGCACTGAGTGGTCAGTGCTTGCTGGGCTCAGTTCCTTTTTAAATCAAACTTGGAATAATTAAATGGCCACAGAAGTAATGCGAATGCAGATTTTTTGCTTGTCCAATAATCAAAGGGAGGAAAAAGTAGTCTGAATCTGTTTTGTTTTCATCATATTTGATTTTTATTTTAAACGAAAGCACAAAGGTAATTTATCTGTTGCTCTACCTTTGACTCTTTAAATCATGGTAAACGTGCATTATGATCTTCTTAAAAGAGTAAGAACATTCCTTGTTAATTAATTTATACAGCTGTCAGTACAGCTTTCTATGTTATTCATACTCTAAGTGTTTGACTGCCATAGATTTTCTAGCAGTTCCTGGCAAAGCTCCAGTGAAAGCCTGGGATTTATTAGGCTGACTTGGTGCAAAGTCTATTGATTGTGGCCTCGAGGGTAATAACTAAATAGAGCTGGAGCAACAAGTCAATAACACCATTGTTGCTACAGACTCCATTCACTTGAGGAGTTAGATTGTTTTACAGTGGCAAAGAGTAATCATGAGCAGATCAGCATGTTCAACAGGCTCTGTACCATGTTAGTGCTGGGGACTGTTTTAAAGCTTTCAGCAGGACTGTGGGAGAAGTGAGGTGGGGTGCAGGGATTAGGAATCCTGTAAACTCCTTCATTAGGACTAAAAGGTTTAGTCTTTATCATCTTGCAGCAAGGAGTCCCCGTGCCTCTGTTGGTCCAAACAAGTGTTAAAATCCTCTGCCCATCAATCCATCAAGGCACAGTAGAAGCCTGATTTAAATTTTGGTCGGCGATATACGTGCAGTGTGTGCATGTTTGAGTGAATGCATGTCCATATGCCCTAGCATGAAATAATATTTTAGCTAGTACAAACTTCACCTCTGTGCATTAGTATTTCCTGGCAGTGGCTGGAAAGAGGCTCCTATTTTCTTAAATTCAAAATGAGGAAATGCTTTTGTTTATTGCTTCTCTAATCCTCCCATGTGTTTATTTACTTTTAGAATTCTTTACTTTTGCGGAAATATATACAAACCTACTAGGGGAGAGATGTTTATTTCCTGAGAGTTTTATCGTTTATTTGACAGCCTTTGACAACTCATGTTATATTAAGAGCAGATCATTTTGAAAAGTCAAAATTGTGAAGACGGGAGTTTCAAAAACAGAACCGGATGATTTCACAAACATCTTGTATCCCTCTCAGGGAGCTGCAGAAATACTGAGTAATTAGAATTAGTTTCTTCCTAACACCAGTTAGTAGTAGCCTACTCCCTTGAAACATGAAAGATGGTGCAGAAAGTAATAATATGAACCACATAACATTATAAAAAGGCAGATGTAATTATGCTTTGTAAAATGAACTGAGTGGTCAAGCAGCAAGCTTTTGTGTATTCAGCAGTTCCACAGACTCTTCCTCCCTTCACCTATTTCTTCTTGGAAGTCAAGTTTTCTTTTTTTGTAAGTAATGTTTCTAAGCCCACATTTTCAGAGATAATAGGAAACAGCAAAGCTTTCTTTCTGAGCCTGCAGTCATTTTAAAACACCAACATTTTAGTCACCAAAATTTCAATAGAGGGGTTGATTTTTGAATGTGGTGGTGGCAGCTGTGACATCTGATGCCAGTTTATTAAAAATTTATCTGTCCTTTTTTTCACTACTTCTCTTGCCTTATTATAGCTCATACTATTTAAAGTGCAAAAAGTGTTGGAACTAGTAAGGAAATCCTGTGACCAAATATTCAGGAGGCTACTGGGCTTCTCTTGGCTACAGGCAGTCAGCATGTGCTGGGGCAGATCTCTGAGCAGAAGAGATGCAATCATGTGGTGAATGTTTTTTCTTTTCTTTCTTTCTTTCTTTCTTTCTTTCTTTCTTTCTTTCTTTCTTGCCTGCCTGCCTTTGTCTCTTTCTTTCTCTCTTTCTTTCTCTCTTTTCCATAAGTACACAGAGAGCTTGGCAAGTTTGTAGTGCTTGCTCAGAAGCTCATTTAAAACTTTGAGAGGAGCGAACTAAATATAAACAATTCTCAGGAATCTCTTCATATCCCCAGGCCTCAAACACTGCCTCCCATGGAAAGAAATGTATTGGGTGGTTCATAATCTGTATTCTGTTAAGATATTTTAATGAGAGGTCAGTAAATACCATATATTTTGAAGCAAGCAGGTCAAAGCTGGGCTTTTTTGATGACTTCTACACAGTCAGATTTCTAGCAGGTGCATTCACTTTGAATGAAGTTTCATCTACTCTTCTTGGGTTCAAGACTGTGGTCCAAACAATTTTTGACTTATCAAACCCGCTCTAAAACTTCATTAACTGTAGCATAGGAAGTAAATATGCAGAAGAGGCTTTGCAGAAGACTTAATACCTTTTCATTAAAAACCCCAACATTACTTGGGTGATTGAAGTGTGATGTGCCACCCCTATGGTGATTAGGCATGTCATGGAAGCACTGTTTGCACCCCACTTCTTTCAGAAAGAAGAGAGACTGCTAAAAGGGAAAACCCCTTACCAAAATGTGGGGGTTGACATTTCTTTTGAGTAGTACTCTTGCAGTATGAACTGTAGATTTACAGGAATTAGAAACCAAACATTTGAAGTATTCCTCTCCCCCTCCTCCTTCTTCTCCTCCTTTTTTAAAGTGTCTTCATCAATCAAAATCAACACAAATGAATAATGGAGGCAGATAGAATGTGAAGAGACAATAGTGGTGTTGTTCAGAATTGACGGCCATAAATCCATTGTATCCTAAGAGACTGCACCAAGTAAATACCTGCTCTTGCCCACCACCAGTTAGGCCATGATTCAGAATATCATTTAAGTGCTGATGTCCCATGGAAACTTCAGCCCATTAATGCTCCCTTTATTTTAGAGCACCAGGGCTGCAATGAGGCAGGGGGACTTGAAGGGTGAAGGTTTGGAGTGACAGGGGAGTTTCCCTCTCTTCATTCATTTGTTAATTTGGGATGACAGAAACAGAAATGGTGTTCTTATGAGCGGGTCAAAGGGGTTTTTTAGAACCAGCAGAAAACAAGGAAGCTGGTGCAAAAGAAGTTACAGAGCGCATCATTTAAAATCATTAAAATTTGGGCCTAGCTGAGGTTTTCTCTGTAAGACAAAAAGGGGAAGCACATGTCAATTGGCACTGCAGAGGCATTTAAAAGGGTGGAAAAGCCCAACAGAAAGCAAAGCCAAGAGGATTATGTACCTCAGTTTCAGAGAGCATGACTTGTGGTGTGGATTCGAGCCCTGACGTTTTGATTCAGGTATGATACGGCCAAAGTCTCACAAGCTGCTCTTGTAGGAATTTGACACTGAGGGGCAAGAGCCTCTGGGGTCAGCTGCTCTTTCTGCCATTCCAAAATGCCAGGTCTCAAATGGAAACTTTCCTTCCTTCCTTCCCATTAAAAAGGTCCCTCCAGTTTTTTGTGCCTTTTGGAAGCAAGTCTGTGGGAGCAAGTGTAAATATGATTCTTAGACGCAGGCTCACACGTTCAGGAGGTTTAAAGTTGCTTGTTTTATTTTTGGTTCTTCTGCAATTGCAGTTTGTTTGGCACAGCATGCCAGACATGGATCACTTGCTCCAGGCTTGTTAGCACCAACAGCATTCCAGCTCTGTTAGAATCTCTAAGTTTATCTACCTCAACCATATTCTCACGCCTTTTATCATTTTCATTCTCCTCAAATTGAGGGGAAAAAAAACCCAACCAAGGCAGGTAACGGACTACCTGGCAGGAAGGCTTGATGACCTTTCTGATGGGACTGGGGAATGCTCTTTGAGATGAGTGTGAACAAGCAGAACTCCTGACAGCACAGCACCTCACTGCAGAGGGCCTTGAACGTGCCAGTTCTGTTGTGAAAACAGTTTATTTAGTTGTTAGTGCCTTGACTTTTCTGTCTTTGTACTTCTGAAAGAGGATCTCTTGCAAATGATGAACTCTTAGCCTTCACAAAGTACTGATCGCTCTATAACATTTTCTTAATTGAAGCTTAGAAGGAAAAAAAATACAGTGTAGTATTTTAAGAGTGACTGTGTAGCACCTTTCCAAGTTTGCATGCCTGTCAACGCAATGTCATCCTGTAAGTGTGAATGAATGACTCTATTTCCAGTTCCAGTTTCCATTCCTAGGCAAAAATAGCACCACATACACTATACTTCCAGAACAGATTTTTTTTTTAAGTATATAAATTATATCACAATAAAAAGTGATCTGTAGTTATTTCTTCATTAAAAACATTCTATGTGCCCAGTACCAATGAAAACTATGAAAAAGAGAAGACACTGCTTCAAATGACTGAATAAAATGACAAGAAATAACTTTTCATTCTGTTCTAACTGAGCTGAACTACATTTTGTAAGGATAACAGTTAAATTTAACATTCCTCAAGTTTTCCATTGTCTGGTTTTTTTCTCAACCAGCATGAAGCACTGAAGCTTTAAGCAACCTGTCATGATGTTGATGGTTTTTTGAAGAAAATATGTGTTCCTCAGCTGTTGCAGTTACTGCAGCATTTGTGCCTTTTCAGAAGACACTTTGCCAGCTTTTTTTAATTGCCTAAATCCCATGTGTACAGTGTTGAGGGCTGAGATTTTTAGGGACCTTGAAGTATCTAAATCATGGCAGAGGCTAATTATCTCCAAAGATTTGATTCTTGGGTCTGATTCATTTAGTCTAGGAGTCTCAATGTCCTAATTATCTAACCTATTCCTTACAACAGGATTTGGGGGTTTTTTTGTTTGGATTTTTTCTGCTAACACAAATAATTGATAAAGAGTGAGCAGAATATTCTAATGGTGTGCATTAGGATTGGATGTAAGGTAGAAAGTAATAACAAGGATTATAAATAACTGCTTGATCTATAGAATTCTGAAATAGCCTCTTAAATTTGATTAACTGTTCTAATATATGGTTAATCATCTAAATCCTTTATAAACTATTTGTAAATGCATCCTTGACATAAAACATGACTAGTTTGTCTGTATTTTATGAAACTTGGCAATTCTATTGAGGAAATGGAGCAGAATTTCTGAAATTCAGACAGTGTAACTGAGAAGGCAAACCTGGTGTTCCAGGTCTTGATTGTGGAAATTCAAATACTTGCAGTTTTTGAATTTCCTTATGCAAATTTGTTGAGCTAAGGAAGTAAGGAGTAACTATGCTCTGCCCCAGGGCAAAGCAGGCAAAGGGAGGTAAACAGAAGAAGAGTTATAAAAGAGTTAAAACACAAAAATGGAATTATTTCAGAATGGTTTGGATCTCAGTTCTGTGGTACAAAACCATCAACAGCAGCAACAAAAATGCTACAAAAATACTCACTCTTGCCCCTATGCTGCATCCATCTGCTTTCCTGTTTACATGGGTACTTCTGTTTTCCTGTGAATGTCTTCAGATTGAATTGATCTAGTGCAAAATATCTCTCCTTACCTCTCCACCCTTCTCATTTTTCTCTTTCTTTTTTTGTCCTGAATCTATTCCTTGGTCTGATTCATCATATGGACCCACAAGCTGTTGAGTCAGCACAACTGAGGTTGGCATGCTGTAAGGAGATGGCAGAAGTGAACACCAGGAGGAGAAGTACAGGTGGAGGAAGGGACAGACTTGAGCATGACTCCTAAGATTAGTATTGCTGCTGTTTGCTTTGCATCTTGGAAACGTGGTCTTTGCTTGAGTCAGAGCGTTTAAACTATAAATTCCCCTCTAGCCTTTGACACCCTAAAACTCTGCTTTTGCCATCTGCTAAGTGGGAATGACACTAGTTACCACAGGGATGTGGAGACTTACTAGTGGTTGTTCAACCAATAAGCACATGAAAAATAGGGAAAACTGCTTTTTACACTCCTGCATTTTGCTGAAATAATTCTCCCATGCTAACAATCTACATTTCATTTGTAGTAAAGCAGTTGTTTTCTACTGTGTTCCTCCTATAAGAAATGTTACTAGAGCAAAGGCAGGTCCCTGTTTTTGTAACCCAAGTGTCTCTATTTTTAGTTTTAAGATGTTGGCTGCATCTCTCTTTCTTTAATTATATGTATATATTTATAGCTCTTGCTATTGGGAGAGAATTTCCTGCAAACAGATCCATTTCTGTGGTGCCCTGCTCCAACATGGAGTCCCTTGTGTTCCACCAAGAGGTTGCTCTAGAGTAAATGTCTTGTTGTAGGATAAGCCTGGTGAACTGTAAACTTTATATTGCTTTCCGCACATAGTAGATTTGCATGTGCAGGAGGTATTAGTGAGTGGGCATCCGATACTTGGCAATGTCTGAAGACGTGAGTGACAGCAGAGATGCAGCCCCAGCCCAGTGTCCTACGGAGTCACTTCCTTTTTGGATAATTACATTCTCAGCTTTCTCTGCAATTTTAACTGTGGGGGAAGTATCTGTCCTCGCACCCTCATTTACAGAGGTGAGTCCTGTAACCATGCACCATTAAACAGCTGCCACATCTCACCCAGAAGGACTTTTTACATAATGTTCATATCTGGTTTGCATTCTGAGCTGTGCAGATCAGCAGTAACGCTACGTGGGTATCTGGAAGCAGGATTTGACCTGTACTTGGGTTCTGGTTCACATGCAGCAAGGAGCACTTGCTCAAATAGTTTCAGGGACTTCAGCAGGAGTACTGGTATGCAGAATCAGGCCCCTAAGGATCCTTGGTAATGAAAGGTATCCTGTAACTGTAAGGTATTATTATGATGACTACTCTAGAGAACACAGAGGTATTGAAGTTGGCAAAATGAATTACAGAGTTAAATGTATAAGTAAACCAAGAAGCGACTGATGTTTTTTGCATAGTAATAATCTTCATAATAGCTTCATTTGCACAGTTATTTCATTTTAAACTTAAGGCACAGTTTTGAAGCACAACTCAGTGGAGATTTTTCCTGTAATCTATAAACTTTAATGAAAGCTAATTGGAGGACAAATTTTAATCTAATTAAAATGTGGCTGCATAAAACAGAAAGGATGAATGAAGTGAAATGCTCTATGGGGCACAGTTTTCAAACAATGACTACCCTGAATACTAAGTTAAATCAAGCTTTTGTAAAATGATGATCATGAACAATGCTAGCAACAGAACAACCTTGAGAAACTGCAAATGAAAGTTTTCATGTATTCACTTTAAAAAGTGGACATTTGACTCACAACTGCATAAGGACTTTTTAAAAGAAAATAAAAAGCAACACAGTCTCATCTAAAAACATAACAAGTAAATTAGCCAAAGGTGTACATTCCGTCCAAGTTCTCATGATCAGCAGATGCAAATGTTTGCAGTGCGCCGATGAGTTATGAGCCCTAATGAGATTTCAATGCTGAGCAAACAATAAAAATTTATGCATTGCATAGTTTTAGTGGCCTTTGGCTTCATGGTTAGTGTTACACCCTTTCAACAGCTTCAGTAATATAATATCCAGCTGGCTTTGGAGGTAAGGAAAATTTTAGGGGTGAACTGAAATTGTGAGAAATAACGTGATTGATTGCTTTGTCAGAATAATGCATTTCCACGGTATAATTGTCCGTAGTAATCTCAGCCCGGGTATGGATACATAGGTTCTAGTTATGTTCAGACACAAATTTTGAAGGATTCAGGTGAAGAATGGCTTTTCCAGTATTTGAGCCAGACTGTTTCCTGTGCTGGGTACATGTCCAGGGGTCTCACAAACAGCCCCTCTAACAAGAACATTCCTGTCATAGTCTGGCAAACAGGAGAATTGAAAAGCTGCACTTTCCCCAGCAACTGTCGTGTCTCAAGAAAAGAAGCGGAGGACAAGCATAAAAAGAAAGGCACAATAGATATTGAAATAAATGTATGTAGTGGAGAGTGGGGGGAATGAACCAGGGAATTCAACTGGTGTAGTGTGAGGGTGAGCTCAAATGAGTTAAATTTAAAAGTCCCATTTGTGGGTTAGGCTGTTATGCATCCAGAACCTCCACCATAATGCTTGCCTGCATTACCCTACATAATATTAAAATCTTAGCGTGTGATTAATAGCAGATTCCCTGTATACGTGTCACAACACACATCTGCAGCAAATCTGCCAGTATATTTCTCTGCTAGTTTTACTTTGGGGCCATAAAGTAATTCCTGTTTTGTGAATGAGAATAAACCTATTATGCACTAGGTTAGCTACACCCAGTTTCTTCTCTTCAGGGAAAAAGAGCTGCTTATTTGATACAGCATCTCGAATTTCAGTGTTCAGAAGTGAATTTAAGCCTTGGCTAGATTTGCTTGAGCAAGCTGTTGGGATTTGCCTTCACCATTTCTTACTTATGTGTTTTCCAAAACCTTCTGTGCAGAGTATTGAGAAACTTCTGGATAGCAGTAAACCAGTGGACTTAATTGCAAGGTGTTTATTGCTAAATTTGTTAATGAGTCAACATGCAAAAAAGATATATTTATCCCTGTTTCCTCTTAAAGTAGTAGTAAAAAATAACTTCAAAAAATCTTTTTCTTAAGCCGTTTGGTGATGCAGTTTTGCTGTTCACAAAAGCTCTTTTTCCCATCCACAAATAGCTACCTTTCCTTTTGCCCCAAGGGAACTAAGCATAGCTCAAATGAAGCTTAAAAAAAAAAAAAAAAAAAAAAAAAAAGAGGAGATTTTTCCCAGTTGTAACTCAAAGCCTCTGCATATTCACACATGCACACAAAATAAAAAGGAAGATGCAGAAGCATTCCTCCAGTCTGCCCTCTGAAAAGTCCTGTCGACCTGTTTTGCTCCCCAAAATGAAAACAGAACCCCATGAAGACAACTTAAAGGACAACAAGAAAACATTAGGAAAGCAACATCTGTTTTGCATTCTTGGCATTGAGTCTGTCCTTGCAACACAGGGTCTGACACAGATGTACAGGGTTATGACACCACTGAGTACTGCTTGATTTTAAATGGTGTAACAGAGCAGAATCAGGGCACTGAGCTCTTACAGCTCTGTGCAGAGCTGTGGCGCTTGATCTCCTTTGCAGATGCGGGACTCAAACCCCACTGAAGTTTTAGGCATCTTTCCATTGATTGATGTGGACTGTGGAGCAAGTAATATTCCTCCTCCAACCATTTAGAATTTATTATTGACTGGACTTTCTCATCGTGTGTGTTTTTTGCTGTCTGTAAAGTCTCGTTGCCTCGGTGTGTTCCAGTCAGCTGCATTGCGCATAGCCACGCTCAGAGAAACTCTCAAATGATGCTACATAATTAGCCTTTGCAGTTTTTAAGTAAAATAAAATCATAACAAGGAGAGAGACATTTAAAGGTACCCAGAAAGACAAAAAAACCACCTCTGATTTAATTGAAGAGAATCAATAATAATGTAAATTTGGGAAGCCAGAGTTGCCACGAGAGCAGCTGTCTCTCCATGACTACTGGGTTGGCACAGAGGGAGCACATCTTTCCCTGTTTGGTTGCCCAGCCATAGTCGTAGCAAAGTTAGCTCACCTCAGCCCTGGCACGGCTTCAGGTGCCCGCGGAGCTGTGCCAGGTGGCGGTGCCACCGTGCAGTGTTTTCACCTGCCACTAGATGTCTGTGTGGGCTCTGAAACGTTCTCGAGGGGTGATGCCCCTGGTAAACCCGACGGGCAAAACTGGAGCACAGGCTGTGGGGAAGCCTTTTAGTTTGTGTTTATAATTGTAACAGCACTACTTTAATTAGGCCTGTGTTTAAAGCAACGTGTGCTGTCTAAAACTAAATTCCAGCCTTTCTCATTTGAGGCAGATAAGGTGTTTTTCTTGTTCACATCTGTTGAAGACTGTTTCCTTTCTGTTCATGTGAAGAACTGAAATGTATCTTAATGCTGTGAAAGTTTTGGAGGCTGTTGCTGAAATGTAAAGTAGGTTCATCTTCTTTTTATTCTGAAATGATGAAATACCAAAATATAGAATATCTTTTCCATAAGTGAATTGGTACATACATCAACACATACATCAGCACTTCTGGGTTCATGGAGGAACGTGATGCATCAGATGTTAAGTTCAGTATATTAAAGGAAAACAAACAAGCAAACAAAAAAAAAAAAAAAAACCTCTGGACCTGGACACAGAAATCTATTTCCCAATTCTGTTTCTCCCACTGGCTGGCCAGGGCAGCTGCACCTGTGACCAGCTCTTCTGCAGATATCTCCTGAGAAAAATACAAAAGTAATCAGCATATGTTTGCCTTTCATTTATCTCTG
Organism: Pyrgilauda ruficollis; assembly: GCF_017590135.1. Taxonomy (NCBI): domain Eukaryota; kingdom Metazoa; phylum Chordata; class Aves; order Passeriformes; family Passeridae; genus Pyrgilauda; species Pyrgilauda ruficollis. Next base: position 8,654,007 of record NW_024513654.1, on the reverse strand, counting down.
TCACCCAGGAATAAGATCCAGATAGTATCAGGAGCAATGAAAGGTACATTCTGATATTATTTTCAAGTTTTTTTGTCTAGACAGACAGGAGCAACCACTTGTATCTCTGTGGAACACACAGCCCCATTCCACACGCTCATATCCTAGGCTGAAGGCCAGAGGGAAGTAGTAGGTTGTCTATATTAAAAAAAAAAAGTTTAAAACCACCACCCACTCATCAGGTGACTGGAGACTGTGGTTGTAAAATATGCTGCAGGCAGAAGTTCTGAAAAATCCCAGAAAGTGTTGAAAACATCTCTAAACAAGGTATTTTTCTCCTGCACCTTTCTTGCTAAAGGTCCCAATTGCTGCCAAGAAAGCTAGTGAGAATGTTAGCTGCCAAATAAAAAATTTATGACAGTGTTTGGCAAAGGATTGTATCACTGCTTGTTTTATACATTTCCTCAAGTCTCTTGAAGGGCTGTTGGACACATACGGCTCAGTGATCACTGTGCTTTATCTGTTCTTTAATATGTTAAAAAAGCAAGTTCCAATAAAGTATTATTTAAACAATAGATTTTTTTCCTTTTGATACCCTCCTATAAGCACTTGCTATGGTGAGAATACAATTTCTAAACAATATTCCATGAATTTAAATTGTTTTTAAAGCCCTTTCCCTGACAAAGTTACCTGTACATAGTAAAAATACATTAATTTTTCAATTAAAAATGTATTGCTTTTGGAATTGTGCTTTTTATATGTAGGAGTCTGGGCCAATAAACTGTCTGTTAAAACATAAAGAAGTCTATTCAGTCAAAGTTGTGTCTGCCATTTGTGTTTCAAAACCCAAGAAAATAATGTGTTTCTATTGCATTTCTCACCAAAATCAATTAGGTTTTTGGCTCTATCATTAAATTAATGTTGGGGAGAAAATTGTTGAAGTGGATTTAGCAGAAAAAAATGTATGTTTGAATACAGGGTTGTAAGCACACTGACAATAATTATTAAGCTAGCCAGTGCTGAAGCAACACCCTTAAAAATATTTTCCTCCACTGAAGAAACAAAATGGTCTGTCTCTGTCTTCTCAAACCCGTTATCAAATTAAGCTTCCAGCTGATAATTAGTGCTGTTTAACACAGATCTCATTGCTGGGAAATCTCAAAGCCTGAGTGGTTTACTTTTTCTCATTATCGTGTGCTGCTGGAGGTGGGAGCTCAGGAGCATGGAGCTGTACCCCCCTGCACCAGTTTGTCAGGAGACAAAGAGCCTCCTCTTCTCTCTGGTGGCCAGGAGGTGGTGGGACACGGCTCTGGCTTGCTGGTCCCTTCCAAGGGGACAACCAGAGCGGTCCCCAAGCTGCCCCAGGGCCCCACTGCTCTGTGCCTTCATGGCACACACAGCAAATACTCTTGAGCAGCCAACAGCACTACAGCTGCTGAATGCCTCGTGTATGCTTGTGCATTTCATGGTGTTTGATATAAAGTACTCAAGACAGACCAGCATTAAGAGGATTATTTCAGACAGCATTAGGAGTTAATTTACAGAAGATTAGCTCTAAATCAGGCAGATATCATAAGCAAATTAGCATCAGTTGTAAGAGATTCAGAATCAAAATGTGTGGTGGTTTTAGTTTTTCCCTGCATGTGCTTAGTGGAAGAGTAGTATCTTTATTAGTTTCCCCCACTAAGGTGTTACGTCTCAAATAGTGAAGAACAGGTATACTTTTTTTTTCCTACCTGTGCACTATTTATTATGATGCTGTTTATTGGCAGTGAAACTGCTTACCTCCAAATACCCTTCCTCTGCTGAATATTTTATATCTCATGCCATTTCTTCATTGAGTAATGTTTTGTTTGGCCCTAGAAATGATGTCTCTGTGGTGTGTTACAATATTTTAAGTAGGTAATATGGAGCTTTACTTCTGAGTAATGTAGTTAATCCTTTTTTTTCTGTTAAAGTGAGTCACATTCTAATGCAAACTCATAAAAATAAAGGAGTGTATAAAATGCTACATACCAGAGTGAAGATTATAGGTACTTAAAAATAGCTTCCTTAATATTTAAGCTTGTAAATTATAAATTTATTTTATTTCCACAGCAGTGATGGTTAATTTGTTTTAAAAAGCAGATTCTGTTTTTCAATCAATTTTCCAGACAAATTCTTCTGGCTACAGACATACAAACATGAGCACATATCCCATCACTTCTCAGAATGGCAGTTTTGGGAACACTTGCCCAATTAGTGGAGAAGATGATGAAATTGATTGGGCCATGGTATTAAAGCCTGTGCCCTGAGTTGTCCTTGAGATTCGGAAAGTTTTGAAGTCTACAAATGGGATTCCCATCTTTGGAGAAATTTGTGTTCTGCTGTCCAAGAGATTAAACTGCTTAATCTTCAGTGTGCTCCTTAACACTCGGGGTTTTAACAGGAGGGGAGTCTGGGTGGTGTTTTTTACAATTTTTTCCCTCTCTTGATGGACCAAATTCCTCTTGACAAGGTTGGCCTGAGGTCATGAATGTCTCCCAGCCTTCTATAAGACAGGAATCTCTGTGCCTTCCAGGAGATCATGAAGACTTACGCCCACCCTAAGCCAGTTGGGCTTGCAGGTCCCTCTGGTTGCAATACCTGCAAGGGGCTCTTGCACTGTGACTTTGTGCCCTGTGGTTTTACCGAATATTTGGAAGCTCGGACGTGGTTGTTAAACCGAGGTGTCTGAGGTCATGACAAAGTAGAGGCTTCTCTGCTCCCCTAATAGAAATACTGTAACATGCTGAAAAGAAAATACTTTCATAGTGGCAAGTATCTCCTGACAACTAATTTGATAGTTCTCTATCAGGTAAACCATTTGTGAATACATCGATTCTTTTTATTTTTCACTGTTCTGTCTTCACTGTTCCCAGGTTTTCTCTGAACCGGTTGGGCAAAAATTGATTTTTATTTGTTCCACTGGCCTTGTGGAAAATTAGCTTATGAACTGGTTTTTATAGGAAGACTCAAAGCACAGAAAAGGTTGAAAAATAAGCCTATAGCAGTCAAAATTGTTGTCTGAAATGTCTTCAGACTGGAAGGCTGAATTTATTGCTCAAAACAAGTGCTAGCATTGTGGAGGTGTGCAGTCCTGCTCATTATCACTGGAAAAGGGGGAACCAAAAAGCACAGTAAAAAATTAAATTTTAATAATGCTCGTGATATTTTCTAAATCCTTCTTGACAGAAAGATTCTCATTATTTTTATCTGTCTCAGAGTAGGCTCTTTTAATGCCATCTCACAAATGGCCTTAGCCATGATTGTTTTCCTTTCTTTTATAGCATTTGAAAAAAATGAATATATACCAAAAAAAAAAAATCTATTCTATCATTCAAGAAATGGTAACATTTTGGATAGCAGATCTTCAGGAACAATTGCTGCAGATGCCTTCAGGTTTTTACAAAAGAGGTCAACATTGTTAAGACAATTGTAGGAAACTTGCCATACAAAAAGATGCCCAGTCAAATATTGTGTAATCAGAAGAAAATAATGCAAGAAGAATGTGTGTGTCCAGTCTCCAGCTTTGTCACACCTAAAACCTGTAGATTAGTCATTAATTAAATTGAGGCAGGGTGAAAGACATTATTCCTTTCATCTGTTTAAGATACATCTTTTAGTGGCTTCTAATGATTATGGAAGTTGATAAGATGCAGACTTTTGACATTTTTGTTTTCTTTAAATTGTACAGAATGTAAATTTAACTATATTTATCATAAAAGCCAATATGAGATCTTGTACGTTCTTGTCATTTTATAGCTTGCATACATTTCTTCTGCTGGAGAAATAATTGCTTTAGCTTTGAGTGCTGATGAGGGGGTTGGGGCTTTTTTTTTTCCGATTAACTGTTTGGGAACCAGGGTTTCATGTACCCTCTGTGCTGAAGAATGCCACTGCACCGACAGCTGGGCTATCCACCCTCCCTCTGAGCTCTTGCTAAAGCTCTTGTAATGTTTGCTAAGGCCTATGGTTCTTAGTCATGCTCAGGTGACTAAATGTGTGATTTGTTCTTCTTGATACTTCAGTACCCTGAGAAAGGCTGGTTGGAGATTAAGACAACCTTGACTCCTTCCACTTGCAGTTGCCACTGTGCATGTGATCATCATTTAGACTTGCCACAGGGAACTGGTGTTGCCTGTGCTTTGAATGAAATGAGTTAGTCCCTCTCCCCTTTTGGTGGGTGGGTTTCCATGGCCCCAGAAGCCCCACTGTGCCTCCTAGTGACAGTCATAACCTAAATGATTCCCTCTGTGGAAGGAGTGGACATGGAGATGGCAGAAAGCTGAAGTTGCATCAAAACCGTGTAGAGAGAAAAGTTCCATGTCAGGGTCTCAGGAGCAGAAGGATACTTCCCATCCTTCAGAAATGCCTTCTCATGTGTTTTTAAAATAAGCAATGAATAAAATCTGGCTAGTACAAGATTTTCAGCACCCTTCAATTTTGTGTTTTGACATTCAGTCCAACATCTATGGGGTGCTTGATCAGGCTTTCCCGGTGACCATGTTTGATTTCCAATCGTTCCTGCAGATCTCTCTCCTTCCCAGGCCAGTCCCCTCTCCCTCTGCACACACACCCCACTAATCACTTGGGTACAAGTGATCACACACCCCACTAATCACTTGAGTACAATTTTCATTTCCTGAGACTGCCGGCCCCTCGAGAGAAAACCCATGCAAGCCATGATAACCCTGATGGCTACCAAATAGCACTATACTCCAATGCTGTTCATTTGGAATGTGTTGCAAGATTTCTATTATTAATTAAATCTCTCCATATGTATTTTAGCTATCAGATAGAATCAAAATAATTTTACGTTTTAATCTATAGGAAGGTTGTCAGAAGGTGACACAGCAAGGTAAAAACATAGTTGAGTCCAGGGAGGCCAATGTGTTTCAGCAGGCATTCAGCCAAGAGAGGGATATCCTTTCTTTTACTGCTTCAGAAAAACTGTCAAAGGAAAAGTATATTTGCTTCTGGTCAAAATTTAATGTGCAAATATAGGATCCATTAAAAAGAGATGATGGATCAAGGTCCTTGCCAGCTAATTATTGATTAGCATCTTCTGCTTCACTGGTGAGTTTCATCTCTGCAATACTTCTGATTGATGGGAGATTACACACACTTTACAATATGCTAGCCCCTTTCTGTATGATTTTGCCTTCAGAGCTAGCAAGTTTTCTTGCCTGAGCCTCATTTTCAAGCTTTTAGAGATATTCATTCCTATGTTGTAGGCACCTAACCTAGCTGATCAGCACTGCTGGGGTACCTATATGGCCAGGAGAAAGAGAGGGCAATTCAGAGCAGGACTCGAGCTTATATACAGGGAGCTGAGAGAGATTAGCTAGATATAATTTAGATGTTTAAAGTGGGATAGTGTGACTGCTTCCCTGCACCTGTTATTACATGACTTATTCTTTCATTCAGGGCCCAGGTGGAAACACATTGATGTGGTTTGGGTGTAATATTATAACTAGAGATTGGTATCCATGTTATTACAAGTAGACAGCCCTAGTCCTGAAGACTGAACTTTAAAGCTAGAGGACATAGCACTGCACAATTCCTCAGTCCTATCAACAAAATCATAGGTGCCCTGTATGGCCTGGCTCTTTCAATAAACACTGCTAGAAAATCAGCTAGAAAAAACCCATCCTTTCTTAATCACCAGCCCTCCGTTTTTGGGGGCTTCATTTTGTTATCTGCTCAATTTTCAGCAATTTTTATGGATTTTCCCAAGTTCTTGCAAAGAGACACCTTCGGCAAGGAATTCAGGGAACATGGAAGAGGTTCTGCTAGGAACAGTCTCCAGACTGAAGGTGGACCTCAGGAAGTATGATCTTTTTGTTCCCAGTAAGCCATGGGGATTCCCATCCCCTCTCTACCACCCCCAAAGCCTTTTCACATCTAAATATACAATGTCAATTACAATGTAATTAGGTCTTATGGCTCGAGAACATAAAGACATAGACATATTTTCAGAGTCTGTGGTGGGGAAGAGGAAAAAAACTTGAGTGTTTTCCAAATTCCTCACTTTTCCCATGGTCAGCTAGAAGAGGCCCAAGGAGTCATATGCAAGTTGTGCAGATATTTTTTTCACTGGTATTTCTGTTTGCTAATTTCAGTCGTTAATGATGAAAAATGTCTCAAGTCAGATACTTCCAGCCAGCTGTAATTCTGCTAGGCAGTGTTCTCTTACTCTTATTACAGTAGATTGCCATGTCTTTATGTTTTTGCCACTGCCTGTCTCATTCTTTTCAGTTGCTTTTATTTAAGAAAAGCATTCTTAAACCTGAAGATGTGAATGATTGAACAGCCCCCAGACACCCTGAACATGAGATTTATCATTATGTATCTAAGGCTTTGCTTTACCAATCATAACATTTTATTCCCCTGTGTGGGGTTTAGTGTTTCCATTTGAAAACTCATCGTAACAAGAATATCCTTATATATAGTAATAATTGTGTCTGTCCAGAAGCTATGTAAGTATAGCGATATTACTTTAAATGCACATTTAATTTTTTCTGGTATGTTTTTCCCTATTTGACTAGACCCACACTTAGTGTTTGTTTGAATCTGCTGATTTGCACATGAATATTGGACACTTAAAAATCGTTTGCCACTGATTTGCATGCACCTATTTTCTTTCATGTTAGCAAAAACTGCCAATCATAAATAAAAGGACACAAAAAATGCAACAGCCAAGTATTCAGAGTGACCATTTAAGATGTGATTTGTATACAGAGCAAGCCTTTCTGTGCAGTAAACTGGTAGGAATCACTTCTAGTTAAATCATAAATACATATTACAGTGAAACACTGTTGGACAGTGTTCTGTCATCAATCAGTCTGTGGTCTTGAGGACACTATTTTTCAAGATGCCTCCTTTAAGAATAAAGCCCTCTGTTGTAATGAATGTATGCTAACTGATCCCCCAAGCCATTTGTTTGGTTGGTTTTTTTTTGTTGTTGTTGTTTGTTTTGTTTTTTTTTTATTTGTATCAGTGTCAGAGTTGAGCTTCTGTAGGAAATTTTTTGCAGTATTTTATTTGTAGTCCTCAAGTTAAGGACACACTCTTTATGCACCCAGAGTCTGCACTGGCTCGTTTGTATCCTGCATTTTGTTAACATGTTACTGTGATTGCTGATTTTCATGACAATTGTTATTGTACCATCAGTGCTTAATGGCAAGGCATCATTATTCAATGCTGGTCAATCAGGCACTAAGACATGTGCAAGACATCAGGCTGAACCCATATAGATGTCGTGCACTCCCCTGCTAATGAATGCAGTTTCATAAAAAGGTTTAAACACGGTTGGCATCCTTAATGTAAGGTTTGCAAAAGCTTATTTGGGAGCTGCTTTGTGTTTATACGGAGCAGATCTAAACATGGCACAAACAGAGTTATACCCGTTGTGTGTGTGTGTGTGTGTGTGAAGCTACGGACAGGCGCGAATCCTTTGGGGGTTTGAAATGTGGAACGGCAGCACAATTTCTGCCAGGGCAGCAGTGAGGGGAACAGATTTTCCAGGAACATCAGTGTTTGGTAGCGCATGTAGGACCTGTTCTGCAGAGGGGTGGTCGTCCTGTGCAGCAGGGAGGTGATCCTCAAAAGCAGATGGCATCCTGAATTTGGCACTGGCTGGAGGCACCCTCCAGCACAGCAGTGGTTGGAGATTAGGGAGTGTGACCAGAAGCCAGGATAAAGGGTCAGGCATCTGGAAAGGTGGAGCAGAAGGAAACTCGAGAGGAGAGGGATGTGCTTTCTTGCAGTGTTAGTCCAGAGTGCTCTTCCAGTGCGTCAGTTAACATTACCCCTGTGTCTGCTTTAGTTACGGTTTCTGTGTGGTTTTGCACCCAAATATTTCAGGCTGCTGTCCATAATAAACTAGATGGAGCTTGGTTTAAAAGCACAGATTTTTTGTCTCTTCTACCTCAAAGTAGAATGAGCCCTTGTGCTCCTAGAGCCTCGAGTATGAAAGGAACAGTAGACATTGGCTGTTAACGAGCTCCCGCACAGGGCTCCAGCAGAACTTGGTGTGAATTCAGTGCCTAAGCTGCATCAACTAAATGGTTAATTCATCTCATATCAACAGCACTGTGATTCATAATGTAAACTTGAGGAATCCTTGATGTTTCAGTCACACATTCCTCTTAATTTGGCCATGCATTCTTTTAAAGCTACAGTGTGCTAACTTAATAAAATGCAGCATGCAAATGCACAAGTTTTTGCCTTCAGGCATTTTAGCCATGGATGTTTCAATGGGTGTCTTCTTTCAAGTATATATTCTTTCCTAAATTATTTACCCTGTAAACATGCTTTGCATTTTCAAAGAAAAATCTGGGCTTCCTCATTCACCACATTTTGTTGAATTTAAGGTGTAATAGAGATAAAAGATTATCATCTGCTTCTTGTGAGCATGTTAGCCTTTGGGATTTTTTTGTTGCTAGCGTTAGGCCCCATTTTCTTCTCCTTTGGTATTATCACTCCCTCCCCCACTTAAATTCCTTGATGCTTTGCCTAAAGCAATACCCACTGGCAGTGTCTGGCTGTGACAGTACTATAGGCTTCCCTACAGATGGGTCCTGCCAATGCCAACCATTGTTCTACTACTGTGAGCTGGCTTGACTGTCTTGGATCACTCAAAACCCCCTTTCCTCTTCCTTTTTTCTTTACTCGAAAGGGTCGTCCTTGCCTGTTGACTTTGAGATCTGAAATGTGCTGACACCCAGGACTTGTGTTCTCTGTCTTAGCAGCAGCTCCCAGACTCGGATTTCAACAGGCACCACTGAGTCCTCCTTGGGGCTGTCCTGCTGCTGCCAAACAGCTCTGTCATTCTCCTCCCAGCCCCATCCTTTGGACAGTATGCAGTTAGTTTAATTTTACTTGCTCACTTGAAAGGAAAACAGTAAAACTCAATGTTATTATTTTTTTAAAGATATAAAATTAATCTTTAAATGTGGGCTTGAATATTAAAAGTATATAATGCTTCAGCGTAGGAATCTGTTGATAACATCCATCCTATTTCATGACTAATTTGTTCCTTTTAATATGATATTCTTTTGCTGCACTGTGCAGACTAATTCAGATTCCTAGAAATTGAACTTTGATATGTATTTCCTAGATTCACACCGTAAGTGAACCTTCAATTAGCAGATACAGGTGGTGGCTTGCCTCACTCACTGTTTTCTTGAAAAGGATTTTAGAGACGTGGACACTGATTAAATAATCTTGCAATCAGGTGTGTACTGACAGGGTATTAAAAATAAAGCATTTGGGGGACTTCATGGGGTTTTTTTTTTAATTTTTCTTTGGTTTTGCTTCTCAGACGACGGAATTATTTTTTTCGGTGGGCCAGAGATAGGAGGAGTTGATTTAAACACTCAGTATGTTATGTATGCCTTTGCCTAACTATGTGTTAGATTAAGCGAGTTTCACTCACAGTTAATCCTTTGTAAATTAGCATTATGGATGCCTTGGGGCCCACATCCCACAAATAAAATGGTTGTCAAGCCAGCTGCACTGTGTATTACTTAAGGCTGAATGTTTTAAGAGTTTTCATGCTTTTAATCTATTTCACTGCTGAGTTTCAATTTTGCTCAGTGTCCTTTCAGGAGTGATGAGGGCGAGTGAGTAAATATATATTCTGGTTTTCCTGCATTTGCCTGGGCAAATCGTTTGTTATCAGGTGCTTGGCAGAGAATGTCACACCCCACCACAAAAGAGAAGCTTGTAAGTTCAGGTGTTAAATTGAAGTGCAAACCAACAAGAACCAAAAGCCCCTAATTAGCTTTATTTTGTTTGCCTGCTACACTTTTTTTTTTTTTAGGGAAATAAAGAGTGAGAAACATCCGTCGCTCCTCCTCATCCTTTTGGCAGAGTAAATATTGCCTGTTAAGTTTGAATTAGCTGTCATCGCGAAAGAATTAATGCTGTGGTTGAGCCTTTCTAGTGAGGAAGGGAAAAATAAACGAGACAGATCTTAGTTCAGCTTTAAGTGATAAATGAGGACAAAGCAGCCCATTCATCTCCTGCTAGGAAAGTGGACACAAACACTAAAGCAGTTTTGCGGAAGACGTGTCAGCAAATGTGATCATTTTGTAACCTGTCAGGAGGATAGAGAGCTAGTCCTTTTAGAGTGTCACAGGGGAGGGTGTCTGTCTGATGTGACAGTTTTCATCCATCCATTTACTGCTTTTCCTTTAGGTGGGGGGTAAGCAAGGAGAGGGCTGGAGTTGGTTAAAACTGCATTTTTCTTTACACTTTCCAGTATAATTTATATGTATATCCACCCGCATCCAAATGAAAAACATTTACCAAGAAAAACTCCCCTCTGCTCTCTGGAGTTTCTTCGCTCTTTCACTGCGTGAAATATGCTCATTTTAACACATTACATTCCCTGTCTTCAAGTTGTACTTGGCTTGATGTTTCACAAAACACAGTTTTAGCTCTTCTTACCATTGTTTGCTTCTTGCAGACTTTGTTTTGTTTTGTTTTGCAGAAGCATGAGAAAAAATGTATAACTTGGGGTGCTTTTATTGCACTTCGTTGTTGGGATTTTTTTGCTATACCTCTCCAATTCTGATTATAAGCTTAATGTACAAGTATATTTTGCAAAAGTCCCTATTTATGAAGAGCCTGTGAAAATATTCTTCCTTCTCTGTGAAAATGGAATAACAAACAGTGAATTCTTACAATCCAAAATCCTCCTATAAAATGCCTCAAATGCTACTGTTTCTTGATTTAGTAATTTGAATTGACCTATTAATTTTAGGAAAAATCTGAAGTGATGTGATGACTGATTTTAGAAGCAGGAATTTCTCCCAAAAAAAATGGAAAAATATTAGGACTTTCTACTTCTGGCATCTTTTTATTTTCACTAATCTTTATTTTTTTCATACTACATAAAAATGTAACATTGCCTATTACCATAAGTAAAGGTATGCTACAGAGACAAGAGATGCTTTTACAACATAAGCTTCACAGTTTGACACTTGCTTCTTTATATCATCCTTTTCTTCAAAACTATCTTTTGTACTTTTCCCTTGGTATTTTAGTACAAGTGAGTATCTCATTGACATGTGTTTCCTTGAAATCTTGTTCCTTAATAGTAAAATCCCTTGAAAATTAATAAATTCTTTCTTTCCAGATTAAAACTACTGAAGATTTCAGAATGGTTTTTAAAAATATAAAGATATTTACTATCACAGACCACCCTGCTTGGATTGCATTGACTCAACACTATTATTTTTCATTTGTTCTTAGAAGGTTAATAAATTGGAATATAATTTATTTAATTTATTCTAATATGTATATAAATGTATGCATAATTCAGAAAATTCTTCTTCTTTCTTGAATACAAAAGTTGTATTTAATAGCCACATAAAGATATGGTTGAAAGCACTGGAAATTGGCAAAAGTAAAAAATAGTCAAGATACACAAGATGGTAGAGGGAATACTGAATTTGTGGTCACATGTGTTTTCTCCAGTTCTTTTGTACACTTCATTTTATATTTTTTATATATATTCTGCTGTTTTATTTTGTTTTATTCACTGCAATTTTTTTCTCTCTTCTGCTTTTTTCCAGGATCATCCAAAACCGGATTTTGATCGTTGTGCTGGCAGTCATCATCATCTTCACCACCATGATGGCTATTTATTTTTCTGTCAGGGGACGCTGATATCTTTGTTCTTCACTAAACAGCAACAAACTGCTTGTTCTGAGTAATTAAGACAAAGTGGTCACATGAATCATTCTCTTGCACTGACAGAGTCTCCCTCTCTTTTCCACTCTTCAACTCAGGTGCAAGTGGTGTAAAATATTTTGTATTATTGATGGCATAGTTGATGGCATGTGGGGCTATTTTTTTCTTACATATTTGTCCTTATCTGAGTGTTTTCAGGATCTTAATATTTGTTGGAGTGAGGGCTTGTTCTGTTATAAAAAGAATTAATGTGTGTCGAATTCACCCACAGACAACTGATCTGTAAGTTGCCAGAGTTTCGTGAGGGAAGAGGGGTCTTTGCACTTTTCTTGTGCTGTGCAGGGTGTATGAATATCAAGCAGTGTCTGACCTTCTGTAATTTAGAATATAAGTAAAGCAGAGACCAAATGATGTAGAAAGTGAACCTGTCTCCTGTGACTAACTCCCAATCGTGCATTATCATAGTAGATGTAACCTGGTTAAGAACAGTAGCTAGTTTTAAAAAGGGAGCAACCTTAGGATGGTGTTTAATATATGATGTAAATCCAAAACTCAATTTAACAATTTTTTGTTTAAAGTTAGGCTTTCTCTTCTGCTTATTCCAAACAATTCCCCTTTCATCAAGATCATGAAAACACATCACTTATTTAAAATGTAGTTGTGCCTACAGCCCATATGTTGAATCTCTTTTAAATCTTCCAGTGTTGATATATGTACTGATAAGCATTACACACTAGGCCCTTAATGAAGATATTTTAAAATACTTATCTATTTGTTGCTGATTGAAAAGAGATCTTAAGTAATAGTTCGGCAACAAATGTGTGATTATAGTGCATTAAACAATCTAGATTTTTAATACTGGCCTGGCTATGTTGAGACTGCATGTTGGAGTATTTTGAGTGTATTAAATTCTGATGTGATATTCCCCTTTTTAAACAGAAACTGTAAAAATGTTAATTTATATATGCTTTTAGCTGATATAATATATCATAGTTTCATCTACCTCTGTGTACATAAGCTGTTTCTCTTTTCCCATTGGCTGTGCTTCTCCTTTTAGACAGGTTGAGGTCATTTGGCTTATATTTAAGTTTGCAGCTACAACAAAGGTCTATCACTGGTGATATGGTAAAGTTCATATTAACTTTTAAATTCATTATTTGCAATCCCTTACAAATATTGCAAATGAAGAGGAATATTAAGCCCTTGAAATTAAGCCATTAAATGTTTCTGAAAGATGTTCAAAGAAACAAAAATCTGGTGACTTTTAAATTCCCCCCACATTAGGCAGGAGCTGAGCCCTGAATTTTCATGTGTGCCTTAGTACTTTTGGGATTTTGGCATCCCTGTGGACTCTACCAATTTGCTGTGCTGTCCTTGGAGGCTGATTTTGGCCCTAAATGTCATTGTTTTCTCTACATAGAAACAAATAACTCCGTTAAAAGGATGTGGTACTGATGCCACAGCTAAGACATAGAAAGAGGGTGATAAATGTAGAATAAAAGGATCCACAGGAAAAATGCTACTCACTGAAACAAATGCAAGCATGTAGGGTCAGCTCTACTGTCTGAGTGTTACATGCAGCTCACAACAAAGTTTAGAGGTGGTTTTTGTACTGGGTTTCTCTACCAGCTTATGTCACTGGCCGCAGGATGTGCTGGAACAAAAGTTCCTGGGTAGTCCAGACCCAGGTTTCAGAAGGTGTTGCTCTGTGCAGCACAGTAATGTTCATCTCCTCACCTTGATGGCCCTGCACTGTCACAAGATCATGGGACCCCCCCTGGCCTCCTCCTGGGGCATCCTCTGGTTTCAGCCTTGTCAGGTGTGTGGCATTTACCCCGTGGCTCTCAGACACAGAAAGACTTGGGTGTTCAGCTTCCAGCCTTCAGGCACAACATGCACTCAAACTGAGCCTTTGGGTTGTGTAAGCAGAGCTCTGGCCATTAGCTTCCAGTGATGGCACAGAGCTGAGTTCAGACAAATTAGGAGGAAGCCTGGCAGCATTACAGATATTTATCCTCAGCTCGGCAAATTAGGAGATGCATATTTTGTAAAGCAGAAAACTGTCAAGAAGGAAATCTTAAGCTCCGTCTGTTGCCTAGACATTCTCTGCATTGCCTCAATAATTTAACTATCATGGGAATTGATTCATGACTACTGATCTTAACAGTGACCTATGACTAGGTTTTGCCCTCTATCTAGCCACCTGCTGGAATCAGCAAAAAGCTGAAAGGAAGCTAGTTTTCCTTATCCCAGTATAAATCTAGGGCATAGTGTCACATCAGATACATCCACTCAGATAGGAATGAGGGAGAGAGAGAGACTGCCACGCAAAGCCTTCATCTTCACTTTTGATGAGCCCGCCATCGCTATGTTTCTCATGCTAACGTGTTAATAACTCTTCTGTGCCTGCTTTGCATCCTCATGTACTCCCCACATGTAAAATAGCGCTCAGGTGGACACTACATCTTCAAAACACATTATTCCTCTTCTCTCGCCCCTGTTCATTTGGCCTGGGAAGTGTGCAGGAGAGATTCACCAAATCCACACATTTTGGTGGGAATTCAGTGACTTCAACTGAGAGCACAGCCCCAACCACCCACAGGTAGTATGACACCCCCAGGTCCAGGCTTCCCCTGGACTAGTTTGGTCACATTTACAGCACATCTCTGAATGAATCCAAGTGCTTACAAATGTAAACCTCAAAGAGCAAAGTGTTTCTAATGATGCCAGCCTTTGTGGAGAAACGACAAATTAAAAAACGCACGCGTGGTGCTGTGTGCGAAATCCACCCCTGCTAAACAGCTGGGCTCACAGAATAAATAAACTAATTCTGCACTGATACAAAATCAAAAGCAATTTAATTAAAGACTCTTAAGTTTTAAAGGGTTTTAAATGCTATACGTTTTGGGGAAATATCAGAAAATGTAGCTTGACTGACGTCAGTTCCCATCTCTGGGATGGGAGGCCATTTGCTATTCTGTTTAAGGCAGGCTGGATTGTCTTATTTTGGAGCCAGCTTGGTGGGGGGTTTTCTTTGCTGCTGCTTCAGAGCTCTGAGCTTCAAAGGCTGAAATTAATGGTGAACAAAATTGTGCGGCTCTGACCATCCCATGCGGGGCAAACCCATCGAGGGTTATCATTAAGTAAAGAAATAAAGAAAAAAAAACCCTGCCAGTTCCAAGAAAACCTCATCAGATAATGACCTCTGTGATTGGGTTTTCATTACCAAACAGCATCCAGAGATTGTCTGCCCCACAGAAGAAAAAAAAAAAAAAGAAAAGAAAAAGAAAGAAAAAGCAACTGTGTCTCTCTCTCTTTCTCTCTCTCGCTCTCTCTCTCCTTTTTTTTTTGCACATCTTTTCTTTAAACCTGTCAGATCATTTCAGTATTTCAAATCCGAGGAAAACAGCCTGCCTGCTGCTGTATTTGAAGTTGTAATGGTGTCAAAAAGTCACGACTGACTGACAGCCGTCAGTCCCAGAGGAGCTCATTAAATCATAAAAACTTGACAAGGAAATAATTGAGCATCACTGGCAACTTGGCGCCTGTTTAGACGTTTTTATTTTCTTTCATTATTAGTCCCCACCATTACGTTCATTAACAAATTGCATTAAACAACTGTTAAGGGCTAATGATTTGTTTATCGCTTTTTTTTTATTATTATTATTATTATTTAAACATTAGCTGCGTCATGTGGTACCTCAGCAGCCTCATACTATCATCTGACTGAATATTTTTCCACTCAGAGCTCTGGGTACTGCTGGAATATGAAATAGATTATTCATTACCCTCCTCTTTGCCACTGATTTGGTTTCATGTAGCGTCTTCCACAGAGAAAGATGAAAACTTGTCAAAAATAGGTTATATCTTATTCTAAGGGCAACAATAGCAGCAGGTACAGGCACACTTTAATATTTAATTAAGGCTGATGTTAACCCCTTTAAATGACTTTAGCTGTGAGTAATATTCAAGTGCAGAAGAGAAAAATAATGGTACTTAATTTGCAAACTGTACAGCAGGCATTCATCTTTGAGTTACTAGCAAATTTATAGAATAATTTTAAATAATGAAATTTCCAGTCATAAATATTTATATCCACTCTTTTTTTTTCCTTTTAAATACGTAGTCCTAAATGAACCACTTTTGCACACATCCTAAATAAAAAAAAAATCCATGTCCCTTTCTTTTTTTTTGTTTTGAACTGCACCACTCATATTTCAAAATCTGGTAGGACTTTTGTAGGGGGGGAAAGAGCTACATGTGGATCCCCAGTAAAGTTGTTAGCTGTGGCAATGTCTTACACAGTTCTGTTCCTAGCAACTTGACAGCTTATGATAAACTCAAGGAGGATGTGGGTTCTGGCTTTTTTTTTTTTTCGTTTGGAGGGGACAGCATGTGTTTTGACATTTTTTTGGTTTTTATATGAAACCATGGGAAGATTTTGTTTTGAAACAGATATTTAAACTGCTACTTTTTATAGGAGAAAAAGTATTTATCTCTAAGTATATTTTCTCTGTGTAGTTGCAGTTGTTGGTTGTAAATAATCCTCTTAAGGAAGGAGAAGCTTCAGGAGAATTTTAAGACGGTAAAAAAAGAAACAGTCAAAGGCAGGGTATGTGTTAGGCTCCCTTTGCTTTATAATAGTCAGTCTTTGATCTTTTCTTATTCAATACATCTGAATGCAGTTTGCATTCGGTGGGTCCCTGTGCAGGGATGACGGCAGAAATGGTGAGCGAGGTGTGATGACGTATCACAGGATGCTGCAGAGCAAATCCATCCGAGTCCACGATGCTCCCTCACGCTTCCTTGGGATAATTTGTCACTTCTGGAGTCACGTGGGGAAAGAGGCATGTAGCAGGTGAATATTTCATCAGCTACTGCCTGGCAGTGGGTTTTTGTGCATGTTAAGCAGTGGCACACCAGCTCCTCAGCGTGCCCACAGCCTGGCCTGGGTGCACAATCCTGGCCTGCCCATGTTGGGAAACAGAGGTGCACATTGAGAAGCACTTTAGCATCTTCCACTGCTGTCTTTTATTTGTCACACATAAATAATGAAGGCATCTACAGGGCAGGGGAGGAAGAGCTTATACACTGAGAACCAGTGAACTTGTGCACTCTTCATCCCTTCATCCAAACAACTGCCTTTGGCGTGAATAACGGCGCAGCTGATATGAAGCTCTGTATTGATCCATTGCTCAGGAAGGTCCACTGGTAGTTCCTTGGACTTTTCCTGGAGGTATGGCTGTAACAGGTTGGTACTGTTGCTTCTGTCTGCATCTCACAGCAGACAAGTTCAGCAGGGACACACACAGAGAGGGGGAGCTCCCAGCCCTCGCTCTTTGCAGCTGTCTCCCACTAGCACAGAGACGTGATTACCTCTCCTGGCTGGAAAGCCTGCTTGGGAGACTGTTGTGCACATGTATGAGTTAAATGGTGTCTGCAATTGGAGAGGCATCCCAGGGTGGATTTGGAAATAGTCTGCTTTTCCCCAGGCAACAATAATTTGGAAAAAAACCCCTAGATATTCTATAACTGTTGCTTATTCTGTGGGGTAGGCTCAGTGTGAGGAGTTGTGTCCCACAGCTGGTATCTCTCCACCACCCAGGCACTGTGGTGTTTTGGGGAGCTGCTGCAGATTCATCCTGGAGTTATGGCAGTGCAGCCTGGGTGTTCCCTTGGTGTTTTGGCTTTATCACAAGAAGAAATACCAGGTGGTGGTGGTGGCATAACCGATGAAGGATGTGGACTCTGCAAGGCAATGTTAGGTTTCTCACAAGGCTGGTGCCTGTTCATTGATGGGATGTTCAGGAGCGTGCAAAGTGAAGGCATTCCCTGGATGTCTGTCCTGCCAGAAAGCAGTGTTGGAAAGTAGAAGCTTTACACATTTTCAAGGGCCTTAAGTGGTTCTGAGCCATTAAACTCTGTACAGGAAAGGGGCTGTCCCTGCTGTCCTGTGGCCAGAGAGGTCTGGAGCGGGCTGCCAAGCCTGCACTGCCAGTGTTATGGTGCATGCATCCTGCTGGCTGCCATGTTGTGACTGCTCTCCTGGACCAAACCCAAAGAAAACCTTCTACTGCTGCTTCTTTGTTCAGTTGCTTTCTCCGTTCAGACCCATGACCTTGTCCGGTCAGCACTGTCCCCAGTGAACATGATCGCTGCTTCTGTGGATTTAATGAACTTTCCAGCTCTCTTCTGCAGCCAGCTAAGTAACACTGCTTGTTGCCTGAGCTGCATGTCCTGCCTGCATGTATTTGTGTGTACATACTCCTTTTGTTGATACTGCTTACAGGAGTTGCTGCCAGGCATGCCTTCCAGGGAAGCAAAAAAATACCCTGTGAGTTTACCACACCACTAGAAAACTTGCTTTTAAATAAAAAATAATATTTAATCTTCTCTTCCTAGAAGAAACAGGCTAGTGTCTTTGCTCTGTCTCATTTGATGAATTTGTCTTCCTATCTGCTGCCAAGTTGGAGCTTTTGACCAAACTCAGCCAAATGTAATAGGAGAGCAGAACTCTCGAAAATTTCTTTCAGTTTCAGGAAATCATCAGCCAAGAGGAGAGATGTCCCACTGGCATCCTCACCAAGAGAGGCTGCAGCATGACATCCACCCAAATTGGACACTACCTAGGAGGAAGAAATTATAAATGCCTCTCTCCCCAGGAAAAGCTCACATCCTATTTAGATACTAGAGAATCCAACCCTGAGGAAACAAGGCCTCATTAGTGTCATTGCTGGAGGAACTACTTAATTAAAGGACAACAGAGTTGAGAGCATTGTTATTGTAGGCCTTTGTTCCTTACACCTGGTCATTTCCATTGATGTAAAATGTCATCTTTCTGATCTGGTAGCATTTTGCACCCACTTTAGACAAGTATTCCTGGCCAGCTGAGGAGGTGCAGAGCAGGGAAGAATCAGACCTTATTACCAGAGGTAATTATAGCCTCACCTACCCATCAGGCGAAGGGTGTACACCTCTATTAGCCAGGGCTCCCACAAAGAGAACAAAGGCTGGCTGGAAAGTGGGAGCCACCCAGGGAGCATCCCTGTGTCCAGCTACAGCACTCTGGGGCAGAAGGCCTGCTGGGGAGGTCATGACCACAGGCTCCCTCCTTTCCTGTCTCCTGCCTGCTTTCCTGGCGTTAAATCCAACTTGCCTCAGCAATACTGGGGAAGGCCATGAGATGGGGAGACTAAAACAGGGAACAGTACCATCACTGAGGAAATCAGCTCTCAGTTAAAATGCTAAAGGAGGTAGGGGGTGGCTTTCAAAGCTTGTCTCAGCAACTAGCCTAATTCTATTTTCAAAAGCCACTGTTGAGTGCTTTTGAAAATTTCATCCTAGATGCTTGGCTCAAAGACCTTAACCAAAGATTTTTTTTTTTCTCTGCTATACGAAAGCTAAATATAAACCAACATTATTGAACAAAAACCTAACAAAACCGCTGTTGCAGGTCTAGAAAAATCTTTACTCAGAAAATCAAATTATTGGAGACCAGCATCTGAAGTGTCCTTCAGTCTTGGATGCCTATTGTTTTGTGTAAACAGTTTGGCATACAAAAAAATATATTTCTAACAGCAAACATTTGCTTTCTATTCTTTTTGACTTTTCCTATTTGCCTTTTGTTCTCCTGCCCTCAGAAAATCATGACCTGAGTGTCTCCAGATGAGCAGCTGAAGTTGCTTTAGAACACGTGGATCAGTCTATTTTACCCATTCAAGTAGGTGCATATGTGTCTCTGCTGTTTGAACAGCATCTTAATGACTTTTCCGCTGATTGCCTCTGGACCACAGGCAAGTAATAAAGCTGGCCTGTGCCTCAGTTTACCCACCACAATTTCATTAATGCTAACCTACCTCACGAGGTGGTGTAATGTTTAATATATAATGTGCTCTGTAATCCCTGGATTAAATGTATTATGTAAGTGAAAAGCACCCATTTGATGTGTATGTAAATGCTGCAGTATTATAGGTAGGAGGGTCATTTGGGTGCAAGTGTAATACAAGTGCTGGCAAAAGGCAAAAGGGATTCCATTGTATTGACTTATTTTTAAAGAGCTTTTTATTTACTGAAATGCTCTGGACACCCAGAAAGAGAGACATTCCTCACTAAGCAGCTCTGCTGTTTCATCTGTCTTGGAGTGCTTTGATAAATGGATTGAAACTTGTCAGCTTTTCCTGTAGTTTCTGAGACTCCCTCTGGAAACTGTGTTGAAATGTTATTATTGTAACTTCTTAGAGCACTACTTAATGAATTGTAACAGATATCCCTGCGAGTCCCGCGGATGCTGTGAGGACTGCTCTTCCTCTCCTTCTCGCTGCAGGAGCAAACCAGTGCCACACAAACACGTGGCACAGAGCGCACGTCCCCGGCCACCACAAGCAGCTGGTCTGTCACAGGGACAGCACTTCTCACCTACATAAGGCTTCAGCCCCAGCCTGGTGTCCTGGTTGTGTGGCCAGCAGGGCTCCAAGGTTGTAGGACATAGCTAGATATCACTTGAGTTAAAGATGGATTTGATCTTTTAAGAACCTTAAGGAGGACAATGAATCAGTTTGATCAGTGTTGGTTATTTCCTCTGTCTCTAGGATGAGATGTTTTGGTTTTTATGCAGTGCCTGAGCTGTCCTGCAACTTGGACTTGTGACTTGGGTGCTGTTGGACAGTCTGAACTCACACCACCCACAGGTGTCACCTGCCCTCAGAGCAGCTCTTTCTTTCTCAGGCAGACAGTGGTTATGTGATGTTACCACATGGGCACATGAGATGGATGGAGAGGGTGTGGCACCTCCTCTAAAGCACAGGACTGACCCAGAAGATCTGCTTGAGGAAATCTGCAGAGAAGGTGGTCAGAGGTGCCTGACAGGAACGTCTATAGTGTGGAACTAGAGGTTAGAAAGAAGTAAATCATCTTGGGTCATCTTGGACTCCAGTAATGTTCTACCCTGTTGCGTCCCACAGTGGAGCAATGGGATGTCATAGTGACCTCTTTATTTCCTACCTCCAACCTATTCAAAGGAATCTTTTTCCTCCTCTGCTCTCTCTGGAGGGGTGTTGTGACCCCTGATGTGCTCGGTTTGGCAGCTTGGTTGTGCTGGATAGGCTTGAGGGTCCTTGTCCTGATGCAAGGGTCACTTGAGAGTTTAGAAATTTTTTTATGTTTTTTTTTTTTTTTTAACTTTTTCATTGGGTTTCAGCTGTCCTTGTTTTTTGTAAGAATACAAAACCGAGTTGTTGATACTCAGGTTGCCATGAGGTGTGACATTGCCAAGCAAGCACACCCCACAGCATCACAGCTGTACCCCTTGCCCTGCATGGTTTGCCCACAGTAGACAGTGCTACCCATCTCCATCATAATTTTCTCTTGAAAAATAAGTGTGTGCCTTCCCCTTGCCTCCAAATATGAACGTAGGTCATCCTGATTGAGGTCTTCAGGAAGAGAGGAGGGAAAGTTTGAAGGAGGTCATGGCCTGTGTGGTGTAGGATCAGAACTATGAGGTGACTGGTTATAGGTCACTTCAGCAAGGCCTCAGAGGTGCCTCCATTGCCCTCAGCACTTTGAAGCCATCTTTGATTGTTCTCAACCTTTTACTTCACTTTTTATTAACATTTTACATATTAAAATTTGTGTAGGCAGCCAGAAGAGAGCAGCATCTACACAATACTTGATGCAATGGAGAGGATTAGGAATTAGTGGCTCAGTTCTTTGGGACCTGAACTGGTGGGCTGTGGGGGTGGTAAAGTGTCTTTTCTTTACATTTTAAAAGTACTTCCACTTTCTTTCTGTGTGTTGTCACTAAAATACAGCCTATGTCCAATACTGACTTGTGGTCTCAGCTGATAGTTTCAAAAAATTAAATATAACCAGGGTTACCTTGGAGTTTTTGCTGAGCTGTTCACATTTGCTTTTAAAGCTTCTTCCCTCTTCTCAGACAGACCAAACCTTTTAGTTCCCATACCTAGATACAGTAACACCAAAGTAAGAAATTATTTTCAAAATAACTACCAGTGAATTGGGATTTTTCAGCCGCCCTTGCGTGAAATTCCTCCAGTATTTTTATTCACAAAAGGAATGCTCTGGGAAGCAAACCTGCTAAAGTTGCCTCTGTTTATTCCTTCCAAAGTGAAATTATCCATGTCCTTTTTTCCCCTGTGAGATCCTGGAGGAAACTGTCTGCACACACACATTGACACATCTTTGGTGCATTCCATACGAGCCAGTGAAATTACACCAGAAATATGAATTTAGCCCACACAGTGTGTGCACGCTGTGCTGTCCATACAGGACATACACAGACACACCCTGGCAAACCCTCCCATTTAAATTTCAGAATAAGACATTCAAGACAATGTGTTTCCCTTCCTGATTGTGTTCTGTACGCTTTTCTCAAAAAAAAAAAAAAAGAAAAAAAAAAAAAAAAAAAAAAAAAAGAAAAAAAAGGTATTCTGTGAATTGTACCACTTAATAAAAATATTTGACGTGGGTTTAGTTGTTTTGAATATTGAGGTTTTTGAAATCTCAGTAATTGTCATGATTGCTGTGTGTAATAGAAATTAGAAGGAAGTCTGTGTTTTGGCTTTGAAGCTACCTACTTCTAAGAGTACATTTTTTTAAGTTTTCTTTTTAAGGTGCTTCTTCATGCCCCAGCTAAACTTTCCCCAGATTACGTGTTAGCTATCATAGCCGTTCTATAGTTAGATTTTAATCAGCCTCCGTACACAGTAATGTTAAACACTGAAAGAGCTACTAATTAATCGCCTTTCTCTATGTAACAGAGAGATAAATATCCATCCCAGAGGAATTGTAATTTCATGGTTTCTAATGATGGTTAGATTACATTATCTGGATCACTTAGGCTGTGGGTGTCATAAAAAATGCTCAAAGTCATTTATATTCAGTTTAATTTTTTTTTTAACTTTGTAAGCCTGAGAAAATAATGCGATGTTAGCAAGTCTGTTTCATATTTTAGTTAAATATACCTTTGTTGCACTGACTGAATGGATTCAGATGACAGTGACAAACTCAGTTCTTTTCTATTTAACATGCACCTTCTGCAATCAAATTAACAATGTACAAATCTTCATCGGGCTGCTGCAGAAGAGTCTGTTGAATTCCTCAGCGTTGTTAAGCTTTGGGGAAAGGTTTTCCTTTTGGATGTCCATTGGCAATGAGTGTTTTCTGCTAATTCTTGTACGTTCTGTAAAGTCTTGGTTGTCTGTCTTGAACCAGGAATTAACTGGACTTTTGGGTTGTATCAGGCTGTGGCTCAAATAAAATAATAAAATCCAAGAGCAGTGTGAAGTTCTCGTTTTCCCCTCCCCACTTCTAAGTGATTGGAGTCCATGCACGACTTTGGCTCCTGGAGATCTGAATCCACGTCACACTTAAATTTGGTAGCCACAAGAATATTAAAAAAAAAAAGAATCCTACTCCATGTGTACACTGTAATAGCTAATAGTTGCATATTTTGAAATTCTGCTCATTCATATTTAAAAGGCTGAGTCTTCTTTGAACTGCTGTGTTGGAGGGGGAAGTTAATTGTTTCTGAATGAGGATGATACTCCCTTTCCATATCAATTATGCGTGCTGCTGCGAATTATCAATAATCCTCACTCCCAAACTCCGCCGGTCGCAGTTCTGCACCAGGCGCGTGCGCTCGCATGAAGTTGCCCGGGCTCCGGGGCTGCAGCCCCTCCCTGCACCCGCTGGGAGCCAGACGTGGGAGGGAACCCCAGAGGAGCAAGGTGAGAGAAAGAAATGCAGTATTTCCAAGAGAGAGTTTGTCACCAGTTAGCTAAAATTGCTTCTGAAGTTTTGCTGGCAACTGTTTTACATGTCTGACTTGGTGACGAAGGAACTGTGCTGTCTTAATAGAGAACTCCAGAACTTCAGAAGGGTTTCTCCTTGTTTGAATGCACAGCACAATGAATTTGTACCCACAGAGCATTCACCACTTACATTTCAAAACCTACAGCACACTAAACGTGAAACTTTTGTTCAAATTTCAAGGATTTTGACAGCCCAAGTGAATAGACACTGCCTATTGATTTTTCCCTTACAATGACTCTTGGATAACCTATTTTCTCATTTATTTTTAACGACAGCTCATGAGATTTTACAGCAATTCTGCCCAACCTCCTAATATCAAAATCCCTCCTTGACCCTGAAAATTGTAATTCTGCTATAGATCACAGCTGCTGAATATTACCTTTTACTAAGCTGGTTAAATAAAATATGTCCAAATCACTAGATCCCACAGGCCATGACTGCAATTCTAATTATACAGGGTCTGTATTTCTGCTCTACAGTACAGAAAAGCACAGCTTTCTCTGAGTCCACACCAAAGTGTGGGAATCCAGAATATTGGTTCTAGTTTTGAATTTAAAAAAAAAAAAAAAAAAGGGAAAAGCTACACTGCTCTTCAATGATTTTCCTGTAAAACTTTTACAAGGGAACCAAACCCTTTTGATGTGTTCCATACAATAAAATGCTGTGTAAGTCTGGAGGACAGAAGCATGTGGCGAGAATTTTCTTGTGTCTGGGGGATGGGTGTATTTGATGTGTACCCATTTCAAAATCAAAAAAAAAAAGTCTCACACTACTCTTAGGCTGCATATTCTGCACAATGGCTCGGGGAACCAGTGTAAGGAAACTAATTCTGGCCATTAAACATATCCTTTCCCCTCCCACTGCTTATTCAAAGAGTGATCACATGCTCCCTGCTGCATGTTACACCTTTATAGAATTTAGATATGGAAGAAAACTATTAGATTAGCCCTTCCACCTACTGATGTGGGATTGTTCCCTGGAGAACCTTATTCATTAGTGCGTCACTGCCTAACCTTGTGGGCACACTGTGCCAAGAACATCTTGGTTTTGTTCTGCTTTTTTCCTCTTGTCCTTTCCTCCTGGTGCTGAGGGCTGAAGGGGTAGTTTGGTGAGGAGTGTGGTGGAGAAGGTGGTATTCTTGTTTCATAGTCAGGATGGTGGTTTGGATGCTTGAGTATGCACATACTTCTGTGGATGATAAGTTTGTATGCTTTTTTAATTAGTATCTAAGTGCAGAGGACCAGATGGGGGGTGATCTTATTCAACATAATTCACTGTAAGATCTTCTGGAGCCCAGTGGTCTACAGCAAATTACCTTCATGGCTTGCCTTGATTCTGCAATGTCCTCAGATGAAGCTTCCATTTTACTTTCTGCTTTCACTCTTCTGCGAGCAGATAGAGCCAAACTTTTAATTGCTTCTCTGCCAGGGAAGGCAGCTTGGCATTTTACTGCTTTTCCAGGAGAGAAGGTTTTTATTTTGGTTGTTCTTTGGTCTGATCCCATAAAACTCTGAGCTTTCAGGGCAGCTGTGGCTGCTTGGCATGTCTTGTGCCTGTCTTGGCAGTGTCTGGTATCAGGGTACTGTCAGCTGGGTTTCCTACTGCAAACTTTTCCTCTCAGAGCTTCACTTGTACCTTTTGTCCTGATAACTTTTCTTAGCAATTTCCCTATCCAGAAACTGAGGACCTCAGCACCAGCCCCTTCTCTGGGGTCAGCCACTCGTGTTTTAATAGCCCAATTCAAACCCACTATTGAAGCATCTTCAGTCTGTCCCTTTAGGTGAGTTTATTTGTTCCTGCCATGTGGCAGCTGCCACCTCTCCCACTTTCTGGGCTCCTGTAGGTATTAACTCTACACCACACTGCAGCTGTGCATTTCCTCCTTGGGCCATCCTCACCTAGGCCTCTGCAAGGCTTCCAGACGTGAAACCCCAATCCAAAGAGGTCTGCACACAATCAGACATCTGCTGACCCCAACAGGGACCGTCAGGAGACCAGCAGAGCACAGACCAGGGACAGGGAGCCATCACCACACAGGATTTGCTGCATCCTTCGGGGATGCACTCCTGCTTTGTCTGAGGACCTGGTCCTTGGACCTTCTCTTCATTGATGAATTCTGGAAAAAGTGTGGGAAAGGGAGGGGAGGAAAGGCAGCCATTGCCATTCTGCAGTTTCAAAGTTCTGGTTTCCACCCTCAGACTATAATAAATGGCTGCTGAGTTACTTGACATGGAGCTAAAGACTGTAGGGTGAATTTTCAGAGCAACGCACAGGAAATTATATGCACAATTACTGTTGTTAACAGAGCCTGGGCATGTAACTCCCTGCACAGCAGGCTGGAAATCTTCCCCATGCATGTTTAATGGGGTTTGGGTTGCTACATTCCTGGGGCTGTGTCCCTTTTCTAATGCCTACTGTCCTGAATGAAACAAAGGAAGTACTGAATGTAAAAGAGATATTATTTTGCTGTTAAAAATAATATTCTCTTGATCTATGGTTTTCCTCTAATGCCAAAGCATTTCTTGTCTCATTCAGTGATCCTTTAACCTTTCTGTTCTGTGAGAAAAAAAAAAAAAATCACATATTTATTTATTTATGTATTTTTCTTCTTCAAAATGTGTTCCACATAATGTGCTCCTCAATGTTCATACAAATGAGTTCCTGTTCATGCAGGCAGCACAGTTATTCTAGTGATGGATGTTGTTGAAATAAGTGTAGGTCAAAACACAGAAAATATCTGTCTAAATCTTAATTTGTAAATGCTCCTGAGTAAATAAAATATTTGCGTGTCTTCATAGAAAAATGAATTTTATGTGCCATTTCACTAATCAGGCATGTATTTCAAGTGCTTCCCTGTTCAGGAGGTTATTAATGTGGCATTTAACTTCAGTAGAAGTAGTAAACTAGGCAGAGTCTGTAAATTTGGGATGGTCTTTTGCTTCCATGCGGTCTATTTAGCTTTATGTACCATGATTGTTTTCTTCTTTCCTGTGAAGAAGGTTGTCATCTTCTGCACCTAGATAAATCCAAATGGACTTTAATTAACTTCAATAAAAATTAAATTACTCCTCTAAACTAGCAGTTTGCAGCTCCAAGGAGATTATATTTGCAGCTGTGTCCTCTCATTGACTGAAATATTCTTCCACCACCCTGGGCTTGGCTCTCCAGCTTTCTGCAGGGTCTGAGGGCAGAAAGGTGCTGTAAAGAGAGACTAGAAACACCAAAGTAAAAACACACATTAAAAAAATAATATATATATATGTAAAAAATACATCAAATACATAGTCAAGTTTCTGAAAGGTTTCAATCATTCTAAAATTGCACATGATTGCTTTTAGACTCCCCAAAATGCTTTCATCTAAGAGCAGAAAAAAGTGTAGTTTTAAAAGCATTGTTGGGGCATGTCTAATAGATTTGTCTAACTCTCTCTGTCTTGATATATGTAACACAGCTGATTGTATTCTCCTTAGCACAGATCTTGAAACCGTAAATAAATTTTTGAAGTAAATAGTTGTGATAATTGCTTAATGAAGTATCACACACCAGCAGTTTTGAATACAAAAAAAAAGTTCAAAACCAGTGTGTGGTGTCTCTTTTTACTGGAAATGAGCTTTTACTTTTAAACTTCTGTTATATTTGGAGAGAAGCAATCCCAACGAAAATGATACCACTACTAATAAGGAACATATTATCTTTCATGTGGGTATTTTTTTTTCATGTTTAAGGTTTCTTTGTTATTATCTCAGTAGCAAGACTCTCCACAGTCTTAGGCAGAAAATCAAAATATGCCTTAAAGCAATAATCTTTTAATAAGTATCAAATGTCTTTCAATGAGATAAAAGAATTCTCTAGCATGCTTATACACACATACCCACACACACACTTGCTTCGCTATTCATCTTATTTTACACCTTTTCAACAGTATTTTTGGGAATATTTTTTTTAACCAAGACTAAACTCTTCTAACAAATCTTAGATCATTAAATTTCTAAATGCTACTAAATATTTTGTTAAAATTGTTTTCTCCAATTGTTGGGCCTCCTTGTCCTGAGGGCTTTGGGAGATGTGGCCATCTCTTGTGGCCTCAGGTATTTCCACTGGCCCAAAGAGGGAAGTTACTCCAAATGTCTTTAAGACACCAGCCTGAGGAATTAGGTCTTTTTGCACTGATTTTTCAGGAGTCCAGGATTCACACAGCCAAAATCAGGAGAGATGCTGGGAGTCTGCTGGTGGACACAAAGGGACAGTGGGCCTCATCACGCAGGCCCAGCCTTGTCCCACACAACTTTAGTCCTTATCCTGGGAAATGCAGCTGGAAGGTGAGTGAGCTGAGGTGTCTTCTCATGGCAGCAGGATACATGGGCAAGATTGCCAAAATCTTGCTGGGGACATGCTCTGCCAGTGTCCTGACAAGGAGGACAGGGTGAATGTGCAGGGGGAAGTGGAGGAGGTCTGGATGCCAATAATGAGAAGCACAGGTTCCTTTGCTAATCAGAGGAAATAATATTGCATACCTCTCATCCAGCCTTAGAGTTTGACTTATCTGTTGAGAGGAGAACAATATTTATATTTTTATATTTGTATTTGTATTTATATTGATGTGTGTCTGAGGTTGGATTGCAGTGCAGACTCCTTGGTCCCACTGCTTCCCTGTGGCTGTGGCGTGTGGAGGGCAGTGCTCATTGCGTGCTGCTGGGTGCTTTCTGCTCAGTCTCTCCTCCTCAAGGTAAGAATCTGGAGTATTTTCACCCAACTTTCTTCCAAAGTAAGCGTGAAGGAGAGGAGGTGCTGCACGGCAGAGTGCAGGGGTTCTGTATTCTCCAGTAACTTAAACGGGCCTTTGACTGAACTGGAAATGTTGGAGGTTTTGTAAAATGGCGGCTCTTGCCCCCCAGCTTCAGTGACAGCAAGCTGCAAGTTGCCTACATGCCACAGGTTAAGTTGTCAAAGTTGTTCTCTTCCCTAATGCTTCTTATGACAAATACTCCTAATTGCTTCTTCCTTTCATACTTTCCCGTGCCTCCTGGCTAAGACATCCGTCTGTAGCCTTTACGGTTTGTCTTTCAAAGCTTGGCCTCAGTTGTGTCTATCTGTGTTTTCCGTTTCTTTCTAGCTCGAGCCTCCCCTCCCCGTCTCCCCATCCCTCAGTGCCTGCAGAGCAACATGCGGGCACCTGCCAGCTGCTGCGGAGACCGAGCTCTTCCCACCTTTCCCGACAGCCGAGCGCGGTGTCGTCCTGTGCTGCCTACACCTCGTGCATAAAGATGCACAACTTCCCGCTCTGAATAACCCAGAGCACGCCTGCCACACTGAAATGCCATCACCAGCCACTGAGGGGAAAATGCAGTGAAAGGAAAAAACAAAATGAAACCAAACGTGGTTTGTCTCTTTTACGGAGGTGAGTTCAAATTTTATAGCTCCTGAGCCAGACCTCCCTATTGTGTATGGTGGTGCTAATTTGAGTTGCGAACTCATGATTACTTATTTAAGAAATCTACATACCAGTGTTGAAAGAAGGATACTTTGAAAGCCTTTTAAGTATCTTTCTCATTAATTTACTTAATCCTCTGATCTTGCCTTCTTTTAAGTTGTTTATTTTTAAAAGAAAGACAAAAGTGAGCTGGAAAGCTTTGTTACTAAAAGAGAAATTTTAAATCTGTATGGGATACAAAGTAATTAAGGGAATATAAATATAGGTGCAAACAGTACACAAACACATGAATTTGGTGTGCTAGGAGAGCTTCCTCCACTGGCTTTAAAGGGAAGTAGTGGTCAGGGTAGCAGAGTACAGGTAGCAGATCTCTGTCTTAGCCAAAGTAAAACTTTGCTTTCTAATGTTTATTGTCTTTCTTTTTTAAAATGCTGCAAGACACGACAATAAAAGGGTTTATGTAGAATAGACGGTGAAACCTAATTCCATACCTGATGAGAAGTTCAAAATTTTCACATTATTTTTCATTCTAAGCAGTTTTATGGCCATCATCAAAAGTGCCCTGCCAGCTCAGATTCCTGCACTTCAGCGTGCTCTGCTCGGGATGCGTAAGATTTCTTTTCCAGAAAGAAAGTTGCTCAGCCATCTCTGCAAAGCAGGTCCCTCCACTGTGCTCAACACCCAAAAATAAACCACCAGAGGCACCCAAATCCATTCTTTTCTTGTAAAGATTTTACTCAGCTAACTGGGACAGGGCAGGCCTGAATTTTGGATGAAAGAAAACTTAGATGAGCAGGGAAGCTGTTCCCCAAGGATTATATCCTCAGTGATACTATGAGCCAGCAACCCCCGTAGCTTTCAGCATCTCTCATGATCAGACTGGATGTCTTTTGCCCGAGGCTGAAAATCTCTTCCTCTCTAAAACCAAAGAGATGTTGGCTGTGAGTTATGATTAGTAATAGAGTCCATTTGTGGTGAGGTGGGGGGAAGGGGAGAGGATGGACCCAGAATCATAAGACTTTATGTGCTCAGCTTATTTCCAAACAACTACAGACAACTGCCCAGCTCTGGGTAGTTCACTGATTGAGAACAAAACCAAGGAGAGAGCACAGGCAGAACAAACAAACAAATTATATGTAGTTGTTTGCACTCTTTATAAGTGGCATAATTGAAATACAGCATGTTGAAGGATAAACTCGGGGAGTTACACTGACTAAAAGGCCTCCTGGAAGAAAGATCAAAATTGCTGGGTTGTCAGGAAAACAACCCCAAGCAAGCACATTGGCAAAGCAAAGTGGGGAGATATCCAAGTCCCTGCTCAGAGCATCAGCACCCAACTACTCTCACCCACTGAGGAAGAGGATGGGAGCAGGGTGGTGCTGACAAGGGTATCAGATACTCCTCTGAGATCAGCTCTCACCAGCAGGTCTGGGTGAGCTGCTGAATGAAAATGTTCCAAATTTGGAGGCCCCAAGAGGGGGTAGGTTGTGCTTGGCCAGGCTCTAATTGCATCCTTGCACTACTATGCAATTAATTGCTGCCGTGGTCTGCTTGAGAGGAGGTAGTGTGCCAGCTCCATTCCTGGGCAGCCCCGGAGGCTGGAAGAGCTCATGGCTCTCGCTCCAGGGGGTGACCTACTCGGATGGCTCTGTGGCTCTGCTGCCAGCCCTGCTGGCAGTACCGGTCTTCCCAGGATGATGTGCCTTCCTCCTGTGATGTGGTTCTCTTAGCAGGCATTAAAAGTTTCAGAAATTGCATAGAAAATGTAGGGCAGGGAGAACACATAGATTTTCACTGATTTCATGTTTCTTAGCAAAGAGATGACAGCAGAAAAAATGTGAGCACAGTTTTCCCTAGCATTTTGTATAACTGTTTTCAGTGCATACCTCAAAAGAAGGCAGTGTCTTGCAGAAAATACAAATAATTCCCCTACAGAAGGGAAGAGAAGAATAATTTTGCTATTGCTTTACAGATCACTATAGTTCTGACATCAAGAATTGAAAAGAAAAATAGCACAAATTCTTGAATGCAAGGGGAAACAGTGTTTAACCCCCAAATTGGGATGTGGTCCTCATTTCTAACATGTCTCTCACTAAATTCTTTCCTGTAGAAGAAACAGTGTTTAACCCCCAAATTGGGATGTGGTCCTCATTTCTAACTAAATTCTTTCCTGTAGACGAGAGATGAGAAGGATGACAACATGTTTATAACTCCCTATGTCTGACTGCTAGTGCTGGCTTCAGTGACCAAATGGTATCATGGAGATCTGGGGCACAAAGAGTGGGTGCAGAAGAAGGAGGCAGAAGAGAAGCTTCCCATGAACCCCAAAACTGAATAGTCTGTCCTTTGCTTGCCATGTTTAACTTTGGCAGCAGCACCAGGGATTTTTTCCTGAGTCTTCCTGAGGTTTCAGGTAGAGGCTGGCTCCTGGATTCCTGCAGGAGATTCCTTTTATTCCTGGCCACCCTCCCAGTCTCCTGGGGAGCCACTGCAGCACACAACAGTTTTCCAAAGCCTGACAGCCTTTGGCCAGCCCAGAGGAGAAAGCAATCTCTGCCAGAGTACTTCTGGGAAAAAACTAAGAGGGTAAGCCTGGTTTATATGTCTGTGCTTCATCTGGAAACCCTACCAAGGGCAAAAGGAGCTCAAGGTTCCTGTGCCTGGGCTCTGTCCTGGGCTCTGGCAGATGGTGCCACTTTGTGTTGTAGGCAAGTAGTCTATGAATCACAGAACCATGGAATCATTTAGGTTGGAAAAAAGACCTTTAGGATCATTGAGTCTAACCATGAAGAACAGGTGTGGCCTGATTCCAGTAGTTAATTTCTTCCTCTGCTTAGCAGAATCCACTTTGGGTTTATGGACAGTAAGGAGGTACAGAAAGACAGGCAGATGGGTGGGGGACACGTCAGGTTCTGCCTTTGTGGATTTCAGTATTTATTTTGTTTTAAATATAGTCATTTGCATAAACATAAGGCTATGCTGAAAAAAAAAACTGTGTAGTGTCACCTCCATGTATATGACTAGACACACAAAAAACCAAGGTTCCCTGGTTACACTGGGTGGGACCAGCTGGCACTCAATCGCCTCTTGTGAACCTAAAAATACTCATAGGTCAGAGCTATGAAAGAAAAGAACCTTTTTCCCAGTCAAGCCTTTTTGTCGAGAAGTAGAGGAAAATGTTTTATTTATTCTAGTGGTTGAATTACTGCACAGAGAAAGTCCCTACAGTGAAGCATTTTCATGATTTTTCCAGGCTGAGGCACCAAGAGGATGCAGTTCAGTCCTGTGGGAAGATGCTGGCAGCAGTGGGCTTTTAGTAGGGATTTATACCACCTGGAACAAGTAAACTAAGTCCTGCAAGCTGAGCATCTTAGCCAGTTATCACCCACACCTACCTGAAGTAGCTGAAGTTCTTTTTACAGCTTGGCAAAGTTATCTCAAGTTTGAAATCATGAGGAAAACTGTCTGCCACACCTACCTGAAGTAGCTGAAGTTCTTTTTACAGCTTGGCAAAGTTATCTCGTTTGAAACCATGAGGAAAACTGTCTCATCTATTTTAACAATTTTCTTTGGGCATCCTTTGGTTAGCTATTTCTCCTGCTGTATTTTCACCCAGCCACATAAATGAGCCAGGTATACATTTAAGTTTGATCCATTTATCCATCTTGTAATATCTAGGTACCCCATGCAGATGATGAACAGCCTGGGCTGGCCTGCTGTTCTGCCTCATCACCCCTTTTGGAGCATAACCTGTGCAAGAGATATGAGGTGAGGTGGAGTCAGTTTTGCCAGGGAAAGGATTCTCTTAGGGTTTGTTTTATGGAAAAAAAGGAGGAGAATTTGAGAAGGGACTGGATGTTCTCCTCATCCTTCCCCACCCCACTGGCTGCTGGTGGGCTTTGTGCCTCCTTCCACACCACATGTGACTCAGCCCCAGCAAACTCCAGAAGCTGGAGTCCTTTCACCAATGTGATCCTTTCTCTTTTGTACCTTCTCCAGAAGACACATACACATCCCAGCCAGTGACTCTGTCTCCAGAAGGGCTGAGCTGGGCACCTCTCCAGAGGCAAAGCCTCTTATGCTTGGGACGGAAGGCAATAAAGGCCAAATAGTGTTTACCTTATGTTTCTCATTCACAGCCTGCCTTAAATCATTTGTAACAAGGCCAGGGGGGAAGGGGGACGGTACTGGGATTGTGTGCAGTCCGAATGCCAAGAAGTGCTTTTGCCTTCCCTGGAGATGATCTGCAGAGCCCTGCAGGGTGTGATCTCTTATTTGGTAATGTGAACACAAGGAGCAGAAGCACAAGCAATGAGCAAAGCAATAGCATTAGATCAGAGGATTTGGACTTTGCTGTACTCCCACACCCAAGTCAGTCACAAAAATACGCAAGCGTACATTTGCAGATGTGCATGTGCTCACAAAGGCTGTTTTGGTTGAATAAAAAAAAAGGGGAGAAATTACTGTTTCTATCAAATAATACACTTTTCAGGAAATCTGAACTTTGCTGTGAGTGCCAGGGTCACCAGATGAAAATTTCTGTGGGAGTCTGTGTGAGGTCTCTGCTTTGGACTCTCTTTTATTGCAGTGGTGAAATGAAAGTAGGTGCCCCACTCGCAAGCAGGGCATCAAAGTACACCACTTGCATAAGGACTTGTTCAAAAATAAGGCTGAGATCCAAACTATTACTTTGTACAACTAGATTTTCCCACTTTGCCTTGACTCTTTTGTACTTTCATACTTTCCCGTATCATGCAGAATAAACAGGTGCCACCTTCTCTACCATACTTCTGAACCAATTGTTTTAAAGGTTAATGCATAAACCCCAGAAACAGATGGAAAATTTAGCATAAAAAGCAAAATGGAATCACCTTCAGGAGCTTGCCAGTTTGGCCATTTAAGAGTCTGGATGGGTATTGATTTGAGGTGAATATTCTAAAGTCTGCATTACCCTTTGAAAAGTGCTAATGTAGTTCTTGTCACTTTAAATTAACTTTAGATGAGAGGGACTGACAGAAACATGAAGATGTGTGAACTATATTTGACTGATATTCTGTCAAATATTGCATGGGGTTATGATCCACAACTTTTCCCATCTGCTGCTCAAACCTGAATCCTTGAATGCACAATGGATTAATTACCATATTTTGTTCTGATTTCACTTAGTAATATAAAAGACTGTGAATGTTAAATGTACCCTTACCTGCCTTCTTTTTCTAAGGGTAAGGTATAGAGGAGACAGGGTGTACTTTAGCAATTTTTTTACACCCACACAGAATGATTCCTAAGTGCACCTCTTCTCAAATAATTATATTCCCAGAAGTTAACCAGAGTAACACAGCACGCAGAATTTCATTCACTCCTTTCTTTGCGAGACTTTCTTCCCCCTCAGTAATAAAAGCAGCAAGTGCTGATGTAGCACATTCAATCCCTGTGCTTTACAAGCAGCAGTATAATTACACCCGGCTCTGCCGTTTGGAATCCTCGCAGAAGGATACGGCGCGGAGCACCGGAGGTCAGCGCTTTCCACTGATGTTGTGTTTCCTAGAAGGCCTGACATTGATTCCCCAGTACCACCTGCACATCCCAACAACTCAGACTGACACTCGGTAGCCAGCCTGCCCCTTTCTGCAGCTGGACACTCAGAAAGGTGGATGTCTTAAATTAAAGGCCCCTTTGAAAATAGGGGCTATATTAACTTGCCCCAAATCCCCCAGTGTTTCCGCAAAAAAACTCAAGCTTTAGTAAGAACTCTTTTTTTTCTCCTAACCTCCTCCTTTCCCACCAGTACTATTTGGATGAGTTGAGTTATTTTGACTTTCAACTGAAGGAGTAATGTCCACTTTTGTTGATGTACTGAATAAGTAAACTCTGGTAATAGCTAGTTCCCTCCCTGTTCCTTTTACAGAGTCCTTAACACATGGATCTCTTGAGTATTTTTTCTTTAAGAGGACACTGTGCATTGCAGTTACATCCTGGGTTATACTCTGCACTGCTTAACAGATAGAAAACATTTCTCTGTGTGTTGGGTTGACTCTAACATTCCTGTGTCAGTGAGAGAGTGTGGCTATCCAGAAATAAGCAAACTCAATGATGGTGTGAAAGGCAGATTGAACATATGAGGTAAGAGGGACTTGTAAAATGGAGAAACAAACCCGTTTTTTATTAAAGTGAAGTCCCTTCTGGAAGAACTTAATAATATTACACTTGGGAGTAATTGTGAGCCCAGTTCTGTCTTTTATATGTTTTGTCAGGTTTTGGAGATTTAAGAATAACATTGCCCTTCTCCGGTACTAGAATATTACATAGATTCCTCAGACATATCCATAGCCAATCCTCTGTACCTTTTTATTTTCCAATACTTTTTTAATGTCATTATTCTTTCTTCATTCCTTTTCTTATGAAATTGCCAAGCCTTGCTTTGGGTACTCTTTCCTCCAAGTTTCTTTCTGTCATTACCAAAGGTGGGGCTCAGCAAGTATTTCCTACATAGGAAATACTTCTGTTTTGTTTGGGGAAGTTCTGCTATGAAGGTGCATGCTTGTCTTTCATATTAGTTAGCTTTAATCCTGAGGGGTTAAGAGGATGATATTATATGAACCCAAGCAAGGGAAAAAAGGGGACTTGAGATACCCTTGGAATATATTAACAAGATCTTACTCTTTGGCTGGAGGTTAATCCTCAGACTGAGTGCATTCCTACCCTCTTGCAACAGCAAGTATGTAAATGCCTACCAATATTGTCAAGCCCAGAGCTTGTATCTACAGGACAGCTAAAGGACTCAATAACCTTTGAAACTGTGCCAGGAAGCACTCGGCTGATGGTTCCACCCAACACCAACAAACGCTCAGGTGGGATTTTGGAAAATACTCATCATTACATTCACCCTGCTTCTGTTAAATCAATCCCACTGAAAGCTGATGCCTTAAACTCTACTGGAGGGTCAAAGGAGAAACCTTCTGTTTTGGTGCCACTTTTCAACTTCTCTTCATCTAGCAGCCATCTGGCCCAGTTTAATAATCTTTGTTCTGAGTGGTGTAAGGTCATTAGCAAAATGTTAATGGGGACAAGGGTTGCAGCATTGGACCTCTATTTGGAGAATCTATTCCAAGAGGAAAAGGTATGATGTTTCTTGCAAGTGACATAAAGATTAATGAGGGATAGACAAATGCCCTTGCTCCAAAGTCAGCAAAAAATAGAAGGTTCTGTTTAAACTTTTCAAAATGAATTACAGTCAGGTGCTGACTATCAAGAAACAAAATGAAATCTGAGTTGAAGAGTCTGGAGTAATTCTCTGGGTCTTTCCCCAAGCCTGTCACTCTTTTCTGTGGATATCAATATTAAGGGGTAACAGAGTCTGCAAATCTACACATCCTGAACTTGTGAGAAAGGCTGGGGATTCAAAAAAAAACACTTGGGAACTGCAAACATTGTTGGATATTTAGAAAATACTGTTTTTTCAATCTGATTAATGGATGTAAAGGAGGAAAACTTTTCGGATTTTTACACCTTTTTCAGAGAGTCCAGATTTAAATCTAGGAGCTGTTAGAAAAAAGGATGAAAACACCTTTATGCATATGATGAAGGCTAATTATTGGAAGTTACAAATATTTTTATTTTAGTAAGACAGCTAGGGTTCCACTTGAATTGTTTCGGCAAGAAAAGTTAATATTCACATGTTTATTTTGCAAAAATACAGATTATATTTGTGTGGGTGCTACAAATATATTGTGGAAATGGGTCAGGACAGTTTCAGAAATGTATTGTGGGACAAGTCAGAGGCAGGTGAGAATGAAAACCAAGTAATGATCCATTGCTGCTGTGTATTTTTGAAGCAAACCACCAAAGCACTGTACACCAGCTCTTTCCTATGTTCCAGAGTGTGTTCTACAGGCTTTTTTTTTAACTTTATTTTTAAACTAATTTTATAGTGTTTATAAATGTAAAAAGCCCTGGTGTTATTCACCATATACACTGCTAGGAAGTTTTAAGTGATTAGATCTCTTCTTTAAGGTGGAGTTAACATGTATCTGCCAAGAGATATGGTCAAGTCTGTACTGTTTGCAAAATGCATTTGCAGCTGTCCTTACATTGCAAAATATTTTGTTAGTGTCATATTTTCAAATGAACAATTGCTTTCCTTAAAAAAAAACCAAAAAGCCAATGTTTTTGAATACCGTTTTCAAAATACAAGTTATCATGGGAAACAAAAAATTACTCTCACTTCAGTAAACTCTTAGGCAGAAACCAATGACCCAGCCAGCTCAAGACCACGCAAGCAAGTTTATGCACAGAGAGCAAAACCAATAAATGCTCCCACAAATGACTTTGGAGAGAATTCTGAACATTTCTTTCCTTCCCTTCCCCTCTTTCCTCACCAAAGCAGTGTGCATCCTGACAAAAGAGAAACCACAGAATGTGCAGAATGTCAACAAGATCCTGGAATCTGATTCCCACTAATTTTATTGGGCTTGGAGTCGGGTACTTGCTGCCCAGAAGACCAGACAATAGGTTCATTCCTTCTCCTGAAGAAGCACAAAATGAGGCATTTCCTCCACATGTTCCCCTGGCCCATCACCCGACATTCAGAGCCTGTGGAGCTCAGGACTTGCTGCTCACCTACAGCAGTGCTCACACCAACCCGCTGTGTGCTGGCTACACCCACCGCATGCTCATTTAAACTTCACAGTAATGTGAACATTCATTAAACCAATTGTGGACAGGTGGTTTTTGCATTGGAAACATGTGAAAACATGTGTTTTCTATGTTGTTTTTTATACAAAGGCTTGTGTCCAACAACCTAATTATTTTTATTCAAGTATTACATCACTCTCGCTAGCACAAGCAGAGTGCCAGCACCTGCTCTTTGCTACGCTCTCTTATGTTTTCTGTGTCCTCACCTCTCTTACAAAACAAAGGGGGATGATTCTCACCATGAAGGAATTTACTGAATGGTCTCCATCTGTGCCACAGCAGAGACACAAGCCAGCGTAATCAGTTCTTTGGCTACTGGTGTTGACTGAAGTAACTCATGCTCCTGTACTCAAAGTGTTCATTTTAATCCCCTAAAGACCTCCAAGAAGGAGTTGCATATGAGCAATCACAGACATTTTAATACCTTTCAACAGGACCTTCTCCAGATGACCTAACAGTCCCTCCTCTTTTAAAAAATCTATGATGTTAGAAATGCTGATTTTTGTCAACATTTTGTGGAGAGAAAAATCTTAGAGGCAAAAAAAAAAAAAAATACATTAAATATTCTGGTTTTCTGCAGCCACATTATTATTTGGAAAATCTCTCATTTGATATCAGGAGAGAAGGAGAAGTTCATGATGTCCTCCACTGCCTGCCAGAGAACCCCAGATCCAATGAACAAAGTAGAACAGAGCTATGTGAAGGACTACACATGCAAACTGAACTATAACTTGTAGAAAGACCCACCCAACCCTCCAGTTTCCATTCTTTCTTTTCTGAACACCATCGTGTCTACCATGATTCTGCTTTTCCACCTGTAGGCACTCTCCAGTGTGCACCAGGCTCCCTCCTGTACCAGCCCTCATTGCTGTGTCCCATGCTCTGCCTTGTTTCAGCAACTCCTGGACACATTCTGGCAACTTCTCTGCCTCTGAGCTTCCTTGCACTCCTGTCTGCAGTTTTTCAGTTCTCCTTCTGTGTCTTGTTCTTTAGGGACTTCATCTGTATTTGATTTCAGCTACCATCTTTGATTTCCTGATTCCAATTTCTACTGTGATTTTTTTCCCTCTATCCAAGTTAAAATCTCACCATTTCTTTGTGATATCTCTTTATAGGGTCAAATAAATAAGTTTTATTTAATCTGGACTGCTCTCTCTTAAAATCCTGCATCCAAGTTATCTTGGTTGGCACTTTCTGCACAACTTCTTCAAAATACTCTTCTCCCAACCAATTTTTCTTGTTGAAGCTCTTCTCATCTGATTACAAGACCCCTTTCTCTGGTCTAACTCTATGTCTCTTCTCATACTTATTCTGAATGGTGCCCATTTTTCATCACCTGGTTCCCATCAATCTTCTTTTTGCCTTCCTCCACTACCTTATCTATTGTAGCAAGTAGCAACAGTTTGCTTCTGTCTTCAGTGCCCTTCAAGGTTTCTTCCCCCTCCATCCATTTCCTATTGTTCATGTCCTCAAAAGCAGCTCTTGTTCCAGTTGGTCAGAGATGTCCATGTCCATAGCTGTCCTTTCATGCTGTCTATCTTTTCATCCACATTTCTTGAGAAGCACTCTGCACACATTTGCAATGTTGCTGACTTGTTCACTTTTCAAAATCTCCCTCAGTTCTCCTTTGACTGCATGACCACTGAAAACTCAACTGCACTTTGACTGTCCTGTTGGCACTGCAACTCTTTCCCGGCACTTCCACATTTCTGTGTATCTATCTCTAGACTCTGAACTTAAAACTCTTCCCTTAATTTTTATTCTATTTGTGCTGAGCCTTTCGCTGTGGGTTCCTCGTCCATGACTCCTAGAGGATATGTCAATGCACTCAAGTAAGAGGGAACATGAATACTGCAATGAAGCCAAAACTCTTGAAAATCTTTGTGACTCAGGGTGTACAGAGTCTGAACCTAGCTTCAGCCACAAATTTTGCACTTGGCCTGCAACTCTGTGTAAAACTCATATTGGAACATCCTTGAAATTAAGGGGTGGTGTTGGAATCTGCATCCAAATTTCACAGCTGTAGGTCACCTCTGAAACTCGGGTATTTGGAAGACAGGACTGTGCTGTAAGCAGCTACATCGGTGATGAGATATTGTTGCTGGATTTTGCTGTCTGTGTTTTTGAAATGCTTGCTACAAGGACAGCTGTGAGGCAGATGCCGTTCTGAGTTCAGATGTGGAATGTTACAGGGTCACTCTGCTTACCTTATCATAAAAGAGCACGCATTTTTTGTGCTCTTCATGTACTGGAAAACAAGTTCATGACAAATACTGTATTGTGTGCAAGGGCTGGGGGTGGGGGAGAAGAAGGGAAGTGTATCTTGTCCTTAGGGGCTGCTGGTGCTAGGCACCACAGAAGAAAGCCCTGTTTGTCAGCAGCACTTAGAGATACAGGGCCCAGCACGCGGCACCTGCAGCAGCTTAAGGATGGCTCCCTGGATGGGGAGCTGTGCTCCACTGGCTGGGGTTTCTTGACTGCCACGCAGAGCCAGGAGGAGTGGTGGAGCCAGACTGCTGCAGGAGGGGAATCTAGGAGGTGCACAGCCTGCCGACATGGAGCAAGGAATTATTGGATGCTTTTAAAGGATTTCTGCAAGAGGCTGAATTTAGTGTGGTCCTAGCCTTTGGTCTGTACTGTGTGTATGCAAAAAATTATATAACTTGAAAGGGGACAGTAGTGTTACAGGATATTGATGCTGGTGTCACCAGCGGGGCAATGTTAGAGTCTGGAAACAGTTCTTGAATATACAAGGAGTAGAAGGTGCTCAGAGATAGGATAAAAACTGCTGGAAAGGAGCCAAGACTCAGTGTGCATTATGGAGGATGCAATGATAGAAAGCAAGTGGGTCTGAAGCCTAAGGCAGGAGGTGAACAAGGAAATCTGGGCTGGAAGATGGGAACTCCTGTGGGGCTGGGGTCTGCCTGCAGGGGAGCTGAGCTGTGCAACAGGAGTATGAGTGATGGCTAGCATGGTGAAGAAAGGCTTCTAGCAGGGCCAAAGTTAGGTCAGGGAGAAGGGGAGAGAGGCAGAAAAGGAGGAGAGGTGAAAAAAACAGAAAGGAGCAATGCAGGAATTTTTCTCCATCTGGCTCTTTTCTACAGTCAATAAGGTTTCAAGCCTGTGTCTTTCTTCCCAGTGTCCCTGTGTCTTGGAAAATTGGGTTGAGCTATGCAAAGAAGGATAAGAGAGCAAGGATGGAAGAAGTCTTACAGCATTGGAATCCCACCAACTTGTCTGGGCAGCTGTTACTGCTGATTATGTATGCTGTGCTCATGCATACTACATTTCCCATGTTACATTCATGGTTTG
Organism: Pyrgilauda ruficollis; assembly: GCF_017590135.1. NCBI lineage: Eukaryota > Metazoa > Chordata > Aves > Passeriformes > Passeridae > Pyrgilauda > Pyrgilauda ruficollis. Next base: position 8,613,038 of record NW_024513654.1, on the reverse strand, counting down.
GAGCCTGCCTTTGCAGACAAAGGTTTTGGGCTGTGTTCTTCCAACTTACTGGACTGTGCAGTTTGTTACAGGAACAGCTACAGATTCCAAGGTACACAATAAACACTGAAAATGGACACTCATACCTGACTACCTCTCTGCCTAATACACCTGTCTACCTTTTGTATTCATGTAGTTTCCTTCATAGTAGGGTCTTAGCACCTGTATAAGATGAATGTTGAACATATCTGGCACAGGCATCAGTAAGGAAACATTGCCCACCACCACATTTTATACACAGTTGCCAAGACAAATATGGGGTCATATCCTGATGCTATTCAAAGCACAGAACTCCTATTTGGAGTCAATGAGAGTGGTGTATAAAAAAATCAATGGAAAGATTTGATTCCTTTCAAGTGGAGCAGTCCATGGTACAAATTGCACTGCCTTTGTTGAGAACAGAAGATAAACCCCACATTTTTTCCTCACTGTCACATTTTGCTAGCATGCCCTTTGGAATGTGCTTTTTCACCCCACTGTATCTAACTAGCATCATGAGATGGTTTTCAATAAAGGTGCAGTGAAACCATCCAGGGTGGGGATGCCTGACTGGCCTTTTAAACACACTTATAAATATAATTCTTGATTATTCACATGTGAAGTCTTTGCATGGCATTATTTAAACTAGATTATAAAAATTTAGAAAGAAAATAGTGGTATTATTAAACAAGTGGGGATACCATTGTTATACCCACAGGTAAAAATCACTGTCTGAAATCACCTCAGAGGGATGCAGACTGAAAGAAACTGCTAGTTTGGCTGGTGGTTTAGAGGATGTTCTATTGCTGAGCTACTAAATAAATCCCCTTTTGCCCTGCACTGCCTCCAGCAAGCCCTTAGCCTTCCCCACTCTGTCTTCCCCACACTGTTTCTCTATTTTTCCTCATAATCTCAGCCCTGATTCTCTTTTTCCCATTCTTCTGAATGTTGAAGTCACGACCTTTGTGGTTTATAGGCCACAAGAGACTGAGCTAAATGTGTTAGCACAGAGTCAAAACAAGTAATAGCTGGCCAATTAAATTAATAATCCATATTGTTACAATGTTTAACCACGGCTGTTTCCTCAGTGGTCTGTTTAAATCACAGCCAAGTCCTGACCTATTAAAATGAATAACTGGAATTATGAGAAACTCCATTTAATAAACACAGCAAGGAACGCAACACAATTGGTATGAAATATTTATTACCACTTTAAGCAGCAGCTAGTTGAGATTTAAGATTGGATTAATGAAGGGGTTTTAATTTCTGGCTAAGGGTAGAAAGCTTAAACCTGGAACATTTCCTCAATTTCCTGGTATGGCTTTGCAATGGGCAAGATTTGAGATGGGAGCGCACAATTCGATTCATGCTTTCCCCTTGCAGAGCTCTCTCCAGACACGTTCGATGCAGAAGGAGATCAAAGCAAGCAGGCTCCAGACAAGTGGCTCAAGTGGCTTGAAAAAACTCTGGGGAATAAGGGCTGGAGCACTAGACATGAGCCTTTGGATTTTAAAATGAGCACTCCTGCCAACCGCCATCCTATAGAGAGCAATGTTAATGGAAGGCTGGTACATTCCCTGTGACAACGGCTCGTGTGCATGCATTTTTTTGCAGTATGTCTCAGGGCTATAGGAGGGGAGAAAAAAACCCTTCTCTCTGAAATTTGTCAGACAAAATCTCAAGCTGGGAGCCAACCCTTATTGTTTCAAGTGGCCCAAGTATTGTTTTTCTTAAGTGCGGAACCACCAAGGTTTTGCTATTTTTATTCACACTGCACATTCATCTGCAGAGTTTCCCCACTTAACACAAAAGCAAATGTTCTTCTTTGATAGAAACTAAAATGTTGCCAGGCTTGAAAAATAGTCTACCATACTCAAGCTCAAATGGGGATATTATTTTCCTTTTATTTTCTAATTCTTCTGAGGTACTAACACTGAGCAGGTTAATAACATGCAAATCCTGCCACCATGGAGGTGTCTGGAGGTACCATGTCAAGGAGCCATGTAATAATTGCTCTGGGCTATGCAGACACCGGGAGCATCACCTCTGTGATAATGGATCCTTTTCACCATTTCCACCATAAAGGTTCCACACCATAAACCATACCCTGGGCTTCATCAAAAGAAATGTGGCCAGCAGGCCAAGGGAGGTGATTCTCCCCCTCTACTCTGTGCTGGTGACACTCCACCTGGATTTCTCATCCACCTCTGGGGCCCCCATGCATAAGAAGGATGTGGACTTGATGGAGTGAGTTTGGAAGAGGCCACAAAGATGAGCAGAGGACTGGAGCACCTCTGCTATGAAGACAGGCTGAAAGAGTTAGAGCTGTTAGAGGAGAAGAGAAGGCTTCGGGGAGACCTCAGAGCACCTTCCAGTACCTAAATGGGCTGCAAGAGTGCTGGAGAGGGACTTTTTTACAGGTGTATGTAATGATAGGACAAGGGGGAATGGCTTCAAGCTGAAAAAGGGTAAGTTTAGATTAGATATCAGGAAGAAATTCTTTACTATGAGGGTGGTGAGCCACTAGCAGAGTTTGCCTGTCTGAGAAGTTGTGGGTGCCCCATCCCTGGGAGTGTTCAAGGCCAAGTGGGATGACTCTTTGAGCAGCCTGGTGCAGTGGAAGGTGTCCGTGCCCATGGCAAGGGGTTGGAACCAGACAGTCTTTAAGGTCCTTTCCAATTCAAACAATTCTGTGATTCATCAGGAAGGCACTGATGCATTAAACCACTGCTCTAATTTGCCTAAATACTGACTGCTGCCACTGCCTCCAAGGATCTCATTTTCAGCATGTGCTGTGATGATACCAGGAATCATGCATATTTTCTCCTCACCTCCCTCTTTTGATTCTTAATTAATAGACCCAGCCTGACAGCTATAGAGGCAGAAAGATTTTGTACAGCTCTAGACAGCAAGGCCATAGATGAAACAAAGTCCTCCATGCTCTTCCCATAACACATTTGAGCCTGAAGCTGGCAGGACCCATGACTTGGGGTAGTACAGCTTCAACACCCATTTTGTCTGATGGATAAGACTGGCCATCAAAACTGTTTGCCCCCTGTGCTGACAGCCCCATCTATGGCCCTCATTTTATCAGGAGATCTTTCATTTGTACAAGGTGGTAGACAAGCATTTCACCATGATCTCGATACATTGCACCAGTCAGCTGAGGGATTTTTCCTGGCCTCTATTTCCTGGCTCCAGACAGTTGAAGACATCTGTGGAGCAGCATCAGTCCTCAGAGACTGACTGAAATCTGCCAGGCTTGCTGAGCCACCACACTGCACAGCAGCCAAGAGGACAAACCTGACATTAAAATACTAATGCCAAAGACAGGTCAGAACCCCAAATTTCTATGTACTTTCTCCTTTTCCTGGACTTCTTTTGGGAAATATATTCATATGAATGAATTAACTTAGGATATTCCAAATGGAATATGAGCTGGATCTTCAGGGGTTTTCTAGCTAGCTTCCAGAGTTGTAAAAATCTTTACTTCTCTACATTTTCAATGAAAATAGTTTTGTTTCCCCATGTGTTTTTTTGTGAAATGACATAAGAAATTAAAGGAGTGTTTCTGGGCCTAGGAGAATGAACTCCCTCCTTCATGAGAAACCTACACCTTAGGCACATCCCTAATTCCTTTTGTAAACATCTTTTTGCAAGCAGGCTGGGAGTTGCTCACACACAACATACACAACATACAAGGCACACAGCAGTGGTGCATCTCCAGGAACACACAGCAAGGTATTTATGGCCTGAACTGTATGAAAAACCTGGTGTGAATAGATGTTACGTGGCTCAGATAGGTCTTCAGGGTCCCAGGCTCATGTCCCATGCGAAAGGGGACAGTCTGCGGCTCAGGAAGTTGCACCGTTGTGAATAGATGTTACGTGGCTCAGATAGGTCTTCAGGGTCCCAGGCTCATGTCCCATGCAAAAGGGGACAGTCTGCCACCAGAAATGAACTTCGGCTCAGGAAGTTGCACCGCGGTGCATCCAGGAAGAGAGAAAGGGCAGCAAGCTTTTAGGCAGAGGCTGGCACAGACCAGTCCTCCTGCCCTGATAGCCACTTGACTTGCAGGAATTTCATGAAAATCTGCCATCCATTAAACTTCCCTCAAGCAGAAAGTAAAATTAGGGGATTTTGCGCTATCTTGTGGCACTTCCATTGGCTTATTTTATGTCTTTCTAAGGCTTTAGGCTTCATTTCACATTGTTGTCTCTTGCTGTCCTTTCTATAGTCTCCTTCAAAGCTCCCTCAAGAAAGAAGGGCACAACCATCCAAGAGGTTAAAAAAGAACAATTCTCGGATGTTGTGTTGCCTACACTTGTAGTAACACAGAAAGCTCTTTATGCTGCTTCATGTACCCTGTACCTAAATTTTGATCTGGGTTTATGTACCTGCTCTCAGCTTAGCCTTTCTCCAGCAGGTCATCATCTCTACTTGTGCCCTGCCACCTCTATGTCTCAGCTGATTGCCTCTTTCCCAGTTTCACATGGAATGAGATGAGCCAAAATGAGCAATTTAAATGTTATTACCTTGTTTGGTGGCCTTGCTCCAGTTGGCGTGGGTGTTGAGGAGTCCCACTGGCATTTTAGGTACTGTGAGTGTTTGTCCTGTACCCCATGGTTGTACCCATCCAGGCAATTCCTGTGACCCCTCCTGTGAACCATCCTGTGACAAGTATGATGGATGTCCCAGGCAGATGAAGGGACTTTCCCAAGATTTTGCAGTGGACACAGCAGCCTGGGACCTCTCTCATCTCAGAGTCCCTTCCACAGTCCTGCAAACCATGATCTGTCCCAGCATGTTTAAAAATCACAGAGCTCTAGGGAATGGAAATGTTATATATAGGGCAGATTTCCTGGAAGCCATAAATTGATGGTTTTATTTAGGCTTTTATTAGAATTGCCGTGAGAAATCAGAATCTACTGGGTTACTTTGCAGGGAAATAGATGTGTGAAATTTCCCTGAGCCAAGCCCCTGTCCAAGTGAGGGCAGTTTTTCTCAGCTTCCCTCTGCTGCTCACACCGAGTATTTTCCACTAGAGCCTGTTGCTCTGCACAGCAACATGAGCAGCCCCTGTGCAGAAGCTGTGGGGTCCTGAACATGGTATTTTAGAAATCTCATCTCTATAGGTTGCAGGATATGATACTTAAAATATCTGTGGTGGCTGGAATGAGGTCTTCTAACTCTGGCCAGCCCAAGGGAGTCAGCAGTGGGAAGGATGCCTTGCAGAATTGCTCCAGAGCAGGGAGAGCCTGAGAACTCTGCCTGGCTGCATCAGCTCTGTGTGAGCTGAGCTGGTGAAGAGCTGCTCTGAAGTTCATGAAGACAATGACTGGGTGATTAGTGACATAAGTTCTTTAGTAATTAGTGGACATTAGCAGCAAGGCAAAATCAGGTCTCCTGCTTGAACTCCAAATCATTTTTCTAAGGTGTAGGAAAAAGCACCTGGGCTTGGCCAGAGCGTTGGTTCCCAAGCCACCATGGTGCAATACAAAATTCCAGCGGAGGACCAGTCACATGGCAATCTGAATTTATGCTGTGTTCCTTGTCATCCTTCAATGATTTTCCCTCACTTTTAGTATGAAATTTCTAAGAAAGAAAAGTTTACCTGATTCAATTTGGATATGAAGTTTTAGAGCTCTCACTAGCAACTCATTGTTCTGGTTTGCTTTTTGCAAAGGAGCTCAATGGACACATAAAAGGCAGGTCAGAGCAAAATTAAAAAAAAAGGAGAACTGTAAAAAGTAATGAAAAAAAAATCTGACCCACACAATTTAAAGATAAATATTGTTATTTAATTCCACCATTCTCTTTTGGAGTGTGAGAGCATAGATGTTGTTATTTTTTAAAGGAAGAAATATGACATCCCATTTAATTTCCTCTGAAACAAGCCAGTCTGGCTTACCAAATATAGCCTGACAAAGAAAAATAGAAATTTCCTGATCAAAGATCCAAGAGTGCAGTGCTCCACCTTAAATCCCTCCCACCTATTAGGTCCCCCTTTAGACAAGACAGAGAAACAAATTTCTCACACATCAATGATGCTTCCATAATCAATTTCAAATAGCCCCTTGCATAGGGATGCAAATCTTAGCTTTCTCTTAATAAAGCCTTTTAGAAGATGGATGTACTGATCTGATATTATTAAACGAAAAGTGGTCTCTTTTTAATCTAGAGATGCAGGGGCGTTAGTAACAGAGTGAATCAAAGGCCTGGTCTCTTTCTCTTCCTAATTATCAATAGTGTTTTATAATCTTATTAATATTGATACACAGTATACTGAAGATCTGTTAACGTATAATGTATGTGGAGGATAATTAACGAGATCCGAGTCAGATCAATCGCCTATTTGACAGAAAACGGTGTGTGGCTTATAAATTATACATATGCTAGGTATGGCTAGAAATGTTTAAAGTTTCAGTCCAATCCTTCCAGTACAGCACTGGGAAAACTGATGAACTTAAAGGCACAGTCCCTTGCCTGTTAGGTTTATACTGTACACTCAGAGGAATAACTCTTATTTAAAAATCAAAGAGTTCCATTAACTGCCAAGATCTCAAAGCAGCACAGAAAACACACCTTCTCCTTGTGAAGTGCAGCTAAACAAAAGGCAAAATCTTGTAAGAAAAAGGATGATTAATAAAAGTGAGGCAATTTTCCTTTTGATTTCTGAGAGGAGGTAGCATGCAGGATGTTCCAAATGACAGAAATGATCCCACATCTTCACACTGCCCTCTAACAAGGTTAGACTTGCTAGAGCAGTAAATACAATTAATAATCCCAATTAATATTGCATGTTTTGGTAGGTTTGAGAGCATGAAAGCTTTCCACAGATTACTCTTCACTCCCCAAAGCAGACGTGGCGTGATGAGACGAAGGGATGGAAATGTGGAAATAAAACTTTCCTTTTTTGTTGTTGCAGAGCTCCTGATAAGCATGGGGCTGAGATGAAAGGAGATGTCAGGTTTAACAAAAATAACATATTATTATTATTAATAATTTACCTCAGGGGTATGACCCAGTGCAATAATGACTGCTTGAGGCTGTGAAACTCCACCAACATTTTGAAAATGGCTCAGACTTGCTCAGCTCTTCCACAGCAGACCTTGGGGCATGTTCAGCTGTGGTGTGGGGAGATACAATTCCCAAAGTGGAGAGGCTGTATCAGTCCCTTATGTTTCACGTAGGAAGGCTTGAATCAAATTAAACAGGCAGAAATTCAGCTTCCTCTGAAGTCAAACTTCTACTGATGTCAGTGGGAGTTTTGCATGAGAAAACATACAGGCAGTGCCATGCCAGATCATGCTTGAGACAGGATATACTTCATCAAGTGACCTCTCTTACAGGAATCAGCACCCAGTGCTGTGGAGAAAGAAATAAACTGGGGCCACACTCATCCCTGGTGTGGATAAATTCCCTCCTAGCATGTTCCAGATTATGCCCACCACTGGAAAATGCAGGGAGAGCAGAGTTCATGGCTGCACTCATCTTGGTTGCTTTCAACTACACATACCTCACAAACCTGCCTCACAAGAAATTTTTCAATAGGTATCTTTGGGTCAGAACCTTGTTTCACCTTACCTCTGAAAGCAAATTGTTTATCCACAAAGACAGGGTTTTTTTGTTTGGTTGGCTTGTTGGTTTGCTTTGTTTTCCTTTTCTTTTTTCCCCCATGAACCACTACATAAGCTGTATGCCTGTATAAATACCCCACAATTTTGAAGCAAGCCAAGTACTCTTAGTGGCACTCGTGACAGCATGACAGGCACCAAACCTGTCCCTAAACACAGCCTTTTTTGAAGTTAGAGATTCAATTCCACCCAATTTACCCCTGGAAGCTGAATGATCCTCAACAGAATCACCCACAAACAAGTTTGCAGAAGCTGACAGTTCGTTTGTAATTAAGCCTTTAACATATGACTGTGTGTGACCTCGTGTTTGTTGCAACAGAAGCCGATGGGCAGACAGGAGCCCCAAGCTGGCTACCAGTGGCAATGCCGGGAGACCGCAGAACTGCCTGATGGAGACTCTTAGGATTAGCAAAACTTTTCCTGAGTCATCCTTTGTACAGCCCATGTGGGGCCATCTCAGTCAAAGCGTCCAGCCCGCCTGTGGTGTGGTGAGTAAAAGACTTACCTTGTTAAGGTAAGTGGAGGAAAATTGCTCTCTGCTTTGCCAGGTGAAGTGTTAAGTACAGGATCCATCTCAGGGAAGGACAGGAAAGGCTTTCTAGATTACAAAGGCCATTACTTAATAGCCGTGCTGTCCCCTGAGCCAAGGTTTAAAGTAAATTATTTAAATTATAATATTATGCCCTTTCCCCTGAGAGGTTCATAGGGCTGCACTAGCATGAAGGAGTGTATGCTCACAGCCTCCAGATGAGGCAGCTGTGGCATTCAGGAACTCAGGTCTAAGTGCTCAAAATGACCATAACCTCAGAAAATGTGAACACCAAACCAAAATCAGCAACAGTTTTGATACTAGTGAATTCCTCACAGTCTCTCAAGATGAGTCAGTAGCTAAATCAGGTAAAACTGCTCTGGTCTCCTGACTCCCCAGCTCTGTGTTTGAACCATTAGACTCATGCTTCCTTTTGTCCATTAGTGGCTTCATTTCTGTCTCACAGCATTAATTCAGGTTATGTAGCTTGCAGTGTTCCATATAAATGAGCTTAAGACCACACAGGATCACAGGAATCAGTGCGGTCAGGAAATGCTATTGTCTCTCTCTCACACCTTCTCATAAAGGATCCACTGGAAGATTTTTAATTGTGTCCTGTCCCCCGATCCAGGCATTGGTGTGGTCACAACCTGGACAGACTCTGGGCTTACGTGTCCCCTAGGTCTGCTTCCCTGTCATTCATCCCAAGCTGCCTTCATTCCCATTTTACACTTACCTTTCATTCCACTTTCTTGACACACGTTAGCCTTGGTTAACTATATTGAAAAAATATGTCAAAAATATTTTTAACTGAAGGTCAAAACTGCTTCTTCAGTTAAGTGCTCTAATCATGCATCTTTGCCAAATCTTTCTCATTAGAAAGTCAAGATCAGAAGTCACCTTTTTGTCCCTATTTTCCCTGAGACAGGGATACCCATTCACAAGTGCTGTGACCACATTGCTTTATCCTCCAGGATTTCGATGTGGAGGAAAAAAAAAAAAAAAAAAAAAAAAAAAAAAAAAAAAAAAAAAAAAAAAAAAAAAAGAGAGAGAAAAAAGAAAAAGAAAATTAGTTAATTTTTCAGACCCAAATCCTTGAAGCCTTAAAGGGAAGACTAAGGTATCTCCTCTGGATATTCACTAGCTAATGCCAGGCCAGGAATCAGTCTTTAAGCACCATTCTGTAGGACAAAACACAACTTTAAAGATAGCAGGGAAATTGAGGTACAAATCAGCTGCAGGAAGGCACAAATTAATAGCAAGTAGGGAGCAGCAAGTTCAGATAGCGGGGAAGCTGTTCTGGTTTGCAATGTCTGGAATGAAGACATCCCCCTCCTCCCCAAAACAGGCTCCAGCATGCCCATGGCTCAGGCTGTGAGATATTTATGGCCTAGCCAGCATCAGCCTGAGGCCATGTAAACAGAGCTATTGGATCCTATTTTGGAGAGAGAGTTGCACAACACTGGCTTTTTTCATGCAAAATTGAGGATGTGTATGCATTTTGTAGTGCTTTTGGCTACAGAATCAGCCCTGGAGCTGGGAGATCTGGGTACCTGGGCTTAGCAAGGACAGCTGAGCAGGGCCACCCTTCCCACACAACCTTCCCCAACAGTTTGGGAAACCAGTCCCAAACTGGACAGACCTGGGAGGTCAACACTGGAGGTGATAGGGGCAGACTCTGCTCCTCAGCCCCAAGGGAAGTTTGGAGCAGCAGCCAGGCTCCCTGCCCGGGCCTGGAGCTGCTGGAGAAGCTCTGAACACCATCCCAACCTGAATGTCAGCTGTCCAGGAGGAGCGTGTGGGGCCAAAGAGGTGAGCTGAGCAGCACTTTCTCTGCCCTGTTCCGCTCCTCCCATTCTCCTGGATGCTCTAAATTACAGTTTGATGCTCATTATCAAGTCAGGGGGTGTTAATGAGCAAGGAAAAGCAGGACATTGAGTGTGTGGAGGCAGAGAGGAGAGGCAAGAGCCGCGAAGAGGCGGCACCATCGCCACGCCACCTCTGAGAGGCAGGAGGCCAAGCCTCAACATGTTGTGTCTCTGCTGTTTCACCCACGTGCCCTCCTCTCTCTGTCTGGCTGCCAAAAACAAGGACAAAGAGAGAGGACAAAGTCTGGAACCTGTGGTCGGGGAGGTGCAGGGACTGTAGCCACCCTTAAGTCCCCATCCCGCCAGAGGAGGGCTCGTCACCCATGAAGGATGGCTGCATGTAAGGATGCTCTTTCCTCAGCTAAATCACACTGAAAAGTCTCCCTGTCGAGGTTTTGTCAGAGGCTGTCAAAGCACCAAAGTGACAGAGTCTGCATCCTACATCTAGGTGCCCCAATTTATATTCCATTACCTTTCTCAGCCTCAGGTTTTACACTTGAGTAGCTGAGGCCCTGGCACATTTCCCTGCCTGCCACTCTGTTGTGAATGGAGGTGGGAGTGGTGAAGCCTTCCTCAGCCAATGCTGCTCCATTGACAGTGGGGTGTGACGCTGCTTTCACATCAACAGTTTTGTTTAGAGCTAGCTGGTGCCACTTCCCGGTGTGTAAAAATCCTCAGCGATTTTGATTTAAATCGTTTAAGGTTGAAACGTTTTCCCCTCCCTAAAGAAACACTGTTTTACAATGAGATAAGTTTAATGGGAAGTCCATAAAGCAGAGTTAAGCACCTTGGCAAAATCCAAGGGTAAAACACACAGGTAGTAAATGGTTTGTAGATTGCATCATTTCCTGGAGTCCTTGGAGAGAGTGTCTTTACATCTTGGGTTCAAGCACCGTACAATTTCACCAAAATTCAGAATATGGTATTAAGGAGTTTTACCCAGCCTGGAGCTAGAGAGAGAAAGAAATTCTTTTCAGGGAAGGGTTGTGTGTCCTGGCCATGACCGGCAGACTGACCCATCATCTCATTGCATTTTATGCCCTACACTCTGCATTGTCTTTGGAGGGAAACACGGACACCAGCTTCCTTCGTGCAGATACACTTTATAATCAACCTGGGCCACTCTAGCAAATACTAGCAGAGTGTATTAAAGATCCATGTCTTTCCCCCAGCTAGTGGAGTTAACTAAGAAGCTTTACTTATTGAGTAAAGCCAGAATTTTACAAAAATCTCATTTCCCAAGTAGGCAGCAAAGGAAGAGAGCAGAAATTTTAAAGGCCTCAGCACCCTGGGTGCTCACTGAAGACTAAGTCCTTTTGAGAATCTGACTGTTAAGGTGTCGCCATGGGAGTTAGCAGAAGTATTGAGCACTTGAGAAAAACAGACCTGAATTTCATTGCCTGCAGGTATACTTACCTAGAGTTTTTTCTTAGGATAAGACTTCAAGAGAAAGTGGCTCTAACGTAGTGGCTCTCTTCTCTCTTCTTTCTTCCCCCTCCCTTCTCACTCTTCAGTCAGGCAGTTCAGCTCACTCAACCACTGGAACACTATTCACATTTTTTGCCAGTTGAGTCTTCTACCCTGTGGTGGGCTGTTTCAAAAAAGCACCGAGCCTGATTCAAGGGATGTGGTGCAAAGGAAGAAGAGCTGGTGCTGGAAAAATCCCGTAAGTCAGTCATTCACTGAAAGTCCATGCTCCTCCACTTTGCTGTGTGATCCCAGCAAAACACTGGAAGCAGCATGGCTGCTGAGATGGATGGGCATGGCAGCTCTGGTAGTATCTGGACTGCTCTGAAAAGATGGAGTAGATTTTGTGTGCTTGAAATCTTTTGAACATTTGGCACTAGCAGGGAGAGAAAGAAGTTTTCAAGCGATGTTAGTAATTTCACTTTAAAATCATATTGTAGCCACTTATGTACAACACAGACAATATTTTGTTTCCCTTCCTTAGGTAGCTGTGGACTTGAGGGCAGATCAATTGTTTTCTGTCTTTAAATCCACACAGAACCAAAATAATGATTTTTTTTAAACCACTTTCCAAATGCCCTATTTGAGGGAAAGATGCAAATACCCCACAGCATCTTCTAACTAAACAATAACAATGCTAACTAAACAATAACGATTTATCTTTTACTGGCAAGCCCAGAAAATTAGAAGTTAACATAACAGTAATATATTTCTATCTGTTAGCCACTCTTTTAATCCTCCTCCCCATCTTTTCAAATCCTTGAGGGAAGCAGATGAGCTTTCAGGACGCCTGAAGGTTCCTGTAGATATATGTTTGTACAAACACACTCACTGGAACCTTTGCTCTCCGTTAATCCATGCAGGTCATGGTGAGCATACAAACCCCAGCCACCTCGTCCCTCAACAAAGATTTACTAGTCAGTACAGAGTGAAGACACTATAGTTAAGGCTACATTGACCCCTTGAAAGGTTTTATAGAATATTCACTCATCTCCTGTGAAGTATTATCATAAATAAACAGCGGCGCAGAAATGAATGAAGCACATTTCATGTCATAAGACATAAATGCATTTACTTCACAAATTGCAAGAGTCGCTGTAACCAGCTGACTCATTGAAAAACGCGGTACAGTTTTTGGAAGATAAACTTCTAACTAAAAAATTGTCTATTACACACATAGATACTGAGTTACTAAACATAATACACATATCAAAATGTTATCTGTGTAATAACTGCAAAGCCATAGATAAATTGCTTTATCATGCACCTTTGCCTTCATGTGTTTTGCTGTTTTCCAAGGGTTCAATCTTATCCGTATACACTTTACCAGCACTGGAGCTTTGAACTTTTGAAAAGAAAGAGTGAAATTATGGCTGTTATGGAAATCAGAATCAGTGAGAAAATGCTCTTAAATTTAAGGGGGAGGGGTATGGGGGAGAGGCAGAATGTGAGTGAATCCTTAAAAGCCCTCCACTCCCACAGCTAAAACTGAAAATTTTTCAAACCTGACCCAGGATTAAGAAATAATACTCCTCTAAATTTCAAGGGGAAAAATTGTGCACACATATCTGTGTCAAAAAATTGTGAGTTCTGCAGGATGTAATTTGAGGGGTTTTTCCATTTCTACGACAACTTTGACCAACTCACTTTGACATACCAGCTAAATTGCTGAAAGCACTCATGTCTCTTTTACAATCCTATGGCTAATCCCTTTGAAATCTTGGGGCTACCTGTTTTTGTAGAGCAGATCATGTGTATAGGAAGAAGGTGTAAACATTCATGAGAATACTGGCAGGAGTTTTGTACCACTGGAAGATACCAAGGTCTTGGTGAAAGTGATCAGGCTCTGGAACAAGGTGTCAAGAGACACTGTGGCATCCTCAGCCCTGGAAACAGCCAACCCCTCAGGCAACCTGCTATAGCTGCCCCTGCTCTGAAAGGACAGTCTCAAGAGACACCCATTCAGCAATGATGTGATCTGTGTGTGCTTTAGAACCAAAACAAGATTGAGAATTTATATGCTGAAAATTGCTGCAGTGTTGCACATAGCAAAATAATACAATGAGAATGGTGCAACACACGTTGCAATGTTTCTCTCCTTTGAAAGTCAGTGATAGATGTATGGCTGTTAGAAAGAAGTGTTTTTTTTAGAAGTTAACACACTCTCTCAAATACTTTTCTTGAGCTTTTTAGATCTCTTTTTCCTTAATGCGCTCAAATGCTAAGCACCATTCCAAATTCATGTCAATATATCTATTGACATCTTTCTTGCTGTTTTCCTCTTCTTCTATTCTCTGTGGTATCAGTCTTGCCAACTGCTTCTGAGATCTTTGGTTATGATCTAGCAAAGCCCTTAAGCACATGCTTAACTTTAAGAATGCAAACAGTCTTTGTGAATTCAGCAGGACATTTCCTTTAACTGCTTGTCTGGGCTGGGGCCAGAGTGCTCAGTGCTCTATATACAGATCGAAATATAATAATTCACACACAGTTGGTTAGAAAATCACTGCAGAGCGTGGAGTAAATTGGAACAGATTTTTCCCAGTCCTTTCACAGGATATGGCCATGAAACACTACAGAAATTCTACCAGCTCTGAATGTAGTTTATAAATTAACAGAATTCAATTCATCAGCATGTGTCATGGAAAATATCTGGTTTATACACAAAGTTACTTTCACATGCACATATTTTCTCTTTGTTTCCCTCTCCTTCTCATGCATGCACACACATACACACACTTAGGAGACTTAGGCCTGCTTGACTCTGTATCTTACTGTGTTCTTCAGCAAATGTCATTACTTATAGCTTCTTCTAAAGTTCAAGAAATCTGCACAAATTGCTAGGTAAAAGTTCATGATACTTTAAGCTCTTAGAAGACATTTTGGGGGAAGCTGTACAGAAGTTTACCAGCAGGCTGCAGATAAGCACAAACCAGGCAGAGGTGCAAACACGAGACCAGTCTAGCACGGTCAGGCCAAAGGTCTGAGTTCTTGCTATACCAGGTGCCCAGATAAGGGCACAAGAACAGGGCAAATGTGTCCTGGCATTTATATGTCCCAAGTTTATTCATTCAGCTTCCAGCAGCTCAAGTCTTCCCAAGACTGAACGGCGTATCAAGATTTACTGGTACATTAATTTTTGTAATGCTTTTAATTCCATTACTTTATCTAGTCTCCTTTTTTTCATCTGTGCAAACTTCTGGCACACAAACTTCTGTGGCAAGAAGTTTCACAACTTGCTCCAGTCTGTACTCTGTGAAGAAGTACAACAAAACACTTGCTATTTTTTGTGAACATACCACTTGCTTGCCTCATGCAAGAACTAGGGACAGCAAAAGAAACAGCAGTTTCTTATTTGCCTTCCATGTGCCATTCATGATTTTGTATTCTACTATAACTTCCCCCTCTGCCAACTCTTTTCTTAGCAGAAAAATCCTCCTCCATCTAATCACTCTCCTGTAACATCCTTTGTACAAAGGAAGAGCTGATGTGCTGGAAGAGGCAAGCTGTCTGCTTCAACAAGGTGCTTCCAGGGGAATTGGAACTCCCAGGCTAATGAGACCTGGGCCACGAGATTCTGATAAGTTGTGATTGCTTAAACTTTTGCATTCAGGTAATGAACACCTCCTTGTGCATCTACTAAAGTCTGCATGCAGCTAGCTATGAGCTGTAAAATAGTGTCATACATGAATGGCAAAAGCAAACCATCCTTTTTTTTCACTGCTAAAACAAGAGATTCTTTAAGTGAAAAAAAAAAAAAAAAGTGTGAACCATTCTGCTGGTTCCTAGAACCAAAGTTTGCGGCTCTCTTTTTTTCTATTTAAGACACAGCAATGGAGAATTGAATGGTGGATGTGAGGCCAGTTTCTTCCTTGACATATTTACTTAAAATTTTCTTTGTGGATTTTTGAATAGTTTTCAGGCATATATGTGTGTCTGTATCTTAATTAATTGTACACTACCCTAAGGTTTAGACGGAACTGTCCAACAAACAACACGACTACTAAAAAAATGATTATGCATTTCAGATTAGTAACTGACAACAACAAAATTAATGGATAACAACCACAAAAAAAGCAACTTTTTTAATGTCATGCTAAAATTTCTTCTTGCTGAGTATTGTACATATTCAAGACTGCAAGACTACCTCCAGGTCTGAGAGCTGATATTCACACCTGCTTCCAGATGTGTCTTCTTTTCTAATAAAGACAGTTATTGTTAAGCTGCTTTGCATTTCTCATAAGCTGTGCTTTTTGCTGCATTTGTTGCCACAGCATTCCTTCATGTCTGAAAGGCCTAAAACTCATATTCCTCCTATAATGCTTTGAGACCATGAGAAGTGTCACCAAAATGCCTAGAAAAACAGAGGCCAATGCACTGCCTTTATTCACAAGTGTGTTGCCTTATGTACCTCAGTTAATGCAGTACTAAAATGGAATGAAATATTGGCTCCATGAATGCTAGCAGCAAAATCGACTGAACATCAAGAAGGTCAGGAATCTACTGACTTCTGTCTGTCAAGTGTTGCAAATCTATCTGAGATGATGTCTGTAAAATAAGACAAGGGATAGAAACCCAAGGATTCAACCTCAAAACTTAGTGCTGCTCTGGGATCCTGTAACTCTTACAAAGTGTCTCCTAATGGACATTCTTTCTTCTTGTTTTTCTTGGCTGCTGTTGTGTGTTTCTGGTGTGCCCAAGCAGGGTGAGCACTGGCCGTGCATCCAAATGTACCAGGTACAGTGCGTCTGCACTGGGATGTTAATGAATGTTGGCATCAGGAGACTGGCAAGGGAAGAGCCCTGTAAGAAAAACCTTTTATTTCAAAAAGTTCTTCTATGCCCCATGGCTGAGGGACAGAGTTTAGTGCATGTCCACTGGGTTGCAAAATTTCCCATCACCATGCCTGAGAATTTGTGCTCTGTCAAAATTGTTGAGCTAAAATTTGCAAAACATTCTGGAAATGTCAGCTCTCCAAAACATTAGAGGTGCAGCTGGTATCCATTCTACACCCTCAAAAGCAGACAGAGCTAAATACACTTGACTGAATGTGAGTCTCTGGGATAAAACTTGGCTGTTCTACATGAACAGCAAAACTGCATCAGTTTTTTTCATCAACTTCACCCTAATTTCTAAGTTAAAACTCAGTGTTGCTACCCTTTGTTCTAGCTTGGCTCTGCTTCCTTTGTGCAATGTACAAATACAAATATATTCCTTTTGCATTAAGGAGGTGTAGTACAAACATTATATACTGAGAGGTAGGACAGAACCCTCAAAAGTAACAGTGGGTAGCAGGGATTCAGCTCCTATAAGACTCCAGACCAGACCAGACTCAATGCCTTTAGCTCTCATTAGCACTTGGAGCTCAGACAATGGCACATTTAAAGTACATGGGTGGCTTCAATCCATTTCCTAGTGGGCAAGTGTCCACCTGACAAAAGAGCTGCTAACATTGGCAATATGTGGAGCACTGGCAGCTCACACAGAGCAGACAGTGGACAGAAACCCATGACAGGGATGCTCTCATGTTTACAGAAGAATGTTTGCAAGGGAGGCTTGTGACAAACTGATGGGAAGCCAAGTGTCCTGCCACTTGGCCTGTATTGCCAAGGTGTTAGCATGGCACTGTTCCCATTCCCTAAAGACACGCTTAATCTTTGACAAGGCACAGTGTTTGATAGCAGAGTTGTTTACATATGCATATGCTCAGCTGAGCTGAGATGTGCTGCACTGTCAGTGCCACATCACTCACTGAACAGGCTTCCAAACACTTCTGATAGTTTTACTGCTGAATGGAGAGAAAAATGGACACATTTTAATCATTAAGCACTGTTTTCTTTGTGGTAGCTCTGTCCACAAAGATACTGTCTATGAAATCCTTTAGTCACAAGAAATAAAGTCAATGATTGATTTGTATTCTGCAATGCACCCTCTGGCTAAAACCAAGTTATAAGTACCAAATGGTTGAGACGGGGCTTGTGAAAGGGCAGTTATGTGAGTGGCACTAGAAGAAAAATGTTAATAAAGGGCAGTCCATTGAACTGAGGTTAAATACTTTCATACTTCTCAACCAGCTCAGAAATGTCCCTGAATTCTCATTAAAAATGTTCTTTATAATCTGATGTTTTACCTTATTATGGAAGAGGGATCTTGATGATCAAAAATTATTACTTCCTTGAGGAGAAACAAAGGTAACAAGGATATAGCTTAAAATCCTTTATTCTTTTCATTTTCTTTAAGCATTTGTCTTGTCTTTTTGTTCATTTGTCTGGGCTTTATTTTATTTTTAGAGTTTAGTTGCTTTTTTAAATGAGTGAACTTGAAGAAGTTTGGAGGCTTGTCCCTAATTGTGTGCAGACTATTTAGTGCTCCTGAGGCAGAGCCAAGCCAGGAGTGCAGCCAATCTTTCCACTGCCACACCAGGGACCAGCCACACTGGCAGCCTTGCTCAGTCTTCCTTCACACCTCAGAGCCCTCTGCAGCACTCCTCCAGAACCAGCAAAATCCACCCAAATAAGTATTTGAGGCTTTGAGATTTTCCATACTGGCCTTGAAGTCTCAGAGAAACACAACCCTGACAGGTACAGTTTACTAGAATCCTGTTTTCAGGTTAAAAATGGCAAAAATCCGCATATACTGGGAAAGGACTTTACAGAAATTATCAAATTCCTGTAAGTGTTTGAGTTGAGGTTTGGGATGTCATCAAGTCTGGCTGATGAAGAATGATCTTGCAGGAGCTGATGCCAGGCACACAGTAGAAAACTTGGGTTTAAACCAGATGATTGTGTGCCTCACAGGTAGGACTGTGGACCTGGCATCTGGTACATCCTACAGTTGTGCCAGTTTTCAGCTGTGCCACTGGGTACAACCCAGGCTTTGGAATGCTTTGAGGATGCCAGCACCTCATCTCTAATTTAAGCTCATAGAAAGTCCCAGGGAAGTTTTCTCTGTGTTATCATTGCCAAGGGGAGTGACTGATAAAAATGGTGTGAATTGACAGGTCTGGTGAGAGGATGCACATGCGCTGGGAGAAGCCCTGCAATGGGCACAGGGATGTACTTGAGTGGAGATTCCCCTCAGTGGCCTGCACAGCACTGACCTGATACAGCAATTGGACTGACACCCCAAAAAGTGTTGCAAAGTTGGTGTCTTCTCCTTAGGAAGAGGTGTCACATCTTTCTCGGCATTAAAGAAGAGCATATACCTTGATTTTAAACTATATACATGATAAGCCAACATTTGTTTTAAATTTTAAATGAGCATAAAATAGCATTTTATAAGTGCTTGAGCCAATGCCTGTTTAGTTACAGATGGCATGTTTGAAAGCCAGGGCATGTTTGATTCTGGGCTTTTCTTTATAAACAGCTTAACCTTTTTTGTTTAACAAATGCTAGGTTTCAAACAAGTCTGTCTGTATTGACTGAGTAGCGTTTTTTCTGTTACAGAAGTGTTTAATCCTGAGAAAACTCAGATCTGAAAACCTCTTCGTTGGCTGAAATGTTCAAAGATTTAACAAATTCAGCAAGTGGGAAAATTAATCTTTGAATAGAAGAAACAATCTGACAAAATAAGCCATAAAAGTAGGTGCCAGGTGTCGCAAGGAAGTTCTTAATGCAGCACTTGCTTAATGTATACTCAAAATGCATCCACTTTTGTTCCAAGATCCAACAAAACATATGAAATTGGGTTACACCAATTCTCTTGATCTATGAATCTTCCACTGTGTCAAAAATAATACACCAAACAAACTTACATGTAAATGGTGTGATAAAATGATCTACCGTATACATTATCATCCATTAATATTGTTGGGGCTAATGCATTTCATCTGTCACACACTTTGTTTTATATTATCCCCACCTTACTAAAAAAATACCATAAACTCTGCTGGGTTGACAGCCATGCAGGTTACCTGCTGGGAAGCAAAAGTCCAAGGACACTGTTTCCTGCCACTGTTTTGCCCACAGCTGCAGGTGGAGAAGGAAGTAGTGCAGTCGGGTTTCGGGGAAAGGTGTGCTCTGCTCTGGGTATTGCCACTGTCCTTTGGACGTGAAGCTTCATTTCTTTATGCTCATCTTCCTCTTCCACTGAGTGTGTTTGTAAATGAGTGGAGCTGCACCTGTTCTCACAGTAACCAGTGTGACATGCCCCACTCTTGGCAGAAGCCTCCAGGCTCTGTAGTATAGCATAGTAAGTGAAAAATAACAATTCATAATAAGATGAGAGACTCTGAGATCACTCTGACCTTGAATTCTCTACTGTCTTTTAACAGGGAGAGGGTGAAATTGGATAGAAACAGCCCCCTCATTTTGTGTAGAGCCACCAATGACCCAGACTGCATTTGAACCACAGCCCCAGAGGCGAAAGGCTTTGTGTCTCATTGCCAATTCACAGCAAGAACATAACTTGAGCCCACACACTAATGCTAAGCAAGAGCTGAGTGTTACTAATCCTTGTTCACATATCTACACCTATTAAAATCACATGTGTGAAGGTTTGCAGGACTTGTTCTTTTACTGTAATGATTGGGCCTTTCATAATGTGTTCTTAAATTTAAAAAAATTAACTGAAAAAAAAGGAAAATAAAAAGACAAATGCAAGAAAAATATCCTCAGACATATTGTGGTGAATGGTGTTTGGCTTAAACTGAAACATGTTTTTAGAAGGCTGAGAAGAATGTTTAGACATAATGATTTAAAAGACTCATTATCACAGGTGCTGCACTTCGTTCTCTAATTCATTCTTATAGCCAGAAAACCACCTCCACAAAGGCTGCCTGGCAGTGTCTCTCCCACTGGAATGCTTGCCCTTCTCCCTGGCTGCATAATGTGTGGAGGGCAGGATTATCCACCTCACTAACCATCCCTCTTGGCCCACGGCTCCAGGATGATGGTGAAAATCTACTGCTACAAGATCTTTCAGCTTCTGACTTTCAATGACCCTGTGACAGAACAAGATAGAAAACTACTGCTTTTTAAAATGCTGGGTAGTCACTTTCAGCTGCTAACAGATTTCCTCATTCCTGACAGAATTTATAAGCATCTATTATATTTCTTTTTTTCTTCATGTAAATTATGAGTATCAGACCTGAAAACTTTAAAGAATTCTCTTGAAAGACCATTTTATCCCTCCTGATGTTTGCACCCCCATGGACCAGGTGTTTTACAAGGGAGATGAAGTGGAGTGACGGAAGAGGATACTGCTTTAAAAAGAAATATTCTCTGATTTTTTCAGCCAATGACAGCAGCCAGGGGTGAGCAACTGAACTTGTTTGTCCAGTGCTTTTGTGAGTATGATCACAGCGCTCATAAGTTGTGTGTTACAGTCACAATTCCTCATGATATAACTCTGAGCCCTTTACTGATACCTGTGCAATCATGCAAAATAAGTATCTTAATTGTCGTCTTACACATCATACTGTTTTTTTTCCCCTGATGCTTATGGGAAATCATTCCAGGTAAATCATACCTGTCTGGCAGTTAAACAGCTTGAAATATAAAATTCCAAGATTTCTTCTCCTGTGCTATCTGTACCCATAATTCCAGTCCTACTTCTTTCACTGCCATTCTTCAATCCCTGTTTTTTTCCCAGCATAAATTCCTCTCATCACTTCAACATCCTCACATATCCAGGATCTTGGTCATCTCTTTTAAAAAGTTATCTGCAAAGTGACCTTTTTTGCTATTACTATAACATCACAGCTTCTGAAACCCAGTGATCTGTGGGGCATGAATGGATGTTCTGTTTCGTTGATGTCCAGTCATGTCATCCCAACTCCAAGCTGTCATTTCCCAGTGCTCCTACAGGCAGCCAGTTTTCCTGTTAGAAGAAAAGAGGACAAAGTGTTTAGGTATAAAATATATAATTATTTTACTAATATTACTTTCTCACATAAGGAAATAGTGTATCTTTCATATATTATGCAATTATGGCTAAGAGATGGTCTGTGTGGGATGAAATAAAAAATAATAGTCCATGAAATCAGGGACAGAAGGCAAAGTATCCACAGAGCAATAGAAAGAGTTTGTCTCCATTATACACACATTGGGGAGCCCACAGGAATTCTTTGTTC
Source organism: Pyrgilauda ruficollis (assembly GCF_017590135.1). Classification (NCBI taxonomy): domain Eukaryota; kingdom Metazoa; phylum Chordata; class Aves; order Passeriformes; family Passeridae; genus Pyrgilauda; species Pyrgilauda ruficollis. The sequence continues at coordinate 8,591,447 of NW_024513654.1, read as the reverse complement.
ATATTTTCTGTATCTGTTGTTGAATTTTTCACACAAATTATACTCTAGAAAGTGATGTGGCCTTGTGCATATCACACAGTGTGAATAAAACCACTTCGGTTTTATAAGGAAATAAAGCTTTAATGTAATGTGTATGAACACATGTGATCAAACTCAAGTAATCAAATCCAAGTCGTGTCATCAAGAAAAAATTCTAATCCTAAAATCAAATAGGGCCAGGAAACCTCTCAGAAGTCTCCACCTGCCCTAACTGCCAACACCTGGCAGTCAGTACCAACTCCCAGCTGATGTCAGGTATCAAAAATCCAACATACTTGTTGCATACACCTGTACTTTTCAGCTGAATTCCAAGAAAACCACCCCAAACTCAGCCAGAGCAGAGCCAATGAAGCAGTTTGCTCCTGGTGAAGCTCTGATGAGCCCTTGGGTTCTGGGTTGCCATGAGTCTGAATGGGCCTTTTCTGGTTTTAGTGAATACACATTTTCATTTGAAGCCACTGCAAAAATTATTTCATGCTGAAAACAAGCATTTGTGGATCTCATAAACAAACAGTATAAATAAAGAAGCCAGCCTTCAAGTGTGACTTTGTTCTAGAGAAATATTAAATGCAGTGCATCACATACACACTCACAGTCACTCTCCCCACCCCACTTAATTTACACTTTTTTTTTATTTGCAGGCTTTTAAAAAAGTATTACCCAGCATAGCACATTTTGCCATCAAACCAAAAGGAAAAAATATAACCCAATACTTCACTCAGAGGCTGGAAATGCTGCAGACAGAAATTGTTAAGTCCTTAACATATCAATCCAGAGTTGTATAATTCACATCCAGAGCTGCTAGCAAGTCACAGGGGGGGTGACTTAATATGCTCCCCAAAGTCCATTATGTTATCTATATCCAGGAAGATAGCTGTGCCAGGGCTTTCTTGAATCAAAGCAATGTCCACCATTCTTCAACTGTGAGCCTGCTGAGATTTTTTTTTTTTCCCCAGTTTTTGGCAAATAGATATCTGGCTCTAGTACATGCCAGATTGATGCACTTTGTGACTGATCCCTTAATAATATTCAAGTCTCCTAGCCCCAGAACACAAAAGCTCAGCAACTGCACAGATATCTACCTCCAATATTTTTGCTGATATGAAAAAAAATTCCTATTATCTCCCTCTCCCAAAATGTACTCCTTCTCTTGTGCTAGACCTCACAATTTTAAATATGGAGGGTTTTGGCTTTCATATAGTCTAGTGACAAACATATTTGTTTTCAGTTTTAGCAGATGTAGAGAGAGACTACAAGTGAAAGACAGAGAAAGAGAGAAGGAGGGAGGAGGAGAGAATATGTGTGAGTTTTACACTTGGGGGCCACATTGCATCTGTGCAATATTTTCTAATACATGTATCATATTAAGATGCCCTGCATGACTTCAGGGCTTCCTTTATCATACACAGCTATTACTCTTTAGCCAAATCTGTGTGTGGAGCTGTTTTCTAACTCTGATTAATAATTCCAAGGATATCATTGCTAAAAACATTAACAATCACCTATTGTAAATAAAATGTTTTTTAGAAACCAGAAGCTAAAAGTAAACAGCCCAGTTGGCCTTCATTTCTAATGTTTTTATTGCTACAGCCCTGTGAGACTCAATAGAAGGAACTATTTCATAACATTGTGCTGCTGTATAATGCTCTTTAGTTACAATATCATGATATATTAATACATATCTACACTTCAGTCTTCAGCAGTTTCTTTCATCTGAACAGATGAGATCTGAGCCACTTTTTTTCCAGTCTTTTTTGATTTTTGGACCCCTACAAATTTCCAGTGAAAAGTATAGCCCCCTTTAGCATTTCCATATGCAGAGATTGCTCCATAGCATCTGCAAACCCATTCTTCTTAACCTTTTTTTAGTAAAGGTAGCAGGAGTCTGTAGGTCACAGACTGAAAACATTTTCTAGGACCTTACAAGTTAATTAAAGTACAAACCCCTCACCCATTCGACCAGCAATACCTCATATTTGCAAAGGTGCTAGAAAAGGGACAGAGAGGATCATTGTCTTCCCAAGAACAGCCCCATAGATGAAAACTCCACCTGGGCCACTGAATTTCCAGCTTCACTGTTAACCTTCTTCTTGGGCAGCAGTAGATCTGTCAGTGTAAACAGTGGGCACAGAGATCCGGAGATTTGAAGGCTTCTTGCAAAGGAGGCCACTGAGCCTTGTTGCTTCACAAGTAAGATTTTGCTATATTTTCAGTACTACCAAGGCTTTTTAAAGTGTAATCAGGCTTTTCCCCCTGCTCTTTGGATGATATAAAAATCACTGCATCCTAGATATTGTGGAATTTGTCTTCTTTTTTTTTTTTTTTTTTCTTTCTTTTTTTTTTTTTCTTTGTTTTGGTTTTGGTATAGTGCTTGTTTGTAATATATGAAGAAAACTTAAAAATTATAGTCAAAGCTATTTCTTCACTGCTTGTTTGCATTGCTAGTATAGGTCTTATCTTTCACAGCAGACTACATTGCCACTGGAGTTCTAAAAAAAAAATAGCAGGACTTCCCATAAAGTGAAGATCAGAAGTTGAACAAATTGGGAAGCCACTTTTCATGGAACTGTAAAAATCCTCTGGTTTTGCTTATTTGCTCTTAACTATAACCTTGTGAAATACACAACTGAGATTAAATCATTGTCAAAGTTTCAGCCCTTGTGCCCTTCCATCAGGACGTGTGAGACTTCTCCCTGCACATTCTGAGATAAGTCTGCACTATTTTTGTTAGAATAGTTCATGCATTTAGAGCGACTTGTTCCAGCACAGATAAGGCAAGTGGTGCTTTATGATGTACGAGCTGGTCCTGCTGAAGTGTGTGTTACAACAGCTGAAGTATCACTTCCCTGTCTACACTGCCAGTTTGGAGTAAATTGGGAGATTCTATTTAAGCTTTTGTTAAAAAAACAAAACAAAACAAAATCTTACAAATTCCAAGATGAACTCCTGCACAGAAATCCCCAAACTCTGCATAGGAGACCATTGGTATGTCTGTGGGACAATGGTGCATCTGAATATGTTTATTTCCTTTTTTTTGTAATAAAATTGAGTTAAGAAAAAATTTAAAGAAAATCTAAAGGCAGTCAACAGTATGTGCATTTTTTTCTCTAATAATCCTTCCAGTGACTCTAAGTGCAAGGCATATAATGTGATTTTAGCTGGAAAAGGAAAAGGACTTGATATTTGTAGGTGGAAGACGGGGTTCACAGACAGAGTAATCTGTGTGTGACCACAGCATTAATAGCACTGAACAAGCAATGGGGTCAGCAGCGGGACTTGGGCAGTCTGTTCTCCATGCACCTTTCCCCATGGATTCACTGCTCTCTGCCACCCACACTGCCCTTTCCCTATGGACCTTCCCTCCCATGGGTGCTAAGCTGGACTTCTCGAACAGTCATTAAATTGGGGGACATAAATATTGTTGGTGTCTCCATCTCCTGTCACATTCAGCTGAAGTTAATCTATGGTTACAAATGCTACAGCATGATGAGGTGAGCTGCTTTCCTCCAGGAAGCCAAGATAAAAGAGGTGAGATTGTCAGCCAACAAAACTAGGGAAAGTTAAACTTCATATATCTCTCTGATGAAAAACAAGCATAATAAATCTTTTAGAAAGTAAAACAAAACAAGGGCGCTCTATGTTGTTAAGAGAAGCAAATCCAGAAGGATTTTACGGAAACTTCTATGAGTTCTGGTCAAAGCTACACTAGAATATCACGTATTCTATTGAATTAATGTTGGTTCCAGTTCAAGAGACTGTATCACCAATGTCACGATCTTGGCATTTCTCTGAAAACCAGAGTTCCTAGATGTCTGTCTCTCAGAGTCTCTGTGCTTTCTTTATAAAAAAATGGAAATGTCTATCCATTAGAGTCCTTATGATCAAGATTTCAACTATGGAATGTAAATAGGAGTGTACTGTACAGTGGCTCTATACTCCAGACAATAAATTTAGGGTATACAAAGACATTTTCTGTTGGCAGCTAGTAGCATTTTCCTTCTAGAAAGTATCTTCATTAGAAGTGAAGTTCAGCTTGTAGGGACATAAACCTTTTCTGTGTAGTCTCTGCCAGTTCTGCAGGCACTGGCTGCAGTCAATGGAGTAAGTCAGGTACCATAGCAAGATGAGGCATTGCACAGTGGGGATGTTTTAGTCTAGTGTGGGCTTCTAGATTAATTTTCAGGCCACTCAGATGACCAACTTAAGGCCAGGAAAGACAAAATATTCTCTGATATGTTACTGTTGCAGATAATCTTCAAATTTGTTTTCACTGCCTTATCCTGCAGTGTGTAAAACACAAGCAGAGCCCTCTGCCTGTGGTGTCCCACTGCTGCCAGTGAGGAAAACGTGAAAGCAAGAGGAGCTGTTTAGTCATGGACCACAGAATGGCAGGAAAAGGAATGAAAGCTACTGGTGAGGAAAAGGCAATACAAGATGATACTCTTTTATAATATTATATGGCTGGAACAAGAGGAAAATGAGTTTGAAATAGAATTGCGGTGCTCTTTTTTCCTTTTTTTTCTTTTTTTCCCCAGAGAGGGTAATGAACAATCACTGGAACAAAATTTCCCTATGCTGGAAGGGGAGTTCTGACTTGAAATATTTAAAATCAGGTCAGATGTCTTTCTAAATGAAATATTGTAGCTCAGCTAGAAATGACAGACTCATGGCAGGAACCACTTGTTGAAATTCAATGACCTCTGTAATACAGGACCTCAGAGCTGAAGACCATAATAATCTCCTAAAAATCCTACTTTTATTTATTTGTATTAAAGTAGTGCTTAGATTCAAGTAACAGCTGCTTGCAGAAACAACCCCAAACATATTCTTTAAAATTTTGTTTTGCTAAATCAAAACTAACATTGTTATTTTCTGCTAAACTTTATAAATGCACTTAGCAAAAATAGAGAGTCATTGCCAAAAGAGCATATAATTTTCTAACATAAACAACTAGATCTGTGCACAGGAAGAATCTCATGGATTTTGGTAACAGATTCATGTACACATGACCTAATTGGTGGAACAGTATTTCTGGGCATATCAAGTACCTAAGGCACAGTAGAAGCTCCCTGCATGTCCTGAGGTGGCTATAGGAGGCATTGACAACAGTTCTTATTTGTCCAGACAAGAACAGCTTAAGGTCTGATTCTGCAACCTTTTGATTATCCTCCCTAAGAGAGTGACAGTAGTTTGCCACTTGACAGGTTTGAAATCAGGAGGAAGAAAGGAATTTCATATTCTTACAAGATGGTAAATTGCTGCCTTGCCAACTTTCCTGTAATTATCCTGTACTGCAACATTCAGTGTTCCAGTTAAAAATAATTTCATTCTAGTGCCACAGGAAAGTATGCAAAATGGACTGCATGTGCTATTTTAGCTATGTTCTCCACTCCTTTCTGGACAAAGATTGCTTTAGGTCAGAGGGACAAAGAGGGCAAGCCTGAGGACACATGTATTTTCATAACCATAGGCACAGTTTTCCCAGGTCTTTTGAACATAGATTTCTCCAGTCTGGGCCAGCAAAGAAATCTAGAGGCCAATGTTATTCTATCTATGTAATTTCTGCTTTCTTCTGCATTCTTGTTTGGCAAAAGCACTGTCTTAGTTCCCTGCCTTTGAGAAGGAGGCTAAGCTAAGCAGGCTGGCAAGGCACAGAAAGAAGATGGTGCCTCAGGCAAACAGCGGTGATGCCAATTCTACCACAATGCCTTGAATGCCAGATTACGTCTTCCCACGGATGTAGGAGATGTCCTAAGGGTGCTGTTGCCTGGAGAATTACAGTGGTTCTTGTACAACCATGAGTTGTTGAAAAAAAAGTGAATGGAGCAGGTGTAAATGATAGATTTGAGCTTCAGGTAAAATAGCGGACAAAACACACTGGGTTTCTTCTTGGGAATGCAGGACCCACCCTTGCCCTTTGTGTCTCTCTAACTAAACAGAACAGTCTCCAGTGAAATTTTATATCTACCAAATGCCTTGAAATCCAAACATGGTGCATTTTCTGTGGGACAGAGGCTGATTACAATCTTCTATGTATTTTGGTTTGAAGTTGCAACCTTCTTTCTGATCTCTCCCCTGTAAAACAGAGCTCTGTAGAATTAGGGTCCTTGGAAGGAGATCTAATGGATTCAGAGAGCTGAGGTGAAAGACCAGGAGAGCAGCTCCCTGGCTTCCCTTTTTCAGAGGCAAGCTGTATGAAGGAGAAAGTAAGTCAAGAAAGACTGACTTGAAGAACCAGAGCAGAAAGGTCCTGAGACCTTTCTCTTCTTTTCTAGTAGCTGGAGGATGTTTGGAATTACTCCTGTAAATTATCCCCCTTACATATGCCTCCTGTAACGCCTGCAGGTCCATCTCGTCTGTTCCTAGGGATCCTGCATTAAGTAAGGACAGGGAGCTCGGAAACCAGCTCCACTCGAGCTAATTGCAATATTTCAGGCTGCAAGAAGTTTCCCAGAAAGGATCTTGTTCCAGAGTGCCTGATAACTGCATCTCTCCAGAGACACCATCTAGAGGCACCAGCAATAGACAGAGCCTCTGATGCAATAAGTCTTGGGAGGACTCCTGAGACACAGGGAAAGCACTTGATGTTGCTGCTATCCTGATTGTTTTGGATAGCTCATTGTCACCTAATTGTGCTGTAGGAAGGTCTGTCCATTCCCTCCTGCCTGCTCATTTCTGCCCTCAGGCTATGTAAACGCTGAATGTGCCTGAAACAACAGCCAACCACAAAGTCTCCAGTGCCACTCTTTTGGTATGCACTAGCTCAGATTCCTTGTTGCAAGAAAAACCTCTGTCTGCTGATAAATGGCAGCATATTTTACAAAGAGAGACTGCTCTGCTCCTTCAGCAGGTCTCTGTCTATCTCCTTGGCTGACTTGAAACTGCTTGATGTAGCTGGGAGGCCTTTGCCAAATGAGGAAGAAAAAAAGAAGACATATGCTTCAAGAGCTGGAGGAAGAAAAGGAAAGACCAAAACAAGTTTTAAAGCAGAATTATTAATCAGAAAACTATTTGTTAGGAAATAGTAAAATACAGTGAATATATCTATTATAAATGGCCTGGTCAAGCTACTGGAATACTCTCAAGGAAGTTAAGAAGGATTTTCCTGAGAGCCCTTTTACTTTGTTTATTAATTAATAGATCAACTATTAATTAATATGATTGAAGCTTCAAGTGTCAGGAGCTTGTTTGCACATGCAGTGGCATAGAGGTGGCTCTGAGCAAAATATTGATAACAACTGCTTCTGTGAAGGAAAACCCATACATTCCTGTAGTTTTTTGTAAAATGAAAATCTGCCTTTGGTGGCTCCTGAGAGGAGTGCACTTCATGCGGACACATGGTTCCAGCCTGCAGACCTTCCTGGGCTTTGGGCTGGGTGTTTAACTCTGGCTTTGCAGGAAATGCGGTACTCATTCACTTCCTAGCCTAAATTAAAACTTCCTGTCTTAGCCCAAAATGACCTCCTCTTGGTCACCCTTACTGATTCCATTTAGGATGGTGGCCATAGGCTGCTCTGAAGATCTGAGGTATTTGGGACAGAAAAACACGGTGCCAGAGCCAGTAGTACACTGAAGAGCGTGAAATGTAAGTGGACTGATTTGGAGAAAAAACTGAGGCAAGAGGGAATGCACTGACTTGCCTGTGCTCTGAGGAGTACAAACACATGAGAGTCTATGTGAAGGAGCAGCACAAATACATGGAAACAGGAGAAAAATATACAGAAACAAGAGACAGAGACGGGCTGATTGGGAGCTGAAGGGCAAGCCAGTAATGGTGATGGGTTTGTTACAGATCATCTGATTAAGGTGACAAAGTCAATCATGACTTTACACAATTAGAAGTCTCCAGATAACAGTCCACAGTGCTTTTGGAAAAATTTTACCTCTCTGACTTCAGCTGAAAGACCAAAACTGTGGGACAGAATAGGGTTGGAAAGCCTCTGGAGTTTGTTGAGGAAAACTTGGTAACACAGATGGTGTTCTTCTTCACAGGAGTGAAGAAGACAAGCAGCAGAGCACAAACCTGAGGCTTCAGGAGAGGAAACTTTGGCACCCAAGTTAGGACATTACAGTCTGAATAGGCAGACAATTGGATGCATACAAGATAGTTTGGATGACCAAACTCAAAGAATGGTGATTATGGCCTGAAGCCCTGGTTATCAATGGCAGGTGCAGCACTAAAGGGGCTTATCCCAGGGCCTGTCCTCTTTGACATTTGCATCAATTACCTGGAGGAGGTCTCATAACATTTGCAGAGGACATCAAATTGGACGGTCCAATTAATATGCTGTAGGGCAGAGCTGCTGTCCACTGGGACCTGGAGAGGCTGGAGGAATGAGCCAACAGGAACATTATGAAATTCAGAAAGAATAAACGCAAAGTCCTAACTCATAGTTGTCTCATTTCTGTCCTTGAAGGCTTTTGAAACCTGACTGGACAAATCCCTCAACAAACGGGTCTGAATTCAGAGCTAAAACATGTTTTGAGCAGGAGGCTGGAGTGAAGGCGTCTTCACATCCCTTCCAACACGAGTGGTTCTGTGATTGCTTGGTATGATCAAATAATCTTATGCTGTTAAACTTGATTGTTTTAAGAAGTTACTACCCCTGTGCTGACTATTGTCATCCATCAGCCAGAATCCCTACAGCTGGAATGCAGCTGGCGCATGTTCATGTTCCTAGACCATTGCAAAACTTATCCCTTTTACCTCATATTGCAACAGACTACAAATGCATACACAGCTAATTACTGTGTGTCAGTTGAAAGGGCAGTCCTTTCTGGCCCAGGGCATGCTTGGGCCTTTCAGCTTGCTGGGTTCCTTGCTTACCACCATCTGCTCTCAGCCATGGTTCACCTACAACACCACCCTCACTGACTGCATTAGTGCAAGCCAAATTATTATCACTGTATTGTCTGCATCACCATAACGTGCACAAATTCTGGTGAGGGACCAGCAAAACCACCAAAAAAAAGAAGGCTCTTGCTCCAAAGCACTGACTGACTGCACAAGTGGGTGCTAGAGGCAGCAGGCAGAAGAAAGGGCCCAGGGAACCAGCCAGGCAGTGGTCTGCAAGCTCAGTCAGTGACATTTGTGCTCCTGATCCTTCAATGCCAACCTGTATTCCTTAGACAGTGGAAGCACTCTGCATTTGGCTATGGCTTGGTGTGTGCCTGTGAGCGTATGCAGACATTACAGACACCTACACTCCCCCTTCCTGTGAAATTAGAGTGTTTTACAATGGTCTGCTGCTTTGGTTGTTTTGGAAAACAGAGACATATAAATACAAATTTAAGGTGATTGGTTTAAAAGTGTCTACTTGTAACTAACCATGGCTAAACTTGCTGGTTTCACTTACTTGTTTGTGTTTGGGGTATTAGATACAGTCTGAGGCCATGGCCAGCTATATAGGTGCACCATATCTCTGCTGCACAAATAAATCAAACTAAAGCAGCCCAGTTCTTGTAGACTGACATTAGGATAAGTATATCTTAAGAAAGTTCTTATTCAGACTTGGCTTCAGGCAATAAAACGTCATAGATGTATAACTCTAGCGAGTGAAATTTCTAGGGAGCAAATTAGGCTAAAAACATCTTCTAGAGACAGCTAGAAAGGAATCAGACACCACCAGAAAATAAGGCAAGTTATGCAGTAAATGTTTCATTTATTGGATTTCTTCCATTACTATTAGGGTTAAAAGATGGGTTGTCAATAAAAATGGTATATTTATGGAGGGCTCCGTATTTCAGAAGCCTATTTCTTGTCATTCACTCCTATAGTGCTTGATATCACCTCATGATAAAGTGTGAATAATCCCTGCATGAATGCATATTTCTACCCATTAACGATTTTATTATTTGACAGAATTATCTCTAACAAAAGCAAGTGGTACAGCTGTGGTTTAGGTGCTAAAAGGGAGGGATGTTCCTACTGAGCAATAGGCATGACTTGGGAAACAGAGCATGGATTGAGAGCCATTAGGCTGTGTTATGAGCTTGAAAAACAATGCATGCAGTTTTTTGGAACTAATTTTCCAATGTTTCTCCATCAAATGAAGATAGGAAGTCCTCCTTTATCTAGTAGCACACAGTGACCTGGTCAGTATGTGTGACATCTAAAGCCACAAAGAAATCTGGCAGTAGCACCATGATCTGGCTGTTTGTTGATATTTTCCTGTTTAATAGGTTTCTTGAATATTCACGTGTGCTTGTTTCAGTCAATGCAAATGACTGCAGACAGGAGCCATGGTTTCTGTGTTTTCATGCTGTCATCTCATCTGCCCTAGAAAAGATTTCCCCTCTATGCTAACTCTGGAAGAGCCAGTACTGGTAAGACACTAGGCAGATGTGTTTTCTTCCAGTTATTGGAACCTTTTCAATATTGATTTTTTTTTTTTTTGACATTCAGAGCAGATTTAATGATCCAAGATTATTTGTAAACATGCAGATTACTTTGAGCTGTAGACTCAAATCCCAGCCTGGTCAACCAAAGTCCTTTTATCTTTTCAAAATAAATAATTTGAATTTTACACATTGCAACCTACATTGGGACCTCTTGGAGAAGACCATGAAAACAGATTCACGCCAAATATGTAAACATTAGCCAGGAGATCCAGCTGGCATTTAGCAGGCCATGTTTCTCCAATAAAGGCTTGGGCCTTTGGTGAGACATTTAAGACTCCAAAACTTTCTTCATAAAACAGTAAATTTCCTTGGCTGCCCCATGTCAGCCTCTTCCCTCTTCAGTTCATTGCACTGTGAGCTGTGAGGTGAACCTCACGTGGTTTTTCACTGCTGCTGTTCTACTGCAGAAGTCACAGGACCAAACTGTGGGGCCAAAGTGTAAAATGGTGACACCGTCGTCGGTCACCAAGCTCCATAGCTCAGCATTTGGTACAATTGTACCGAGTAGTGAGGGTTACAAAAGCTTGGAGAAAAGCACTTCCACTTCTTCATCTGTGCTAGAGGTCAGTTTTGGCAAGAAAGACATCTCCTGAATGTGGAGCACCTGGCTTTGTTTCTCCAGCTGTCACTTAAAATTGGGTATTCAAACAATAAATCATGTTTGTGACATGGACTAACTTGATTTTTTTTATTCTATTTTTTAAATATTGTGCTTCTTTCAATGTTAAACACTCTACTTTTTTTAAAAATCCAAGGTATCATCTGAGAACCTACTACTCAACAGCTGCTATTGACCCCTGGAGAGCTCTCACTTCCTTGACTGTGAAACTAATTGTTACATAAGGAGAAATGATACAAATCAGATGCACAAGCTATCCAAAGCGACTTGTACTGACTTCGTTAAACTGCGTTGGTTCAGTAACCATCTACAATCCTTGGACTTCGCAGCCACACTAGCTCTGGGCTGCAGTTTGGAAACCAAGTTTGCAGAAGGACGAACTCGATGAAAACTCGAGAGCAGTTTCTTGGCCCTTCACGGGACTCTTCTGAATCCACCAGGGAGGCAAAACCCCAGCTTCCAAAATGTGCCCAGGAAACACCTTCCACAGCTGGGGCACAGTCCCTCGCCCTTCAGAGCCACCTTCCACACCCAGGACCACCACTGGCACTGTGGCAAACAACACTGAGCTCCCTTCTAGCAGCACTTACTCATGTGAGTAACACTGCTTGCACGAGCAGCCCGGGTGTGGCATCACCTCCACAAGTCACCTGTCAGTGATGTGACTCACGCCTGTGAACCTCTACGGAATCAGCCCTTCTTCTACAACCAGCTTTGGGCAACAACTGGCTCTGTCCTGCACACTAACTTTTGATGGTGCCTACTAAGTAGTTAGCAACTACGCTGGGACTGAAGCAAAAGCATGCTTGTTTAAAGAAAAATCCGTAGCAGATTGTAAAAAGATCCTGGAAAAACAAAACAGAACTGTGCAACTGTTTTTGTTCATTTGGATCAAATTATAGCACATGGCCCTGCAAAATAAAGAGGAGTCTGTCACATTTGTATTTCTAATCTCATATTGTTTTGGGATATAAAGGCATTTAAAATCAAGTAGCAAACAAAAATGGAGAATATTTGTTAAGGTGTCACTCTGCAAGGCACTAGTTTGCAGAGATAGTAAGTATATAATCAGGGGTAAATGGGGAGTGTGCATGCCCACAAACAGTTATTTAGTACAATTGCTGAAAGTACAAAGCAAGTTAGTCAAAACACCAGTGGAAAAAGAAACTGTTCAATGCATTTGTACATTGGGTTAACAGTGAAGTATTTCATTAGTCATGTTTTCACTTGGTGTCTTAAAATAATCCCTTTTCTGTCTCCATATTCCCACTTAGACATTGTTCACAGACTTATTTATTTATGAAGTCTGAAGGTTAGTCCCTACCTGCTGAGACTAATTAGCCCTGTTCTTTGTGTCCTATGCAATCCTGTCTGATTAAATGTACACATTTGTTTTACTTCTTTTCATGCTTCCTTTCACTCTACTTCTGCTTTACTGATTAATATTAAAGTTGTAAGTTGCAGTGATTTTTTATTTCTATTTTGTCTGCATCTTTCCCTTTAGTATGCAAATTTCTATGTGAACTTTTTAATGCCTGAGAATTTGTGTTAGCCTTGTCGATCTCTGTATTATTATTTTTATTATTCTTTTTATAGAAGACAGTTTAGCTGAAACCCCCAAACTCTCTAAATATTGCATGACAAATTGGCTTTGTTTTGGAAACCCTATGTGCTGAATGACCCTTAGCATGAGCAGCAGGTTAGATTTCTGGAGGAATGTTTGGATTATTTAGTACAGCCTGTCCCTTGCTTTCAAACACCATTTCCATTAGGCAATTTACTAATTCCCATTGAAATTACTGTCTCCCCCCTGCCCCCCTCCCCACTCCCCTCCTTTTGTTCCTTGCCCATGTTAAAGTTTCCAATTGACTCGTCCATTGTTACAATTTGTCACTGCTGGAAGATCAATTTGTTTTCCCCTTCCCCTCGCCACATTAGATTCGGGGCACAGATGCCATTTCTCGCATCCGCATGACTCTGCTCCCCGTTTCGTTGCCGTGCGGGCAGAGCCCCGCGCGGTGCCCCCGCAGCCCCCGGGCCGGACCCGGCGGCCGGACCGCGAAGCCCCCTTCCCTTTGATTCCCCCCCAGCAGCAGCGTGATGTTTACGCCACCACAACTTTTCACTTCTGAAGTCTGGGAGTCCTTGATTCTCCGTCCTGCCATGCTAATTAACTTCTTAGCAGTCACATTCCTTTTCCTCCTCTCTCTCTCTCTCTCTCTTTTTTTTTTTTTTTTTTTTTTTTTTTTTTACATCAAGGACCAGAAAACATTATGCCTTACTATAAGATAATTTGGAAATATCTGATCTTCAGCGAGTGATCTCACACATTTTCATCCTGCGTGTTATAACCATAATAAATGCAAAGACCCAGTGCTGCTCAAAAAAAAAAAAAAAAAAAAAAGGCTTTTACTATATTCTAGTGTTTATTATGATTGGAGTTTCTTACCTCCAACGAGTGGCATGAAAAATGTTAACGGTTTAAAAAAAGCACCCTCCGCACCACCCTGCTGTCACATGTACCCAAATAATAAGGGCACACAAACATCCTTCAGGAGAACCCGGGCTGCGGGGGGATGATATGTTTATTAATGTCCAGAATGTAAAAGTTGGCGCTCCCGGAGCGCGGAGTCAGGGACACCCGTTCTAGTGTTTTTCCCCTCGCTCCCCCCGTCCCGCAGCTCTGAGCTACGGCGCACAATTTTTGAATTTTTTTTTTTTTTTTTTTTTGCCAACCTCTCCCCACTCCCTTTGCGTGCCGGCCCCCCCAGCGGCGCCCCCGCCCCCGCTGCCCTCCCCTCGCGCTCCCGCTCCCATGCCAAAAAGGATCATTGTTAGTTTCCTACTTCCCCCACCCTCCTCCTCCCCCTCCCGCGCCCCAGACCTGTTTATTTATGCAGACGTCACCGGGGAGCCCCCGCCCTCTCCTGCATCTCATTAAGTGCCTGGTGTGTTTCTCGCTCCCTGTCAATAATCCCGGATCCCAGACTTCTCCGTTCCTCCGGATTTCGATCCCCCTTTTTCTATCTGTCAATCAGCGCCGCCTTTGAACTGAAAAGCTCTCAGTCCAACTTCAACTCACTCAAACCCGAGCGGCACAGGCTCCCCATATCCGCGGCGACTGCCCCCCCGTCACAGCTGACTTCTGGGCTTGGTTTGTTGCATTATTTTTTTTTTAACCCCCCTCCCCCCCGCTGCTCCCCCCTCCCCACGGTTTATATATTTTTTATTATTATTAATTTTTCCGCGAGTGCGTGCGCGGGTGTGCGTGTGCGCGCAGTGCACGCCGAGCAGCTCCCGGGAAGAAAGAAAGAGAAAATCCCGAAGAAGGAAAGGAAGAAGCCTAAAGTCACTGGTGCAAAGGAGCAAAGAAGAGACATTTCCCTCCCCTCCTCCTCCCTCTTTTCCCCTCCCCAGGAGGAAAGAGAAGGGGAAAAAAAAGAAACTTTCACCTTGGACTCTAATTTTTTTGGTGCAAACTTTCCCCCCCCCTCTTCTTTTTCCTTTTTCCCCCCCATTCCCCTCCTTTTTTTTTTTTCTTTTGTTTTTCCCCTTCCCCGTTTTGCAAAATTGCTGCTGGTGGGGTGAAGCAGGAGGAAAATGCCGCAGCTGAACGGCGGTGGAGGGGACGACCTGGGCGCCAACGATGAACTGATCTCTTTCAAAGACGAAGGGGAGCAGGAGGAGAAGATCTCCGAGAACTCCTCGGCGGAGAGGGATTTAGCTGATGTCAAGTCGTCTCTCGTCAATGAATCAGAAACGAATCAAAACAGCTCCTCAGACTCGGAGGTACGGGGGAAGCCCCCCGCGGGGCCGTTTCGGGGCGGCGGGCGGGCGGGCGGGGGCCGCGCTGTGCCCGGGGCCGGGGCCGGGGGCGCCGCGCCGGGTCCCGCTCCCGCCGGCGCCCAACTTTCTCCGCGGCACCAACTTGTAACGATGCCTTCTGTTTTGTTCTGTTTGTCTCCCCTTCCACCTTCTCCCCGCACCTCTCCCTTCTTTTTCGCCTTTCATTCCTCCTCTTCTCCCTTCTCCCCCCCACCCCCCAAAAAACATCCTCCCCACCCCAATCACCCCCTTCCCCAACTGCCCCACGCCGACCCCCGGCTCGCTCCCAGGCGGAGCGGCGGCCCCCGCCTCGGTCCGAAACTTTCAGAGATAAATCCCGGGAAAGTTTAGAGGAAGGTGAGTACGCGGGCCCGGCCGGCACCGCCGCCCGCCCCGCACCGCCGCCCCTCCGCCGGGCGCCCGGCTCCTCTTTTGGGGACACTTGCTAAAAAAACTTTTCCTTCCCCCCTTCTCCTCCCTTCTCTTCCCCCTGTTGCCCCCTTCCTTCCCCGCTCCCGCTCGTGTCTCCCCGCCATGTTAGCTGCGAAGAGGCAAGATGGAGGGTTGTTTAAGGGCCCACCATACCCGGGTTATCCCTTTATAATGATCCCCGACCTCAGCAGCCCGTATCTGCCCAATGGATCGCTCTCTCCGACGGCGAGAACGGTAAGTGCTTTTATTTTTTCTCCCCCTCTCTTTCCTCTGCCCCCCCGCTCCTTGCCCGGCTCCCGCCGCCGCCGCGCTCCCGGTGCCCCGCTCGCCCCGGCCCTGCCGCCGCCCCCTCCCCCGCGCCGCAAACTTTCCAAACTCCGCGGGCCGCGCCGGGAGGGGATTGTTTACACTACGCCATATTCTTTTTTTTTTTTTTTTTTTCCTTCCTCCCTCTTTTATTTCTTGTCTTTTTCTTGTTTGTTGTTATTTTTTTTTACTTTCAGTTTTGCGGGCAGGTTTTTTTTTTGAGCCCTTGTAACCTCCGCTGCGGGGGGGGTGGGGAAGGAAAGAAGCAAACAAATTCCAAACAACGTCTATTTCAGTCTCAAAACAAAACTGGAAACAAATTATCAAAACCCCAAGAAGTTTGGGTTTGGTTCCCCCCCCCCTTTCCCTTCTCTCCCATCTCCTCTCCCCTTCCTTGGGGAGGGGAGTTATTTTTTCCCTGCCGAGCCTGCGATCCGCTCCTCCAAACTCCTCGTTTTCCATGGTGATCCGTCGCCTTCTGCCCTCCTCCGTGGCGGCTGGGCCGGCTCCCCCTCCCCTTTCCTCCCCCTTAACCCTCTCCTGCCCTCGCCCTCCCCGGCCTGCGGGAGCGGCGATTTCATTGTGCCCCTTCGGGCCGTGGGTGCCGCGAGTTGTGCCCGGGCTCAGCCCGGTCCGGCCGCCCCGATCCGCGCCCCGCGGCGTGCGGGGGCCGAGCGCCGCTGCCCTGCCCGGCGGGGCCGGGGCCGTGCCCGGGGAGCGGCTCCGTCCCGGTGCGGAGCGGGGGGAGCCGCGCTCGGGGCACAGGGCTGAGTCCGGAAACAACTCGCCTCGCTTGGCTCTGGCTACAACAACAGCAGCGCAAAAAATAATCAGACAAGTCGAGCAAAATTCCTCTTGGAAGTATGCTGGCAGGAAAACAATTTGCTGAAAGCGTCCGGTTTTTTGTTGTTGGGTTTTTTTTTTCCTTTTTTTTTTTCCACCCCCAACTTGGGGTTCACTAGCAGGGGGTGCAGGTCTGCGTGTTCCTGCAGCTACAGCGAGGTTTAGTCCAGATCCCAGGAAACTTTGGGGTCTGCTGGTGGGTTTGTAGTCCCAGCTGTTTTCCCCGCTCGTAGTGTCACCCACGGTGTGCTCTACTCTGACATCAGATTTCTCAAGTGTCACCTTTCCTTTCCTTTTTTAAAGAGTTGAAAAATTTTTTCATTTTGAATGGGTAAATCCACTGGGACTTCGAAACACCACTGATTCCTACTGATGGCTTTAGCGTTGCTGTTTTGTTTCTTCGGGGTGTTTCTGAGTCTGAAGCGTTCCCACCATCACCATGTGTGTTTATACACTTTTTTTTTCCTTGTGGTAACACGAGATAGCGATTTACAATAATAGATCTACTGTTGGGTAGATGTTGAAGCCGTACTAATGACTGAGGGCTTGGACAACTTCAGTATATCAGATCTACAAGTGTTTTAAAGCATTAAAATATTAAACATCGGGTCAGTCTTGTTTTCACTTAGTAAAACGTCAGTAGACACAGATTAGTAAATGTAGAGTGACAGGGAGGTTGTGAGGAAGGTTTTCTGACTTTGCATATGTTTAGGGCTGTGGCAGAGTTTTATTTTGGAAGCTTGTGAGGTTCTTTTTGTGAGGAGGTGATTTCTGGGACAGTAGCAGAGGGGTGACTGCAGTTTGCAATTGTAATGATGGGGAGGGGAATTCAGGGGCTGAATGCATTAAATTTTTTCTTTTGAATATGGTCGCCCACATGTATATGGATGATGGTGATAAATTCCAAATTCCATAAGTACCAGAATCCAGATGGCAAAACAATCTTTGTTCCGTATCACTTTGTTACAAATTGTGAAGCTTTGTGTTCCTTTTTTTTTTTTTCCTCGTTTTTTACCTTCAATGCATTCCACTGTTCCAAGTGCAGGCTAATCGGAAGCACACCTCTGCTGCCTTTTTCTTAAAGCATTTTTCTTGCAACAGCTCCAGCTCTTTTTTCCTCATTACCTTTATTACAGATCCCTTTTCCCTTAGCATGTGGGGTAGGATCCTTCAGCAGTTAGCTGTCCTGGAGCATTCCTCCCCTTGCTCCCCCACCCTTAAAAAAGGCCTCCATAGGAATGTTGGGTTCCTGTGAATTAAAGGTGCTGTACAAAAGCTTACAGGTTGGTTTATTGTTGGTATAGCAGGTGGCCTGCTTGTGTTATCAGATGAATTCTGAAAGGATATTTCCACACTCAATAGGCAATTTTCTTATTTCCACATCCAGGCTCCAGCAACCTTCTCCTATCTTCTTAACCTTATTCTTTCACATTCCGTATGCTTGTTTGTTTGCCTGCCACTTAATTATAGCCAGGAAAAATTAAAGTTGTTTATTTAGGCCTGAGAACGGAATATTATAAAGATTCAGCGGGATAGCTGTTGTCTGTCACACACTATTTTTAGGTGGATTCTAGTTCTCTGCTGTACCAGCTTTCAATTCCAGATGAACTAGATCTTTCTCTTTCCTGTTTGATTTTATTTTATTTTTAAATACGCGTTGGAAAGGTATAGATGGTTCTGCATAATTACGAATTTTATTTTTATTTATGTAGTTTTTCCTGGAGCCATATTTGTTGATTGTCAGAGCATGCAAGGTAAAGAGGTGATGCAGATACGTAGCAAAATTGTTTTTCTTTTCCTTTTGCTGTTGTACAATCTTAAAAGTCTGTGGGTGTGGTTTTTTTGTTGTGTTTTTTTTTTTTTTCCTGGATTTTTTTTTTTTTTTGTTGCTTTATTTGGGGGTGGAGTGGGATTATTGTGTTTTTTAAATGTACCTGTAATTGTCTGTTCAAGAGCAAACTTGTGGGCAGCAATTTCTCCTTTACTGCTTCAGGAATGTGAAGAATTATGAAGCATCATAAAATCTGCTTATGAGGAGTAATCTTTTCTCAAGGATAATGCTTTAAATACTGCAAACTCTTTATCAAGGTTGATAGGAATAATTTTATTTTTACAAATCAAAGATTTTTTTTGCATGCTAATCTTGCTAGTGATAGAATA
Organism: Pyrgilauda ruficollis; assembly: GCF_017590135.1. Classification (NCBI taxonomy): domain Eukaryota; kingdom Metazoa; phylum Chordata; class Aves; order Passeriformes; family Passeridae; genus Pyrgilauda; species Pyrgilauda ruficollis. Next base: position 8,572,822 of record NW_024513654.1, on the reverse strand, counting down.
CTGTAGTGTGCTTATGAGAATAGATGTTGTTAAGTAGAGATCTAGTCAAATAGTGATGAAGTGATGCATCTGGGAGCACCATTCCATCCCTGCACTTGTGGAGGGACTGGGGTGGCTGCATGTTATGGATAATAAAGGAGACTGGTTTCCTTTCAGAGTTGGAAAACACAGAAGTGGTGTACTTGATTTTTAGCTTAAATTTGGAGCTTGGTTAATGCTTTTGGTAAGCAAATAGATGCAGTGTAATGTGAGAAAGCCCTGCTGGCGGATGCTCTTATTTTTACTAGTGTTGTTGCATCTTCCTTTCCCCTAAGTTGTTGCTGGCTGAGTAGGACTGTAGGGATAAGCTTGTGTTTGGCCCCGAAGTTTGGGAGCTGGGAATAGCTGTGGGGAAGAGCAGCCCCATCGCCTTGATTTTTATGTTTAGGAGGAAACATTTTTTGTTAATTGCCTTGAGAAATTGGCGTTTTTCTTTATCTACTGAATCAAACAATGTAATCCTTCGCAATACAAAAGCTTTAGTCCTTGGGGTGTGAAGGGTTAATGGTGGTCCTTTTTTTTTTCCCCTCCCTCCAATTGTTTTGACAACACTTTTCAAAGTGTGACATTCCAAGCCCTTGCAATACAATGTAATATTACTGTAATTACACAGGTCATTACATTTTAAATAGAGAACAATAAAATGCTTATCGCCCTGAAAAAGAACAGGTGTTCTTGCCCTTCTTTGGTGTTTATGCTAATTGTTTTTCATCTCCTTCAGAAATATTTATGGCTGGAGTGTTAAGGTTTCAGTCTCGATGTGACAGTATTAATTCTTTACTAATCTTTATGGTTGAGGTTTAATGTCTGCAGTATGGATTATAGTATTAATGTCCACCAACTAGTTTAATAATGTAGATACAACTTAATATGTCAGCACTTTGGTACTTTATGATACAGAGCTATTCAGTGGAGAGTGAATTATTTGCTTTGTTTAAAAAAAAAAAAATGAATGGACATGCTTTTAATAAAGTTTCTGGACTTGTGTAAAAACAAGCTGTTAAATAAGAACTGATGATCCTGTGGTGTAAATCAAATGGAGCCTCCATAAAAGAAACTTTTCTCGTGCTTAATTAGGTAGATTGCTGAATCACTCTGCTATAGCATTAGCATAGCTGGTATACTTAGGCAAACAGACTGTTTGTTAACTTACTTGCAGTAAAGAAGCTGATTTATTTTTAATGCTATGCTTTTTTTGCTTTTTTTCTTTTTTTATTTTTCTTTCTTCTTTTTCCTTTTTTTTTTTTTTTTTTTTTTTTTTTTTCCCTTGATAAGATTTTATTCTGGAGCAAGTGCTGCACTGCTTACTCCATCAGTTTCTCTTCAGGGGGCTATGAAAATTAGTTAGAGAAAAGTTTCATGTTTCTGGGACGTTGCAAAACAATATAATGCAGTACTGTTACTTGAGTGTACAGGATAATTGCAGGACTGCACTTCATTAAAAATAATATTTGCTTTGGAAATCGAACAATTTTAATAGGTGCACCAGTGGCTGATCTGTAGTGAAAAAAAATACAGTAGATGCCTTTCCAGGTTTTTTGAATGCATTCATACAGCGACTGAGGATGTTGAATAGGGTGGTGTGGTTTATTTTTTCCCTTCTTCCCCTTCATTTTTTGTTCAAGTAAGTATGTGCTGATTTGTCAGTTGAAGATGGAGGGGGGGAAGGAATATGTTGCAGCTTTCACTGGCGCTTGTAAACCAGAATGTAGGTAAAAATGTTTTAAATTTGTCAGGACTTTCGTGAGTGGGCCCCAAAATCAGATAAAAAATGTGGTGTAGAGAAAAAGGACAGCTGCAGATTTTTTGTGTGGACGTGTGTTTCTGTACCATGACTAAAAACTCTAAGGACCTTTTCCCAGCTGTCTGGGAGTTATGTGGAAGTTGGATTATTGGCAGTTAAGCATGAGACAACCTGGATTTAGCAAATGCTCTCCTACACAGGAAGCAGATGACATTATCCTGGGGGAAGGGAGGAGATCCTTCTCCAGGCACAGCCTGGGGGGAGACGCCTGCTCCCCCCAGCCTCGGAGCAGCCAAAAATGAGGGCTGGAGATAGGCACCTAGAAATGTAACAGCGGTCAGGTTGTCAGCTTGGGGTTTTTTAGGGCTTTTTGGTGAAATCAGACACTTGCCTTGCACATTGGGGCTGTTGTGAGAAGTTTTGCTTTGGAGGGAGTTGTAAGGTTTGGGGTGATGTTTAAAGCTGTGTTCCCTGGGTGTCTCCTTAGTCCCATATCCTGGCAAATATGTAAGCAAGCCTTAAAACTTTGACTTTTAATTGGGCACATTTGTGAAGGAAATGGTTAATTTTACAACCAAAGGCAAACTTGCACCTCGACAGGTCTGCTGAAAGAAATGTGCCACAGTCGTTTGCTGGCAAGCACGGCAGGGTCATAAATCCACGGGGTTTATTTACAGCCTATAACACTTATGAATGTTAAGATATTTGACGCCACGCTGGCCTTATAATATCCAAGGTCCACAGACACTGGCAGTGGGTCAAATTTCTTTCACTAATTATAAGCAATGAGAGATGAAGTGTGGTGCTGGGGGTGTGTGGGGGAGATATGGAAATCCTTTCTCTCCCCACCTAAAAGTGAAGAATATTTCTGCTGCTCCTCCCAACCGCCGGTTTATGTTTGTGCTTTTTTTTCGTTACGTAGGCTCCGAAGTTTATAATTAACGCTTGTGGTGCTGTAGAGGCTGGGCAGTGGGTGATGCAGCCAGGCTGAAGGAGGGGAGAAGTTTAGCACGGCTCGTGTCCTTTACAGAGGTCTCAGCAGTATTGTGCAGTATTTCCTAGATACCGGCACAAGCAAACATTTAAAGACAGATGACACCTGGAAATGTCCTTTAATTTTCTCACACACCGCTGAGCTGGGGACGAAAGAAAACCTGCCTCGGGTTTTATGCAGAAGGAGGATGCTTGGAAATACAGATATTAGACTGGTTTGTGTGTACAAAACAGGGCCTCTTAGAAAGCAGCAAAAGCCCACGTTAAGGGAAAACATGCGCTGAATGAATGAAGATGTTGAGGTTAGAGGCAGTTTTTAGGGGAGAAGCCCTGTGTCCGGCTGGAAGGGACAATGTGGGATGGACATGTAGGTCAGCGTGGAGGGGAGCAGGGGGACGTGCACGGGGTGGTGTTTTGGGAGGGGTTAACTGGGGGAGGCACTGCGAGAGCAGAGGGGCCACTGGAGAGTAATTGGAGGACAAAGGAGGGATGTTGGAGCGTGAGGAGAAATTGTAGAAACTTGGGGGGGGAGGTGGGGGGAAACGCCAGTATTTGAATGGATGGTTGGAGGGGAAGCTTGGGATCTGGGGATTGACTCTTAAGTGTCAGGAGAGTCTGGGGCCCGAGAAGAAACAGTGCTTGGCTCAGCAGAGCTCCTTGTTCTCGGCTCACTCCCGGTTACGCAGACGGTCAGATTTGAAGTGCTGCTGTCCTGTCTGTGCTGGGGGGTGTGTGTGTTTTAACAAGATAATGTGATTACTCAAATATGCCTAGGTATTACTTTTAGCTTTAATTTCTCCAGCAGTTGATTTCAGGTTCCCCCTAGGTTACTGTTGTGCTTGGAGACTAATTTAACAAAAAGGCAGGCTTATGTGTGTGGTGGAAAGCTGCACTCCTTTAGCCATATGTTTTTCTTCTAGAGCCATGTAAAGCCTGACTTAAAAAAAAAAAAAAAAAAAAAAAAAAAAGAGGGCTGTCAATTCAGCTCTTCCACAAATAGCTGTACAGTTTTGTTGAAGGTTTTATGCATTTCCCTAATCAATGGAGCGCTGTGACTTATTAGCCCCCAGGGACAGATCCGAATCCCCAGCACTGCGCTGCATAGCTGGTGTGGTATTGTACCTTTTTAACAGGTTATCAACAAGGATGTTCCTCTCATTCCCAAGATGCTTCCCACCCCCTCCAGCATCTCCCCCCTGTGATTCTTTCCGGCAAAAATCTGTTCAGTCTCACGCCTTTGTTTTAGGTTGGCTAAACCCTCGACCCTTATTCTTTGTGGGGTCACGCTCAGGCAACTGGGCAGTGCTGAATGAGTTAAGTCGCTGGCTGAAGTTTGGCTTCATGCAACTAAATTTGAGGCCTGGTAGGCATTAGCAGGGCACAGCACATTTACAGAGCTTAATTAGTACGCGCTGTAATTGTTCATGGTCTGCCAGAAGGAGTAATGTTCAGGAAAAGTGGAGTCGTTCTTCTGCAGTCTTTAGTTTTAAAACGATAAATCACTTGCATATTTGTGCAGTGATTCAAATGGAGCTGAGACCTCTCCATCTCAACATGTGGTAAATTGTAAAGTCAATGAATTGCAGATGTAGGGTACAGCAGATTCTCTAAGAAAATGCAGAATGAATGGGAACGGGCGATGCTATAAATATGTACTGAGAAGATAACTAGATTTCGGCTTGCTGTGCCAAATACGATAAAATAAAGATATTAGCAATTTTGTTCTAAATGTATTTATTTTAAATATCTTTAAACTAAGTGTAGGGGTACCATGTTACTTCACTTAGTGAGGTTTCTATTAATGTTCCAGAACAATGGGTTTCATATGGAAATGCGCGTGATAGCCATATTAATATAAATTAATTCATCATGGGTAATACTGTAGCTGTTACTGGAGGAGTTTATAGTGCTGGGACACTTTCAAGTGTGGCTGCAGCAACTTAGAAGAAATGTTGTGGTAGAGGATGCCTCTATATCCTAGTTGAGGGAGGTACTGGGATTGCTATGTACCTCACCATAGCATTTTGTATCTGTCTGTGATTCCTTCCACCTTCAGAGAGACTTTGGGTGCACTAATCCAACAGCCTAGAGCCTATTTTAAAAAGGCAAAACACAAACAAAACTGTGCTATATAGATTGACATCTTAAATGCTTCGTATTGTTTCTTTTGCTTTTTTTTTTTTTTTTTCAATGCGGAGAATGTGTGTCACTCTTACTGCTGTGAAATCTTGTCTTCCTTGGGCTTGGTCCAAGATCCATTGAAGTCAGTGGAAAAAAGGCTTCTATTAATAACGAAGGGCTTTGCATCAGGCCCCGTGTGTCTTGAACCAATGGCCAAGTTCTTCAAAAGTGGATGAAGGCATTGAGAATGCCAAGCTCAACTAAATATGATATTGATGTATTGCTCCTTCATCCTAGTCTTTTGCTCCTGGAGGAGGGCGGGTGGGGGAAGTCAAGTTACATTTCCAATGGTGCATTCTTGAATGAGCTCCTTCTTCTGCAGTATTTCCCACAGAAGTGTGGAGCATCCTGGCAGGATCAGGGTTGGGTCCGAAGCTGTGTTGCATGTCAGTTCTGCTTTTCTAATATGAGTAGGTGGATTTGTATGGAAGTTGTAAAAGTTAATGATTGTTCTCTGACTCATATGCTGCTGGCTTCAGCAAAGAAGAAATGATGACAGGAAAATGATAGAAATTATAGGAGCCAAGTAGGCTTTGAGTGGAGAATGGATTTATGTTGTTTGGAATGCCTTTGCTGCTTGGTGAAGGAAGTGCAAGGAGGGAGAAGATGGGAGGGCAGTTTCTTTTTGGGGTCAGATGTTTTGGGTAACAAACTCCTGCAGGCATTCAGCTAGGGAGTGAGGCTGAATTCAGGAGGAGCCCTTGTTGGACTTAGCCATTTTGTTCTTCCTACTGACACAATTAGTCCTGCCTAACTGTTCTCCCCTCTTGGCAGAACAGGTTTTAGTGCCCTAGGCTCCATGGGAAATACAATTGCATGCCTATGGCTACCAAGTGTGAATATATAAATGTGCTCAACTTGTGTGTATCTCACAGCTTTGTAGGTCTTTCCAAACTATCTGTGGCATGAAAGATGCTGTATGCAACAAAATCATTCTCTGCTGCTTAATTCACTACTGGTGGTGATGCAGCAGAGACACCAAGAAAAAAAAAAAAAAAAAGGAAAAAATACCAGTCCAAAAGGAGGATGTGGGAAGTAATAAAGTAATAGAAATTGCCAATCTTAAAATACTGCAAAAGGACATTCTGGGGAATATGAGAGATTCTTGGATGTTGATACAATAGAAGCAAATTGTCCTATTTTAAGAAAAGGAAAAATAGAGCAAGAAAAGGTGGAGGCGTACCTCTTGGAGCACATCCGAACTCCCACTGGAGTCAGTGACTCCTTAAATAATGATCTGGAAAAGTCTGAGACTATAGGCTTTTCTCTTCTGAAGAAAAGCTGCTACATTGATTCCTGTTTTTAACTGATAGTAATATTTAATAAAGGTTCTCTTGGAACTGCTTTAAACCCTAGCCTGAATAATTTTAACTTGGTTAAATGAGTGAACTGGTTTGGGAGCATAGGCAATAAGAGGTTTGCATTGGTTTAATTAGATTTAAGAGATTTATAAAAGCGGGACCACTACTCTGACATAGGCAAGGTCTGGAAGTCGGCATATAGAGGATGCATTGATCTACACCCAGGCTGAACAGACAGCTGTTGAAACTGCTCTATTATAAATGTTTGCCAATATTAAAGAATCCAGGGGAAGGGATGACCTTGAATGAACACATCAGAAGAATAAGATGGCAGTCAGTGTTTCTGTCTTTGTTTTCTATGGGACATTTACAGGAAGGTTTTCTCCCTTTCAGTGGAGTTACAGATTATAGTTGTCTGTCTGGAAAGTTCTTTGAGATTTTTATTATTATTAACCAAATGTCTCAGTTTACTTCAATCCCTGTTACATTCTCCCATGGGATTTTTATTAATTCTTAAACTACATCAGAAAATGTAGCTTAAATCATGTCTGTGTCAATTAAAATAAAAAAAAGGTACTTACAGGAGCTCGTCACAAACATAACTGCTGCATTGGTCACAAACCACTGTGTAAAGAATATCACAGAGGTTATTTTATCTGGATAGCAGCTAAATATCTTTACAATCCTCAGGGTTATTAAAGGCCAAGTTCTTGGTGTATGCAGTTAGTTTATTTTCCATTGTATTCTGTTGCTCGACTAGTACTTGAAAGTACTTTATTTTTAATTTCATAAAAGTGAAATTAAATTTAATAAATATGGAATGAAAAAGTGAAAACTAGAATCTGGGTGTCACTGGGTGGTTGTAAATGGGAAGTAGTGAGTTGCTGTGCTGCTGGTGTGCCCAAATGTGGGCATTGGACTGGCTACACAGGTACATCTGTGTATATGCATGTGATGTATATTATCCTTGAACACATACTTGGTTATCAGGTGTCTATTCAATTTTAATTGACAATATGAGATTCCTGTGGTTGCTCTGTGCACAGATTGCCTTGGGGCTCTACAGGGTTTGTGGGAAGAAAAGCCTTGACAAGTTTCCATTAAGCCCTGAATCAGGCAGTTGGAAAAGAGGAGAATGAAAGGAGCTGAAAAGAGGGACAACTTGTTAGTGTTGCATTCTGCGTTTGCAACGAGAAACCTCTTTTAGACAAGAGTGGTTCTCAGGCCAAGAATTTCAAACTCGCAGAGAAACCTGTCCAGAGCACAAAAGTTGTTTGAACGGGGTGCAGAATTGTCACAGTAATTAGAGCAATCTCCGTTTACTGAGTGGCAGCCTTTATAAAGGACAGGGGATAAAGGGTTCAAATTCATCTTTCTCTCTCCGATTCACTTCTGATGAACTGCCTCTGTGTATGTATGTGTATATGAAGGAGTGTGTGTGTGTGGCCACATTTTCAGCTACTCATCATTTGATTGTCCTTGTTTAAAAAGAAGGACGTAGGTTTCTTCTTCCTGCCTTCAATGGCATTTTTAGGCATTTTGCTTTTATTTTTATTTTAATTTTTTTGGTTGGTTGGTTTTTTTTTTTGGTGCTGTCATTTGATTTACCAGAGTAACAGGATGCTTGGGAAAATGCACTTGTACTGGGGTGGAGAGGGGGCCCCGACTATTTCTCAGTTGATTTCTGCTCTTAGTCCTGCTTGTTTGACTCTTAGGAGCAGCCCCATTATTTTTAAAAGGATTACTTGTGGAAGCAAGAAAAGTGAATGGATAAGGCTTGGGCCCTTAAAGTTTATCCTCTTGCTGCTGCAAGGTCTGTCCAGAACTACTGAATCAGCTGGAGTTTTGCCATTGCTCTTATTAAGAGAAGGATCAGGCCCGTGGATTACATGAGACTGAGTCTTGTGAACAAGCCAAATAAAACTGTTAAAATCAGGATTGTTTTTGTGCACGATGCAGGAGTGTCTGGAGGACTCAGTCTGGGCTCCTCTTGGTCAGCCACTGCACAGATAAAAATGGGAGTGAATGAGTGAGTGAGCAGTGTGGGTGTTCTTGCCCAAGGAAGAACATGTGACTGCTGAATTTCCTGTATGCCTTTACTTCTAAAGAAAAGAAAATACCAACACCCTTGAGTTTCTTAAGTAATCATCCTGGGTGTAATTTCGATTTCATTTAAATAGGCTGCTTAGGTTCTGTGATTGCCTTTTATTTGTTCTCCCCAAAACAATGTAGAATCTCTACTTCTGGCAACCTTGGCTAATTTACTCAATCATTTAATCAGTGTTATGTTCCTCCCCTTCATTCCCCTCTACATCTGAATGCAGAGGGAGGGAGAGAGGAGCCATTTAGGCTGATGTCTTCAGCCTGTCTGGTGTTTCTCTGTGTCACATTGCCTTGAAGGTCTCTGGCATGGCTGGTCAGGTGTTTGTTGGCACCCTGAGTGCTGTGTGTCTCCTCTTCTCTTCTGGAGACCTGGGATCAGCCAGCAACTGTGCTGAATTCCTAAGGTATGGATGGACCAGATTGTAAAGGAAGATCTTGTTGCTGATTATGGATACATTGTTAAATAGTCATGGCTGTGAAAATTGTATCTCAGAGATCATGTGTTCTTGTGTAGTTTGATTTTTTTTTTTTTCCCTTCATCCCTCTTCAATTACTTTCCACTTAATGATGATGATGAAGAATTTGGCTGGATCTCCTTATGTTTCAGCAAAAAGCAGACTTCTTTTTTTCACACAGCTGTACCCTAACATTAAAAACTATAAAAAAATTACTTGTCTTGGAGCTTGCATTTCAAAAATGCCTATTAATGTTCAGCAGCACATGCTCCTCTAGTGCAGTTGCCTCGCCTGTGAGCATGATGTGTGAATATGGCAGGGCTTTCTGAGCATGGGGAAGTTGTCTTGGAGTAGCAAAGAGGAGTTGGGAGACATCAATTTTCCTGGAAGCAATGCTGAATTGCTTCTGTTGGAGCACAGAGTGGGGTTTGTGTGTTGGACAATGCCATAGTCAGGTTGAACAGTGTCTCCATTTTTAGATGATGCTATTTTGTCTCAACCATTGATGGTTTGCAGACCAATTGTAATGTCTACCATCCTGAAAGAGTACCAGTGTGGTACTAATTGTACCAGGACCAACTGTTGTTGAGAATGTACTTGTTGCAAATGATGGACCTCTCTCAAACGTGGCTTTCTCAGTCTTAGCCCTTCTCCATTATTTTCTCAGCTGGTAATTAATTTCTTGATTTGGTAATTTGTCAGTAATGGGCATATCTTCAGTGTTAAGTTCTCTGTAGTAATTCTGCATCTCTGAGGTGTAATTGCTGGCCCTATGAAGTCATCAATCTCATTTGTTTGCCAGCTGGTTAACATTTCCCATTAGACTGTTGTGACCAAGTTATCCATCACAACAAAGCCTAACCAGGTCTACAGTCCGTGTCCTGGCTGTGGCTTGGTGCATGGAGAAAGAGGGATGGAGGAGGCTGATTTGAAGTGGTGTTTGCAAGCCAGAGCTCATGACAGCAACAGAAAGCTTTTATTTGATTTTACAGTTGTGTAAAATCCAGCTCAGCCTGGAAGAGCAGCTGTCAAGTTTAGTTGAGGTGGCAACACAAAGCAGCTGATGTCCTCTTCTTGTTGTGTGACATTTCTTCAGTCCTGCTTTTCTTCCTGGCCCTGTTTTGCTTCTCTGCCTGCTGTTGGTGTTGTTTCTGACTGGAGAAGCAGTTTGGAGGTGCTTCCCTTCCTGGGAGCTGGTGGTGCAAAGCCCTGGTCCTGCACATGCTCTGGGCTTGTCTCCATAGCAGCCCTCTGAGGAATTGTCTTCAGCCCAGCTGGGTCTGTGCTTTTGGACTTGTAGGATCATGGCCTAAAGAGTGATCCCATGAGGAAGCTTATAAAGTTTATTTTGGAAGCAAAATACTTGGTGAAGCAGGAAGAAGGCTAAAGAGAATACTGAAAAAATGGTGCAAATGAGAAGCAACTTCTTCATTTATACTCTGTGCTATTGCTCTGGTTTGTGGATCTAAGCAGAAAATGGGCAGTATTTGGAAATCTCCTGAGTTTCCTGCCAGCATCTGCACATGCCTAAATACCTTTGAAATTTGATTTTGTGGGTTTTTTTTTCCCTGCTACTTGAATATGTTAGTTGATGCCACAAGGAATGAGCTGAAGTCTCACTTTTTTTTTTTCTTTTTATTTCTCTGCTGTTGGAATTGTTTGTTAAATTCTAATTACAGGGCTTGTTCTACACCTGTACAAACCCACAGCCATTGTTAAGGGAATAATTTGAGGACAATGGGGTTAACACAGGTGTACACAAGTGCAGAATTTGGATTGCAAAGTCTTTTTTATTACTCTGTGTGCATAAGAAAGAGAAACTAATTCAGCTTAATTTTCTGATCCTAGAAAAATTTTTTTTTTTTAGGACAGGGATTTGGAGGAAGAGTAAATGGGGAGGGGAATAAATGTCTGGACATGTTCTGACACAGCACTGAATGCATATGAAATGGAAAGTTAAAAGGAAATAAACACTACACTCCTCTTTCCTCCCTACCTCACCCTCATACCACTTCCATGGAGTCACTTTTCAAGGTATAGCTGCACGAGGTGGTTGGTAATGATCTTGCACACTGATTGCCTTCAGAGTGATCACATCTCAGCCTGAATGTTGGCGTGGAGCTGAGGTGCCGGGACACTGTGGTGGTTTGTGGTGCCAGCAATCACCAACCCCAACTGCAGTGTACTGATACCATCAGCAAGTTGCGTTAGGTCTGTGTTCACGTGGGTATGCTGTGTTTGGTAGGAGCACAGTCAAGGCAGTTGGGATGTCTGGCTCCCAAGATGATTTTCCTCTGAAGCTGAAGGTGTGTGTAGTTTCCAGAGGTGACTTGCTGTCTCATGCCTACAGAGTCACCTTCAGAGATGGCAGGAACATCAAAACAGCCAGGAGCATGAAGTGCTAGAGCCTGTAGGACTTCTCCTCTTGGTAGTCTGTGGTGTTGATGCAGAGATTTACAGTTTTGTGTAACTTCCTGGTTACCTGACAGAGGGTTATCTTTCTTTGGGGTAGTTCCAGTAACAGCTAAGAGAGGTTCTTGCAGAATGAAAGCCAAGATCCATGTTCCTGCTATCAGAAGTGGTTGTAACTTGAGATTGGTTTCTTAGAGTTTCATCTTATTTCAGTTTCTTTCCTTAGTCTTGGGAGTTCCTTCAGGCACAGGTCAAACTTTCTCTATTACCTTAAGTACTCTGTGCATTTGGGGTACAGTAAACTAATAAGTAGGAATGATGGTTAGTGATTAGATAAATGTTCAGATCAGTTTATCCTCTCAGTGGTTCTCCTATTAGAACTAATCCTCACTGCTACAAATAGGTTTGGTATTTGGCATTTCAGTTCATGTAGGAGGGGAGAAAAAGGCTGTTGCCTGTGAAATGGTTCAGAAGTGACTTGCTGTTCTTTTTCGAGGAGCAATAACTCAGCTGAGTAGCACAACAAGAGGCTCAGGTATGGGACTGTTTGATCAAGAGAGAAATCAGTAGTTGCCTCTCTTGGTTATGCACCAAAGGAGTTGTGGTTGTACCTCTGCTTGGAGGAGGATGAGTTACCCTCCAAACAATGTCAGGCAGCCTGGCTTATACTGGGGAAACTATCAGAGTTCTTTATTAAAGGCTAATATGAAGCTACGGAAAGAAATATTTCTCACTGATTTGAGGCTGTCTGGAAAGTGGCTAAAAATAGTCCTTCAATGATGTGCCATGGATTGAACCATTAGAGATATGTATTTTTCTTTGGTGGGTGTTGTAACCTTCTCCTGCCAAAGATTGTAGTTGCAGTGGGATAATGTGTAGTGATTTGTCTTAAAACTTTAAGAAGATTAACCTCTGAATTGCAAACTGTTGAGGTGATCTTATTTCTGGCAGGTGGTGTAAGTTAGTGGTTATGGTGATTCTTTGCCTTTGCAGTTGTGTGGATTTTACTGAAACAAGTTACAGTCTTGTTATCAAAGTAGAGGGAGGAAATGAATTTTAAAAAATTAATGATCTCTTTTTGTATGAGTGTGTATACGCTGACCTAACAGAAGATGAAACTGGTGTTGGTTTGCCTTTCCAATGTTTACCAATATAGATTGTATTAGTTTCTGCTGTTTGCACCCATTTCTTTGTACTTCGTCAGCAGAGTTATGTACCTGCCTTGGAAATTTGTCTCTTTTGGCCTGTTCCATGCCATTTCCACTCCCTGCAATATGTGCGGTGTTCAGTTTGTTACATAGCAGCTAGGTGGGGTCACTGGAGGCCCCTTTTGAGCAACTAAATGACTTTTTTCTGGTACTGTAGTAAGATTTATCGCTTTACTGGAAATGTTTGAGCAGGCAAGGTGGGCACTGGGTGGCATCTTGTTCTCTCTGATGCGGACAAAGACTGAGGTCCAGTATCAGCTGATTGTAACTCCGTGTTCAGGGAAAAACCAGGGGAATGTGGCCTCCTGTGATGAATGGGCCTCCTGTGCTGAAAAAAGCCAAGGAGTGATGTCCTATTAGATGACAAAGCCACAGGAGCAGTTGTGTTGTTAACATGTGGTATTATTTGAGTGCTTTTACAACTTGAAGGAACACTGCCCACCCAAACTGAGGCCCAGATTTCAGATTTAATTTATACTTCTGAGTATAAATATATACTTCAGAGCCTGACAGAGTGGTTCATCCAAGAACTGCAGTAGAAATACTTGGTTTTAATCAACGGAGCACATCAATGTAGTCATAGGTACCAACATCTTGGAACAGTTGTAAATGGGAGAGGAACTACCTCTGAACTAAAGTGAAGCTGGCTTTTTTGTAGTGTTTTGGATGGCTTAGCAGCTACAAATTTATGAAGACATAATTAGCTACTTTTCAGCGTAATGGTTCATTTTCAGCATAAACTTCTCTTTAAAAGCTTCAATAAATGTTTGCAGATTTTATACAAGTAGTACTTAAAAACTGCTATAAGCCTTGAAAATATTTAAATACAGCTAATTATGAACCAGGGGTTTAGTGCAGAAATCTGGAAGAGATTGATAGGAAACTATTAATATCTGTTACATATTAAAATAGTGTGTTAATATCAACATCTATAATCTATGTAACACCAATATTTATAATATTATTTTAATGCTGTTATGTACATACATATTTAATATATGTAAACACACATGTATGTATTTTAAGTATATATTGAGATTTCTTTTTCTGCAAACTTGAGGTCATGGCAACATTTGAGGATCAAGTACATGATTATTTTCTAGTTGTTTTGGAGGATTATTTGTAGGGAAGGGCCTGCCTGTCTGTGTGTGAGAACAAGCACTGCCATTAGGTGCTGTGCTCGGTGGACACTCTGTATGAATAAGCTGTGTGGTTTCCTCTAAATCACCCGAAATTAGGCCATTTGAAGACAGGACTGGCAGCGTTGCTTGGCCATCTCAAGCCACGGGCATGACTCTGTGACTGGGCAGCACTGGTTTCTGACTCAAGATTGTGAAGGTGGGTGCTTATGTGGGAGAACACAGGCACTTCTTACATAAGCAGAGATTAGTCCACTACACACATTCTTCTGGATTCGTGGTAAGCTGGGCTGTGCTCCTCCAAAGCCCTCCTTCAGCTGCAGTTACCATCACGCTGTGATCCACTGACAGCTGGAACCCCAGAGGTAGTTGACTGCTGGGACTTGTCATGCACAGAGGCAAGAAAACTGTGGCTTGCTGCTGGCTTGTGGGGCAGCAGAGCTTGGTGGTGACTTGGCCGTGTAGGACTGTCTGTGTGATACTTGGATGTGCCCTGGGCCCAAGTGTTCTGTGTGCTCATGGTGGCTCACCAGGGTTCATAGGGCAGCAGAGTGGTCCTGGCTGGGAAAATGCTGCTTGAGTCGTGGGTATGTTCCTTGACATTACTCCTTGAATAAATGTGGCCTTTAAGCCGAAGTGCTTGTGCTGTGTGTGTGTCCTGCTCTGAGGGAAGTTCACGCCCAGGGAGGATTGCCACAGCCCTGGGGAAGGGGACTGCTCTGCAGGCTGAGCTTCAAGCTCAAGTTCCAATGCAGCCACAACCCTTTATGAGAGATCCTGATGGGCCCATGATATTTAGATATGCCTCTGGTAATATAATCAGCTGCCACCCACTACTCAGCTTCTAAGCTGATCCTAAAATAACCTTTGGTAGAATGACACATGTGAAGCTTCTCTCTGCTCCAGTTTAATCTCCTGTACACAGTCCCAGTGTAATGTTTATATGACAGTCATAAGGAAGGCTCTGTAGATGTATCCAGACCTTTTATGAGAGCATGACACAACATCATTTATCTCCCTTCTCCTTGACGTCCTTGTCTCTGCTTTCAGTTTTGAAATTAGAAGTGGTGTGGACCTGCCCCATCTCATGGATGGGGTGTGAGCTTCCACTTTTCCAACTTGCTGAGTGCTCAGTGTTCTTTCTGAGGACACATGATTTGGACTTTCCCTTTTTTCCCCTGCTGATCTTTCACAAGAATAACAAACCATGAACGGATGTTAATGGCTCCATGCATGGATTATATATATGTGTGCATATATAGGCTGTCTGGTTCCTGAGAAGACTTTATTGGCATAAATTTGGAATATTTACAAGTGGCAAATTCATTGGTGAGACTATGCAGCCCAGACTAAATGAGCTCTGAAGGGCATTTATAACACCTTCAGACAAACCAGCCTTTTTGTTTACAGCAAAGGGGTTTATATGTGTGTGTGTGCATGCATATATATATATATATGGTTTTTTTTTTTTTTTTAAATAGAAGTATGTGTCTCTGCCTTTTTTTCTTTCTCTGAAACATAGAAGTAGCATTAATATTTCTGCTGCTGGCTGTCCATAAAAAAACACAGCAACCCTGGAATGACAGGGAAGCTGTCATGTGAGTGCAATATGGGAATGTCTGCAATTAAGGCCACTTTTATAAAGTGACATTCCAAGGTGGTCAGCCAGGCCCCCTGGAAGCTCCTGAGGGACTGTAGGTAGTGGTGAGGTTTCCTGTGTGCTTTGCTGGGGTTTGAGGTGCGTCTTCCCCAGCTGGGTGGTGAAAGGCAGCTTCTTGGGCCAACCTTCGTAACGCTTTGGACTTGCACTGCTCACAGAGGGCACACAAGAAATGTATCTTGAAATCCTTTGTTTTCTTTGGCCAACAGCTTGAGGGGCAAGAGGAAGAGGGTGGAAGAGTGGAGAGCAAAAAAATGCCCTTTTGTAGTAGATTGAAACAAAACAACATCCAAGAAACACTGGTAGTTTGAAAGCAGTTTGCAGGGTTTCTGTGTTAGAAGTAGTCCCAGCTGAGAGATGTTGCTGAGCAGAGTTCAAGCAAGGAGGCCAAAGGTGCAGCATAAATATAGTTTGTCAGATTGTTGCTGAAATAGATGAACATTATTCCACGCAATAATCATAACTACGTACATGGCATAAATACAGTCATCGAGTGATGCCACAAAGTACTTAATGGCTTGTAGTCATTGTGCCTTTTGACCTGGAAGGAAAAGGGTGTGATGTTCCTGTTCCTATTATAATCAATGAGCCTTGCTATTGATCTGTGGGAGACAGTGAGTGCAGATGGATGGTGTGGGGTTAGCTGGGGGAATAAGCCGTTGATGGACTATTCTGTTTATTTAGCTTTGATGGTAGCACTGCACTTGGCACTCGCTTGCTTTGTGATTTTTAATGTATTGTCTTAGCTCCAAATGAATGTTTAACAAGGCTGCGCCTAGTAATTTTACAAGTAGCCTTAGGAATTCATTCATTCATTGTGTAAAAGCGTTCTGCACAAGAGCTGAACTGCTGGGAGAGGTGCAGAGAAGGTAGGGCAGCCTGTCCAAGACACCTTTCTTGGCAGAGGAAGAGAGATGGATGTTCCTTGTCTGTAGGCCAACTTGCTTTAGAATGTATTTTTATTGGCTAATCAATATACAATAGAAATCCACTCCCTAGTCAATTTAAGCACCACTTAATTGAGAAATAAATGATAAACACATTATGCTTTGCTAGTAGAGAACATTTCAGGGTGATTATGGATGCTCTGCTAAATTTTTTGGCATCCCTTGAGTGAGGCTAATTGCCTTCCCTCAGGGCGGCTCCACAAGCTTGGGTCACATCCTGGCCTTGATGAAGCCGATGAGTTTTTTTTTCAATTATTATTTTAAAGAGGGCATTGTATACCACCCTGTGTCTCTGGTGTTCTGCTTCCCCCTGAAAGCAGGACCTACTTTGACTGCTGGGTCTCTCTGCTTGGCTTTTGGCCAAGGCTGTTTGCACAGGGGTATGGATGCACTCTTGTTTCCAAATCGAGTCCCTCTGCAGTGCAGGGCTGGTTTGTTGAGGATTTTGCTGGGACAAACCAGCAAATCTTAAAAGCTGTGATGGCCCTCTGGCTGGTCCAGTACCCTCTGCTCTTTCCAAGCAGCCTGGCTCCCCATGCCAGCTGCCTGAGCTCACCCGCCGCAGGAGAGCGGTTCCAGCACAGTGATCCACGCTGCTCTGGGACAGGGCTCTGACTGCTCGGAAAAGCTGGATTTTTTTCAGATCCGGCCTCTTGCCAGCATGGTGCATGCCCTTCACCAGCCAGTGGAGTTAGCAGTCACAGTGGATGGGTATCCATGAGCCCGTTAATGAGGCGCTGGACGAGGGAGCGCTGTGTCAGGCAGGAGCAGAGCGAGCTTTGTTTAATCAGCGTCTCAAGTCCAGTCTCCAGCTACGACAACTGATTTGCAACGGAAGCCGTCAGGACAAGCTGGGACACAAAAGCCCGAGGATGTGTTGTTCTGCTTGGCTTTCAGGCTTTGTGCTGGCTGCTAGTGATAGCTGAGAACTATTAAATTAAAAAAAAAAAGTTACCACTTACTAGGTGCTCCACTCAGTTCCTGTTCCCTGTGTGGACTTTTGGCTGTGCTCTACCCAGTGCTGGATCCAAGCACCATCAGCACCCATCTCCTTTTATGCCAGGATAAGAGCCTGCCACCTGTGCTCCATGGCTGGAGCTGAGCCTGCTTGGTGATAGAGTAGGAAGTCTCCTCTTTTGAGGGATTATGACCTGGGAATGATGTCTCTGTTTCAGAAAAGAGAATAGATCTAAAACTCTGAGAAATTTTCCAGTTGTCTTCATAATTTCTTGGATGCTGGTGATGCTTCCTGGTACTGTGTGAGCTTGTGTATGTGGAAATTATGGTCCCTGTTTGCTCCTGCAGGTATTCTCACAATTAAGGGATTGCATTGCCCTTATATCTGCCCTGTTCATCCCCATGCTAGTTGAACGGGCTGTATGCAATTTATAAATAAATATTTATTATTTTGAGCGATGACTGAGAGCGAGGGTATTTCCTGGCTGTGAATAGCTGGAAGAGTTGGAATCTGCTGGCTCTGGAGTGCCAGGCGATTCTGAAACCTGGAAGTCATTATAACTTTTTCTCTCTGTGACCCCTGCCCTTGTCTCATGTGCACACCTGTGCCTTATTCCTATGCCAGCTTGGCAAAAATAAACACCCTGTTGAGATTGCTGCCCCCTCCACCATGCAGTAAGTGCCTGCCTTGCGCAGGGGTACGAGTGGCTTTGTTGTCTTGTGGTTAAGGGTGATAAGGGTCTGCTCTGGGGACATTACCCCATACTTCCAGCCTTCAGTGGGGCAGGAGTAATGGTTGCAAAACTGGGTCCTGATTTCTTGCCAGAGTCTTGTCTGCTGCCACCACTTCCCTGCCCAGTGCTGGGATCAAGTGCTGGGAATGTGGTGAAGATGTTGTGACTTCTTTCTGCCTGTTAAGTGTTTGGGATGTTGGGGCTTCTTCCTTCAGGGCTTGACAGGCACAGATCACCAGAGGATGGGCTTTGTGTGGGGATTGATGTCTCTGCGTGGTTTTGGAGTTTTCAACTGGGTGCTCCTGAGATCCAAGGGACTGACCTGTGGGATTGATGCCAACTGTACTTTCAGAAGTGACCTGAGACACTTGGAGCTATTCCCAGTGTTCAGAATTATCCTGAAATACCAGCATGATGTAAAAAACAAATGTAGAATTGCTAAACGTATGTTGTCCAAAGATTTTTGTGCTCTGTCGTAACTCTGCTTCAAAAAAAAAAACAACACCCAAGGAAAAAAAACCCCAAACCAACGCAACCCCCACAAAAAGCAAAAACCAGCCTTCCACAAAAAAACCCTGGTGGCCCTCTCATGATTTTCCTCAGCTGAGCATCAGGCCTGCTGAGTCTGATTTGCCTCCATCTATAAGGCATGCATCAAAATAATAAAAAAAGCTGAAAATGAAAGAAGTGCTAGTAATTTTTTGGGGAGGCAGTGGTGGTATTAGAACAAGAAAATGTGAACCAGAGACACAAAACACTAATTTTTTTCAGGGGCTTTGATTTGTGTCTGACTTAAATTTTAGTGTAGAGATACAGAATGATGTTTTCCAGGTTCCAGTAAGGTTTTACTGTATCTGCTTTCTATCTGTACAGAATTTCCCCTTGTCCCTTCCAGAAGGAGAATATTTTATATACCATTCCTTTAACTGCTTTTTGATCGGTACTTAATCATCTTCTTTTACAATGTTTAGGTTAAAGAGATTTTTATGGTGTGCTGGTATTGGCTTTGAAAATCTTTAGTCACTGATGTCTTTGTTGCTCATTAAGCAGTTTTTAATTTTTAAACCAAGACTGCTATCTAAATGCTGGTTTCTTTCAGTGGAGATCTTTTTCTAATTATTAAAGGCATTCCTACATTCTCAGCCAGCTAGCTGGATTTCTCATTTAAATGATGTACAGCAACTAATATTGCATGTTAGTATGTAATTGCAGACAAAATGATATTGTGAAAAATCACTTAGGGTTTTTCTTTCTCTAAACCAGAAAGAATAAGAGGAAAAGTAGTCAAGGGATTAATCACATTTGTAGCTAATGCTATAGATACAGATGTACATGGCTGTTTGAAATTATCAGTGCTGTGTCATAGACAGCCCCCTGTTTATGAAGGGACCTGAAAAACATGAATGTGTATTATATTTACTTGGCCCTCAGAAAAGAATGTTTCTTTTAATCTGAAACGAACTTTCTTAAACAGATTTGGAGAAGCAAATGATGTCTTGTCTAATTAGCAAAATCAGCCCTCCAAGAAATGCATGGTATTTTCAAACCCAGAACTCATGACTTTGCCTGCAAATATTTTGAATGTTATTATGGGAGTTGAAGTATTTCACTAAAAACTGGGACTCAGGGGTGTTCTGCCCTCTCTTTCCCAGCACATGGAAGTCTGGATCTAAAGCTTTCTTGTGCTGACTGCCCACCTTGAGAAGCTCATCCTCAGTGATGCTCAGCTTTTTGTAATTGCCCCTGGGGCAGTTATGGTGGGCTGTGGTTGTGGCACCCATCAGAAAATAGTCTCATTTTAGCCTCTGTCTAGACTTGCCTCTCTGCTTGAGTTTTCAGGGCTGCAGAGTCAGGGCAGCTTGCACCTGTCTCAGGGTGGGATTGAGTTTGGGCGAGGCTTGGTGCGCAGGTGAGATGAGAGGTGTTTCCAGGGCGCTGCTGCTGCCCTGCACAGGTGTGGGGCAGCCCCCGTCCTTCAGCCTTTGCCAGAAGCAGTGGTGTAGCTGGAGAGGCAGTGGTGTAGCTGGCAGAGGAGCTTGCACCAAGCTCTGCCCAGAGCTTCTCCCCTGGGTCCTTGCTGGGAGATGGGAAGTTCGGTGTCAATCGCGTTCCAGCGTTTCCCGGTGAGTATTTGTCGATTGAAATTGAGGAATTGTGAGCACAATTCATCTTAGCACAGAGAGAGCAGCGGGTGTGAGCAGAGCTGACTGGGACCAGACATTGACATACGGGCCGTCATCAAACTAATTGTTGTTTGAATTACCTGTTATGATCCGATGACAAATCTGCTTCACTCCTGCCACTGGAGCAGAAAATGTAGCTTGAATTGGCGTGATGTTAGCAAGTGTAAACTGTACTTCAACAAGATGGATAAACCCAATTATGGGGCAGACCTGCAGAGAGAAAATCCATTTAAATCTCGTAATGTTAAGCAGAGCTGTGTTTAATTCATTTGGACCAATTTGGGAATGATGTATGAGTGTTGGTGAACATTAGTCAAAGGGAGAAGGGCTGGAGAAAGAGATGCAGTGCTGAGGCAGGATGGCAGAGGAGAGCTGCACCGTCTCAGTGGTTAGCACTAATGGCTGGGGAAGGCTAAAATGACAAAAAGATGTACTAACTGCTCGTACGAGAACAGCCCAGTGTAAATGAACCAATAAGAGAAACATATGGAGCAGAAAGAAGGTGTAGTATTTTTCTTAAAACTATTGATCTTTCCCATTGAGAAGGAAATATATATAAATTGAAAGCAGCATTTTTTCTGTTTATTTTATTTTTTTTTTTTACTGACTGCCACAAGGTGTGAAGTGTTTTTTAAAATTATTTTTCTCCCAAACTTCTTTGGATTTTTAAGATTTATTGAAATGCAAGGGAGGAGGCAAGGTTTTTCTTTAATTTTTTTCTCATTATTTTTTCAAGAGCAGAGGGTAGGGACTGATCACTTCCTCATGGTCTTTCTTAGTCTTGTGATGGCTTTGTGGGATGTATTCAATGTGTGCTTATTCAGAGGTTTTCCAGCTACAGCTTTCAGTATTTTAAGAGAAAATTAAGAACCATGTTGTGCAGGCAGAACGATTGACATATTCCAGAGGATGAGGGTGTTGTACAATAATGGCCTAGGAAGCTATCACTGCTTATTTACTGGTGTAATACCCAAAATATTAAAATATTAAAATGAAAATGCCTAGTGTGCACTAGGCAGCTGTAAAAGGCCAGGAAAGATGCAAGTGAACAATCTCACGGAGGAATCACATTGGTAAGATGGAGAGGTTGAACAATGAATGTATTTGATTCTGTTCATGGTCCTCAGTAGGTTCCAGCAAAATAACCCAGATCCATGTGTTCTGTCTCATTTCAGACCAAAAAAAGCCCCAAACCTTCTTTCCTTATGTTATTCATTTAAGGCCCTTTCCACAAAAATTAAAAGCCATGAATAAAGAGGCAGCATTCCTATTTGAATCCCTCTGTGCCTGTTCCTGCCTTGCTGGGCATCCGCTTGCTTCCCTCTCATTGCCACAGTGCTCTGCTCAACTCCTGCAACTGCTGGTAACAGATAACGTGGGAGAAGGGAACCTGTCCCAAGGTTATGGGTCTCCAAGTTGGGCTCTTGAGTCATTTTGTGACATTTCTAGGGGCTGTTAAACCTAGGGTGAAGTAACCTGCTGCTGACACGTAAAATTGAGGGCATTTTAATAATTCCTTATTTCTGGTACACCAGAAAGCTCAGTGTAATAACAAAAGGGATTCTGCAGGACTTTATTTAATAAAACACCGAGCAAAGAGTTGGTCTTCATTTTCAGTCATCTATACTTCAAAGCATATTAATTTTGCAAGGCATGATTTCATTTTGATATCTGTTAAATCTGAGCTATTGAAAATATTTTCAAACAGTTTTATTTCTGTGCCTGGGACTCTGAATGAGTGGCACTTCATTGTAATGAAGACAGATCCATCAGCCTTTTTTGGGAAGGCTGGTAGGCTGTGTTCCTGTCTTGTCCTGAAAGTCCATTTAGCCTCGGTGAAAACAAGCTAAGAAAGCCTGCTCTGAGAGGATCAAAGGAATTGAGCTCCAAGTTGTTTAAAAGGCCTAGGAAATAGTGGTGCTGGCAGAAAGGTGTTTTATTCCTTTTTCTGCATGTAGCCATGTGGTAATGGCAAAAGGAGCAGTATGATTCCCTGTGAGCTGTGACACTGAGGTGCACCAGTGTTACTTAGAGGGTCTGTGTGGAGGTAGGTCCTTCTGGAGAGCCTGAAGAATCTGTATTAAAATGACAATGTATAACATGCTGTGAGTGTCACACGAGCTTGTTTCTGGCACTGTCACAGTGGGCGAGCCCCGTCACTCACCCCTCCCCTCGCTGTGGGATCAGCAGGGACAGCTAAAAAGCTCTGGGGACTTCATGGTAGCTACTCTTACATTGTCAACACTTCCTCTTGTAATCCCTGCTCTGAGAATAACCAAATATTCAGACTTAGCAACTGTTTTTCCTGCCTAGTAACTTCATCTCCCACAATGTCTGCCTTTGAGAATGTGTCTGGATTGCCCAGTGACCCACTCTGTGAGACTTTGTGTATTTTCTTTTTTCCCTGTGTGGATCATTCTTTTTTTAGGTCCCAAAAAACTGGCTCACCAGCTGCTGTGATTTGGAATTGCTTAATACTTTAAAAAAATTATAAAATAGCTTTTACTTGTTAAAAAAAAAAGCCCTGAAACAAAAGCTTGAAGTGCAGACAAGGGGAATTGAAGGCCTTTTGGTGTCTTGAGATGTGCGCACGTGTCACAGGAATGTTGGGTTCATTCTTAATTAAAAGGTCGCTGTTTGTTTAATGAGGTGACTGCAGGATCTTAGATGCTGACATGGGAGTCACTCGTGGTTTGGAGAGCATAGGTCATATGGAATGTGTGTATTATAGTGCATATCCTGCCTCTGTCCTTTAAGGATCATCATTCGGCTGATAAGGATCTTGGACATGGTGTTGTTTAAAATTGGAGGAAAGATGCAGAAGTTGTTGAACCCGAAGGGTTGAGATGGCTCTTGACTGTTACAGACAATTTTGTTTGTCCTTTGGCCGGGTTGTCTCTGCCTCAGTTTGCCCATCTATGAAATAGGACTAGCACTGCTTACCTAATGCTTAGCCTAAGGCTAAGGTCATGTTCTCTGTGTTTTGGAAAATGGTGCTGTCTTGAAAGAACTTTGGAGAAGGGAGGTTAAAGTAAGTAAGAGCTGGATGAAGTGAAATAACTGTTTTATTTGGGTTTTTTGTTTTTTGGTGTGTTTTTAAATTTTATCTTATTTTTAATGCTCCCTTCCCCTGAAGCTCTCTTCCTTTTGACTTCTGGCCAAAATCATATGTAAAAACATAAGCTGCTGATTGATTAAGCCAGCTGACAGATTGTCATGATGGGAGCTGTGTATTTGGATTTATCTTTTCTCTCCTACCAGATGCTATTTGTGTTCAATAATTACGAATACGGAAGAATTTTCATTATGGTTTTGTGGTTCCATGTTCTCAGAAGTGTTTGGACTGGGATAGCCATGAGAAGCCAGATTGCATGATACATTTCAGGCTTTGTTTCTCCCCAACCACATGCACATTTCTTTTTTTTTTTATTTTTCTCTCCTCCTAAAATCTGAGTAAAAGTTGTATTGATTATAGCAATCTCATGGAAAATCCCATTCCAAAGACAATTTTGCTAAACAATGATTCCCATCCCCCTACTCTCCATGCTACCGTACTTTACTCCTGCTATTGTAGTGGGCTCTATAATCCCACCAAAAATTACAAGAACATGAATATAAAAGGCTTGGGCCAAATACACCACCAAGGACTCATCTTCTTTTGCTTATAATCCTGTGCTCACACAAAATACTTCTCCTTGAGATTGTTTGAGGCATTTAAATAGATTCCACCATTTCTAAGAGCTGTTTCAGAGCAAATTGCTGATCTTGTAATTTTTAGATGTTAAACTCCCATTTTTATAATTTATTTGATAATGATTATAATGTTTATTTTTAATGGTGATGAACTATTACTCTAGCAAGTCAGCTTTTATAAGGCTGCCTGTAACCAAATCTCAGCAACAGGGCTGTGAATTTTTCCTCAACAACTTTGTGAACTTCAAAGTCTGTTTGGAAATGTGTGATGCTGTGATTATTTGTTGATGGTTTTTATTTTTTCCTAACAAGAAACAAGCAGAATGGCAAAAGAAAAAAAAAATCCACACTAGTATCACAACATGTCAGGGAATAGAATGGTGAAGAGCTCTAGCAACAGCATCAACTTTCATTTGCTGCTCGTATTTAGTGACTGTTTTCCTATCTTTTGACTTTTCTGGTAAACAGCATTTTTCAAAGTGTAGAAGAAAAGCATGTTTTAAGCATACAGGGTGGGCTGGGTAGGCTTGTTGGAAACCCAGTGCTTCATTTTTTGGGAAAAGTCTAAGCTAGCTAGCATGAATATTATAAGACAGCTTTTTGCATATATCATGTTTCCAGGTATTTACAAAAAATCTGTATTAACTTATATTTTTGCATGCTATTGAGTGATGGAAATGTGTATTACATAAGGAGGTGGGGGTTTTGTGTGTTTGTTTTCTTCTTTTTTTATTTTCCAATCAGTATGCAAAATATTGGTTGCATTGGTGTGCAAATTGAGGGGAAGCAAATGAATTGGTTTTCTGTGAAAAACCACAAGCAGAGTACATGGGGTTTTGATTTCTGCTTTAGTGGTTCTGTTATCGTTGTTATTTACAGCAAGAGTGGCTTTTTATCTTTGAGTTTTTGCTCTTTAGCCTACTTTGCAATTGAGTTCTTGGTTTTGTGGTTTTTATCAGCAATATTCAGCCTGGCTTCCAGAGTTCTTAATTTTGCTGTTTGCAAGTCCCATTTCTAGCTAGATCTTTAAGGTAGATAAGTAGGAAAAGTGCTTGAGAATTACTGTAGGGTAAAATTCCTCTCCTTGACCATGACAAACTGGATGGAGATGGAGCACCTCACTTTCAGGAAAGCTACCTAAGACAAGTCTGACTCTGAAACTGCTTGAAGAGCTATTTCACTCTGAAAGTGGTTGAAGAGCTATTTCTCTCAGAACCATGTCCGTGTATAACACCGCACTAATTCAGGACATAATTAAATTATTAAAAAATTACAATTAAAAGAATTAAACAAATTGTTTAATTTCTACTACAAGTGACTCTGAATGCTTCTTTCACTAATTCTTTTACTTCATATTGCCTATATAAAATACATACTGAAGAACTAAAAATAGTCAGGACCTTTGAATTTCCCACTTGAAGGTTGATAATGAATGTTTGGAAGGTGAAGAATTTATGCTTTTTAAAATTTACCAAGCATGAAAACTCCTGTGTATTCACATGTGTGAGAGCAGTGGAATCCTCTTCAAGGCGAAAGCTAATGTTTTTCTTCTAGCATCATGCTCCTAAGATCTTGTACTGTTTAAGCAACATCAAATACTGTCAGATATGTGATAAAACTGAGAAATAGAAAGTCTGTTTGTGCCCATCAATAACCTTGGGAAAGCCAGGGATGATGAAATTCATTACTGTCCTCACCCCCTCATACACTGTGAAGGATCCTTCTTTATGATACACTAACTTTTATAGGACAGTCTTTTACTGTACGTCTCCACTTTCATCTCGCTGTTGTCAACTCAGTAATACTGGATTGAGAACTAAAGCTATCAATTAATTAATTGTTTCTTAAGAAAGATCTAATGGTGCTTTCTAGTTTAACCACAGTGTGGCCATAAGCACCTTTTAGAAGGCTTTCTTTACGTGCTGTCTTCCCAAAAGTACAGGGGATTTTCTGTATCTTGAGCACATAGAGAAACTGCATCCTGCAGAGCATGGATGGTTCTAGAGAGAAATGTCATTTCTTAAAAATATGCTGAAGAGGCTGAAGTGGCCCATGCATAGTTTGGGGCCCATGGATTGGGGTGGTGAAGCCTATACTTTGACATAATTTATCTTCCTGGGGTTGGGAAACAAAAGACTACACAGAAAATGAACAGCAGAATAATTCATCTTATTGATAGGCATGAAATTAGTGGCAGCAGGAAGAGGAAATTTGTTGCCTGTTTTATACCATTTTGCTGCATGTCCATCTCTTTTGATTGCAAGGAATTCTCTCCTGCTTGAAGATTTTATTTTGATTTTCTGGCTTGCAGCATCAGGGCTGTAGTCTGTCGGTGATGTAGCAATGCTTTCACGAGAGTGGGGGTACAGCTTTATAGGCACAGTAAACACCCCCTGATGGTTCATTCCAATTAATAAGTGTATAACCCCCCACGTGCTGTAGAAGGTGATTTTATGTGATCTTCTGTGATTAGTGGTGAGAAATGTAGCTTTATATGTACAAACCCATTTCATAAATTGCAGATTATATTTAATTAGCGTTATGCACCCACAGCCACCTCATCCATGTTTCTGCTACTAATCCATCTCCCTGGGACTCTGCTGCTCCAAACAGCTCAGTGTCTTCAGCCAGCATTTACAGATTAATAAATCTGCCAGGGAAGCATTCCCTCCTTATCTGTTTGTCTGTGGAACTATCCCCAAATGTTAACTCTGACCACAAGTCTGAGATGAGCAATTTTTATGTCTCAGCTGCTGGCAGCTCTTCCCGTAGCTAAAAGTGCCATGATTTCTGAAACCTGATGCTTTATCCTCCAGTACTAGAAACAGCAGTTTAATTCCCCTGGCGAGGGGAGGGACCCAACTTTCCAGCAGAACAAAGTCAGCTCATTTGTTTCTCTTGTTCTTAGTCACAAGGCTCGGGAAGGCTGATGTGGTGTGGAAGTACTTGATTATGTTGTAGGAAGTTCCTGGGATGCTTGCTTAGGGACACTTGTTTTAGCTGGGACAAGGATCAGTGTCTGGGGAGATCCAGGAAACTGGTTTTCTTTGTTACTAGTTCTCAGTTTGTCACCCACGCAGACAGGCAATATGTTCCTTAGCATGGATGTTGCATTTCACAGGTCTCTCATTCCAGCAGTTTCCCTTTTCCGAGCAGTTTCCCTTTTCCGTGCCTCCCTCGTTCACTCCCATCTGTTTTTTGGGCAGGGTCAGTCTTTCTCACTCTCTTGTTTGTACAGTACTTAGCACAAAAGGACTCTGTTCTCTGGTGGTGCCTTTGGGCACTGTTGTTAGACAAATAAAAGGGTATAAAGTTTGCATCGAACTTTTTTGCAACCTTTCTTGCACAACGAAGTGCCTGTGCCAATCTGTATGGTGCAGCGTTGTCTCAAATACTGGATGGTGCTGTGTGAAGGATTCAGTTTGATTTTGTGATCTCTGACTCTAACATTGTGTTCTCAGCCACTCTGGATCGCAGACTTAAACATAATTGTAAACCCTGCCTCCAAACTCTCACTTTGTGAACAAATGTGGTTCCTATAAAGGCAACAGTAGCAGTCTTGTTACTTAAATTAATTAAAAAACCCTGAATAATACTTTATGAAGTAATTCCTTAATTTTTTTTTTTTTTTTGCTTTGGCATTAAAAACTCTTTTTTTTTTTTTCCCCTGTATTTCTTTAAAATTGTTTCCCTGAGCAGTAAACAAGGTTCTGCTTAAAATACATTGTCTCTGCATAGAAGATCAGATTACATAGAAATAATATAAAATACCTCTGGGTGAATGTGTCTTCATCCCTGTAGGAGATAGTAAATTTTTAAAAAAATGTTTAATTTTTTTTCTTTTTTTTTTTTTTTTTCCCGTGAGATTCAGAATCCCATAGAAAGAAGCCTGGAATCCAAAAGGCTCAGGTGAAACTAGAGAGTAGTGCCCTTCCTAACTGAAGATAGAAGACTGTGATAACTCAAGGCCTGAGGACTTTATGAATTTGTCCCAGGGTCTGGACATTTTTTTCATATGTTAGGAATGGGTGTGGAGAGGAGATACTGTAGTCCTACATCTGTGTTGGAATGTTTGTCCACACGAGAGATGGTCAGGGGAAATAATTGATGGATAGGTGAAGGAAAAGAATAGAGAAGGGGGTATGTGGAGACATCTCTCTCTTCCCTATTGTGCTGATTATTTGTTATTTTTCCTCTGAATGTTTGCTGGATCATTCTTCAGTGATGCAGGAAGTTACGTGAAATGGCAGATGGAGCTAAGTTACGTGTCGTGTCTGCCTCAACCATCCTCCTTTCCCCCTTTGTACTTCATGTCTGCTGGCTGTTTAATATATGCAAAATTGAGCTAAGATTTTAAAACTGACTGTTGGACCTTGATAAACTAAGAAGACCTGAGCAGGTATCAATGGCACGGAGAGCCAGGCATCTTGGTGTGTTTGTGTGGTTGAAGTCCCAAGAGGACAGCCTGAGGTGGTGCTGATTGTGTTTCAGGTGGGGAAAGTGAGAAATCATGAGGTTGAGTTGATTTAATTCTTGCCAGGAGCTGATGTGGACAGACCTAGATGCTAAAGACACTGAGCTGAGTTCGAGTTCTTGCTTCTCCTTGTCACTTAGAGGCTTATGGTGGTCAAAGATGGGACCACCTCCCAAATGGCCAAATCAGGTGTTCCCATGCCCTGTCTGGCAGTGTTGGTTTCCTCAGCTGGTGAGGGTCAGGGCAGGGGGCTGGGGAAGCCTGGAGCTGCCACAGCTGGAGCGCGTTAGTGCTGAGGAGCTGACGGAGTTCTTGCGTGTCTGAAGTATGCAGCGCCTCTGGGACATGTGTGAGGCAACGCTGTTTACTTGTGTCTACTTGTTTGCCGGGATAGAGCTGCATAGTGCAAGCTTGTATCCGAGGCCACCTCTGTTATTCCTGGATAGTCTCCAAAAGTATCTCAAGGCATTTATAGTCTCCTCTCCTTGGCCCACAATTTCCTTGGAGCGCTGCTGACCAGAGCAGAGTGGTGACTTTGTTTTTGATGGATGTTGAGCAGGGTTGCTGAGCGCTACAGAGGTGTTTCTAGTAAGTGCTAGGAGGGTGCTTTGCTGCATTCAGTTATACTCTGAGCCAAGGAAAATGTGTGCAAGTATTGTGTTTGGTAATGGTTTGATAATAGAAACACTAGCTTGATGTTTCGGTACAGCATTGTTACCTTGAGGGGTAGGAATATAAACCAGCATTGCAGCTCTTAGGATCACCCTACCTTGTTCCTTTCCTGTAGTGGGAAGAGCTAACTGTGATCTTAATCAAAAAAATCCTGCTTGGAGTCCTCTAAAAAGAACTTAATTTACTGTAGTAAAACAAAGCATACAGGAACTACCACTGATGGGGTGTTTTCTCCCCGACTAGTACTTTGGCTGGTCTGATTTGCTCAATCCCCATGACACTTGCACTGCTTTTCCTCTTTTTTTCCTTTCCTCTCCTCCCCTCCCAGCGCTCTACAAAGCTGTCTCAAGAGTGGTCCTCTTGTCACAGAGACTGCAAATGCAACCTTGGGCACCTGGAGTAATCTTCAGCTTCATCTTCTGCAGAGCTGTGGCTTTCTCTGGGAGCTCTCGTGTGTTTAACACAGATTGCACTCTGCTCCCTCCCAGCAGTACCTGGCTGGGACACTCTTGTCTTGCAGGAGTAAGTCACCCTGTTGGAGATGTTGCTGCCAAGGGTTTACTGAGTATGTGGTGGAATTCAAATTTTGTCTAAATACTTGCTTCACTGCTTTCCCTTTTAATAAGATTTATGACGAGAAGTTGTATCTCTTTTTTAAAATTTGAATTTTGTTTGCCTCCTTTTGTGAATGATTTCAGAGTGGTGTTTCTGACTGTTGCATGTCCCTTTTTATAATTTCTCTATATCTAGGTGTGTAAATATATATATATATACCATATTCATGTTATTGTAAGAATCAGTTTCTGTTTGCTTCACCTAAGAACCCTCTTTGCTATCTTTTCCTTGATGGACTAAACTAGTTTGAAAGCACCTTGACTCCTTGTATTGGGTTTCTAGTGTGATCCCCTTAGGTTCAACAAACAGAGCATTTGAGGAAGAAGTGGTTTTTGCAAACTAAATCTCAGATGGGAGAATGATAAAATGATGGGTATGGTTTTATTATTGGCTTGTAAGAGCTGGAAAGCTTCACCTTTCATTTTACCTACTTTGTTGTTTCATGTAAGGCTGTAACTGACCCTCTCCTTGTCTGTCTGTATCTGGTTCCTCAAATGTGTGGGCTATTCTCTTCCTTCCCCTCCTTTCCCCTTCCAAGTTGTGAGTGTTGATTTGGGCAGTTTATTCCCGACCAAGATCCAGCAATTGTTTGAATTGAAATAGTTATTGTAAGTCAGCTCATGTGGTTTTGTTTTTTTTCCCCTCTCTCAATGTTGGGACAGCCTGTGCAATGTGTTTTATGAAGTCAACAGCTGAATCTTTTAAATTACACCCTCTTGTCCCTTGCTCTTTTTTTCTCCCTCCTAACTTTGGCTGTGGAGTCTGCTGGAGAGGCAGAAAACAAGTTTGGCACCCACATGGTAGAGAGCACTGATTAGCTCCTAAAAGAAGCAGCAAGTTGATTGCTTGCAGAGATGATGTAAGCCATTGCTCTGGGGTACATCAGGTTGGATTTCTCAGGCTTTATCTTATAAAGCCTAAATTAACAGCTGGTTTGGTTTGAGTTCTTCAGGATCTGACTAAAGGATTACAGTCCATTCTCAAGTGAGTCAATCTAGTTTAATTTATTTCAGGTCTATCAGAAAAGATCAATCAAAGCTCTTTTGAAAGTAAAGCTGTAATCGGCCTGTGTACTTAGATGTCACTGGTTTTGTATTTACTTTGCTTCCCTGGTGGAAAAATGTTCAGGCTCCAACTAAGACTATATTGCAGTGAATTTCTTCTTCTTTAAAGTAGTTAGATTTTTCAGAAAGTTACTTGTGTTTTGAAAAACATTGCAGCCTGCATATGCATCTAACAGAGTCTGCTCCTGTTTTTCTTGTGCGTCCTTGAACTTGAAACTGTACTTGAACTGGGAAGGATCGTGGTTTAGTGGTTAAAAAATACAAGTAGGAGTTGGGAATCCAGATTCCTCTGCTGATTGCTAGACCTAAGACATGACCTCAGGCATCTCCTTTAATTGCTGTTTGTCTCAGTTTCCCCATTTGTACAATAGGAGCAACTGCATTCAAACAGGATCTAGACACAAAGTAGCCTGTGTTTACATAAGGGTGCGATTTGGAAATCAGCATATTCTACTGAGTGCAACTCCCTGTACACTTTCTTAAATCAGTGGTCTATATTGTTGTCTTAATGCATGTAGAGGTGGAAGCAGAGGTGGAAATGACTGTGTAGCTGATACAGGCTGCACAGACTAGCTAATCAGATTGTAAGGAGACAGGTTGCTGCAGCCTCAGGAAACAAAGTACTGAACTTGTATAAAACCTCTCTACCAGTTTCTGGTTTTTAAAATCTTTTGGAGCCTTGGTGTCCTGGCAGACTTCATGCCAGATCAGGTATCATCTGGCCTCCTGCCATAGACATAAACTCCATACCATGGTCTCTTGTTAATTTGACAAGAACATAATTGAGTGCCCACACCCTAACTGGAGAGATGCTGGATGATCTGGTACTGCAGACGCGTGATAAACATCGTGGAAATGTGGCCTGATTTTAGCAGTTGCACAAGAGATTGTATGAGTTCGGTTTAATTAATTCCAGAACTGATTTTTAAAGTGTTCATTTCTACATGCAGTAAAGGTAGGACCATGACATAAAAAATTTAGAAAAATAAGCAACTGAAGCTTCAACCAGAGACTGCTCATCACCTCTCTGCATTCTTCCTTTCATGGGCTGAATGTGAGTGAAGTTGTCGTTCCGTGGAGTGTAGCTCAGTCTCCCTGAATCCTGTTCAGGTCCTTGCTGGACCTTTGAAGAGGAGGAGGAGTGGCTCTGGCCAGCCAGCATCATGTCCTTCATCAGAGCTCTTGCCACCAGTCCCCCAGTGCCACCAATCCCCCGGTACCTCCCACTGGCTGCCATGGAAGGCTCATGGAAGTGAGGTGTTGTGAAGCAATGCTTTGGAAAATGGAAAGGGTGTCTTGCAAATGCTTTCAACAGCAGAGAGTTGTGCACTGTGAAGTGTCTATTTAATACTTGGTGCATTCTCTTTCAAGCAAAGATTTTCTTGAACTTCTTGTTGTGGTTGACTTTTTCATTTTTTACCTTTCCTCTTCAGGTTTAAAATGAAAACAAAAAAAAAGATAACGTAAAATTCAAGTTGGTAGACTTCTGAATGCACTTGCAAATTCAGCTCCCTTGTGTTGTTCTTATCTGCATTATTTTTCATCTAATATTGGGTTAGAAATACATGACTGTATTTTCAGCTGATAACAAGTTGGTCTTTTGAGTTTCCTGAACAGCTGTTGGTTATTTTGATGGGCACCTTTGCAATGGGAGTGTCTGAGATGGCCTTTCCTTTCCTGGTCTGTGTGTCAT
This sequence comes from Pyrgilauda ruficollis, assembly GCF_017590135.1. NCBI lineage: Eukaryota > Metazoa > Chordata > Aves > Passeriformes > Passeridae > Pyrgilauda > Pyrgilauda ruficollis. The sequence continues at coordinate 8,540,555 of NW_024513654.1, read as the reverse complement.
AACTGTGTGTCAAATCTCTTATGACCTGTTGGTGTTCTTGCTTAAGAAGAGCTTCCATTTATATTTTAAATATCAGAAATAAATGGCTTAAGTTCCTCTTATGTACCATCTGTGTGAGTCTTTTCGTTCTAGTCAACTTCCCAGTCGTCAAACAATTCTCCTAAGTCTCTGACCTGAACCAGTGAAATGACTGCTACTCCTCTTGCAGGTAGAGAGTGGTTTTAAGATCTTCCCTCCATTTTTTTAGAAAGCCAGATGTTCTTTGGGCAGCTGCTCTTACCTGTAGGGACTTTAAAAGAAGCAGCAGACGACAGGTGCTTGGAGGCTGAATATGGGATTCTTAGAGTGTCTTAGCATAATCTTTTTTAATAGTAACAATTATACTGAGAGATCAGTCAGGATGCTGCTTGTTGTATCAGTAAATGTGATACACTTCATATGATAAATGTGAGTCCTGTATGAGTTATGGCTGTCCCTGTAGTAGTCTGTACTCCTTTTGGAGATGGGTGAAGGTGTATTCCCCCACCTGTGTGTTACTCCTGTGGGAGTAGGGGGTTTATTCTGATCACAGTTTCCAGTGGCTGGTTAGTTTTCTCTCAAGTATGGGGGCACTTCTCAGGTGTTTGAGGTGTGAAGACTGTGTCTGCTCTCTGTTGCTGAATTGAGGACTACAACACTGGTCATTGATGTATACTTCTCACCCTGTTTAGAAGCAAATTAACAATCAGTGAGTAACTTCCCATTTCTGTCCTAGCTAGCAACCTCCTCCTGTAATGCCTCCCAGTGAAGTCCCCCCACTTTGAAACCCAAGTCACTGGGATTGCTTCCTTTTGATCCTTCCCTGCACCTGGACCTTCCATAATTCCACGCCCCATCCCTGCTACTCTTACCTGGATTCAAACAAAAAAAACAAAAACCCACCAAGAAAGGAGGTTCAGAGCAAACTCTGATAATTGTGCATGTAATGTAATTGGAAGTGTTTCATTGACATGCTTATGTGAGCTGCGTCTTCATCTTAGTGCTTGAATGTACCACTAGACTTACATTTAGCTTCTTGTGGCTGCTCTTTGATGCAGGTAGGCCATATTCTAAATAGGCTTGTTGCTATGGTGAAAATAGGAGTCCTTGTCTGCCGAGTGTAACCTTTCCTACTTTCCTGGACATTGACATATTTTTTTCCCCCTTCCTCTTTTGAATATGCCATAGTAGAACAGGATTATGTTGTCTTTTAAGGAAAGGAATTTCAGTTGACAAGTTGGGTCAGAGAACAGTACTTCCAAGGTGTCTTCAAGAAGTTGTGGGTGGTTTTCAAGGGATGAGGGGAGAGATTGGAAATCCTTTTTGTGATGACTCAGCACTGCTGAGAGCGCTGTGTGATTCTCCCCCCCTCTGTCTTCAGGGAGAGAGATGAAAAAGCTTTCCCCTGCTCTTTCCATTACCTGGCTTCTTTCAGTTATTTTTACAAGGTTAATGCATTGTGCTCAGAGTTTGCATTGTTGTGCCAATAAAACTTTAATAATGATGGTAAGATTGACGTGCACGCGGGCAGAAGATGAGTCTTTGGGATTTAGTTGAGAAAGGAAGGTGCGTGTTTGTCAGCTGCCTGAAAGGTCCAAGGACTGCTGAGGCTCATTTCAAAGGCTGTGGGAAGGGAGTGCTCTTCAGGGCTGATGGCTATAAAAGCTGAAGATGGCTGTGCCTGTCCATTAATCTGTTGAACTCATTGTTCTCCGGGTCCCCGTTTTATTTTGTTATTATGCCGCATTTTGTGCAAAAGGAACTGGAAAAATCAAGTGTGACTAAGGGCTTTGTGAGACAGCAAGCTCTTAAGGAGCAGGGAGAAAAAAGGGTGAGACTCTTCTTTCTGCTGCTCTGCTGTCAAGGACAGCAGTGGCTGCCGCCATCCCCCAGCTTGCCTGATGTGTGTGTAGTCCTGAAAAAGGAGCCTGGAGGTGGGGAAACAGCTGCCAAAATACCTGGGGCTTGCCCTCATCTAGGCTGGGTTGGTCACACTGTCCCCCCCCACAGCCCCTGTCCCTGGCTCTGCTGGGAGCTGGCTCTGGGGACCACAGTGCAGCCAGAAATCCACTGCTAGGAAGCCACAGCTCTTGGCTCCTGGCTTTCTGCTGAGGATTTCCCCTGGAGGTGTGAAATAACCTGCTCCCCGTGTCATCCACCTTCTCTTTGACTTCCCAGTAATGAGTCTGTTTCTTGTTTAAAGTGTATTTTCCATAACTGCTCCAAAGTCTTGGAAGAAAGAAAACTGACAGTGCTTAATTCAAGTTCAGTCCTTTCCTCCCTGTGACCTCTGTTAGTATTTTATATGAAGATGATTAATCTTATTAAAAAAAAAAAAAAAAGCTGTGTCATTCTTGAGCTCTTCTGGGGAAGTTAAGTTGTAGTTGAAACTAAAACCAAAGGTCAGGGTGTAGGAAATCCCATGCACCTAATTTTAGGGGCTCTAAATTAGAGAAGTTTTATTTCTGTCACTTGAAATGCTTTTTAGGAGCATTCACTTATGCCTTAGCCCTAAGGGTTTAATTCCCTCTTCTTTGTGTTGACCAGCACAAGTCACACCAAGCACCAAGTCACTTAAAAGCATAGGATGGTATCAGAGGAGTGGGAGGGAGGGCTGTGACCAGCTTAGGTTTTGCTGTTGAATGAAGCAACCCACAGAAAAATAAATGCCATTTGTGGGAGAAAGGCCTGTCCTCTCGCCATGAAGTAGTCTGTGGTAACAAAGACTTGGGGACTTCTGCTTTCATTTTTCTTTCATTATTATCAATGTGGATGGGCAGCATACAGTTGGCTTCCTCCCTTTTGTTTTCACAGTCATGCAGGAGTATTTATCCAAAAAAACCCATTTTTGGGGAGTGAGCTCTTCTCTGAATAAGGGCTGTGCTGTGCCAGCACGGGTCTCCTTGGGCCCAGGGGTGCAGGTACAGGAGAGTTGTACCTGAGAGGCTGCAGGTGCTGCTGGGCATGGCCAGCCCTCCCTGTGCACAGGAGGCAGCTTTATCCAAGGTGCCATCTCTCCACCCCAACAAAGGCAGTTAGACAGCGAGGAGAGGATGTGGGTTGGGATGGAGAGTGAGATGGTGCATGTAAAGGTGTTGCTAGCTCCACCTTGCCAACATCCCACTTTTTTGCGCTGGCTGGCCTTCACGCTGGGACCGCGCTGCTGTGGGCCATTTCAAAAAAGGAATAAACCAAGGGAAACCATGGTGAATGACCTGCCTGTCCTAGCAAATTTAGTTTAGTTTAGAAGTTTAAAAATGTCCCTGTTATCCGCTAATATTAGCACTTTGTGTGACCTGGCCCGTTACGTTTGTGACCCGAGCGAGGCGAGGGGAAGCAGTGCTGAATGGGCCTGCTGTACTTGAGGCTATTTTCTGCCAGCCTCAAAAGCAGGACAATATCCGAGAATAGCAATGCTGGGGAAGTCACGCTGCAGTGGGAGCAGCCTGCCGTGCTGGTTCCCTGCGGGACGGAGGCCCGAGGCCCTGCTCCCTTGTCGTCCCTGGTGCTGAGGGGCAGCCTCGCTGCCTGCCCTGTGGGTCACAGATCTGCCCGCTGCCACAGCTCCTGCCTGCCTGCAGCCCCACGGGGTGGCCTTTGCAGCAGAGCAGAACGTACCCACCACAGCAGGTGGGCTGGGGGTGGCGTGGGGCCATGCACGTGATGGAGAGCTGAGATGTGGGATCTATTTCCAGCTCTGCCACAAACTTACTGTTTTCGTTTTTGGAGCAAACCACTCAAAATCCCTCTGCCCTGTCCTGCCCCTCTGCAGAATGGGGCTGAGTATACTTTCCTCATGGGAATGGTCTTTAAATAGGTCTTGGCTTAGAGAGCGTGTTGCTGGATGGGTCCAAGAGGGTATCAAAGAATGACTGGAGATGGTGATTGTGTGGGAAGTGTATTAAAAAATTAAATCAAAGTACTATGGTTTTTCTTAAAGTTAAAAAAAATCTTCCAAGTCTCCCATACCTGGCCTTTTATCATAAGATTAAAAGAGGAGGGCTGGCAATGATAAGTTCCTATAACTGTCCTTTGAATAAGGAAATATTGAGAGGATGAGGAGGAAGGGCTTTAGCAGGGTGGCTGCTCATCCTGGACACATCTGGCTGCTTTCTGCATCTGAGTGAAGAACTCAAACTTCTCCAACTTCCAGCAGCCCAGGCGACATTGGCAGTTGAGTTAAATCAATGCCTTGGTTAAGAGGGAGCATTTACTCACCAGTTAAATACTTTACATTTCCAAAATCCCATCTGGTCACACATTCTGTGTTAATAACTGCAAGTGTACAAGCACAAAATAGATCGTCAGGTACCCCACTTCTCCCCCCTCCATGTGGGATTGGGTTGAGTGGATAACAACAGAGTTGTTTTCTTACCAAATTCATCAGAATCATCCATGGTGTGTTTATATTTGGATTCATTTTGTGGCTTTTGTTTTCCACATACTGGGGTAGAATCAAGCATGTGAGGGGGACTTTCCTTACAGTATTTTTCACCTTGGTCTTTCTTTGGTTTGATGTCATTTATAGGACAGCTTTACACTTCTTTGGAGGGGGTTGTAGTTGTGATGCTGCAGAGAGCCAGTAACAGCCATCAGACCACTAATGAAACTGTTTTCAAGACACATGGCTTTGGCATGTTTGCTGCCTGTGTGTTTATGTGCTGTGTCTGTACCTGATGGTTCCTGGCCAAGTATATTTGCATCTGCTAGCACTATCTGTAAATCACCTTGGCACCTTGCCTGAGTTGTGTTAAATAAACGTGAGATCCCTGTGAAAATATGCTCATTGGAGTTGCTCAGGTGAGATTTTTTGGGGAGGTAGTTTTATCAACGGCATTGCTCCTGCCAGTAATTTTGGCCATTATTGGAAAGGAGGAATTAAAATCACAGAATCAAAATTGAAATGAAAGTAGTTGATGGCAGCTGTGGGCAACCATGTGATTTGAGGAAAATAAAGCTGATGAGGCAGAGTCACACCACAAAGAAAACTTTTCCTTTTTCTATTTTTTGCTCCACAATAACTAATGGTTGTGTTGATATCCAAAGTGTCTGCTGCAAATTGATTTATACCCTGATAATAATCTTAAGTTATTTAGTTGGTCTTCTGTAAATATATGCCGAAGTTGTAATGACAAGAAACCAATGTTTATGTTCAGACCTGCTGCATATTGTGGAGAGGAAATAAAAGGTCTGTGCTGCATTTCTCTGGGGCTCTGATATCTGTCTGGGAAGTGGTAGAGAAGGGTTTGCCTCTGCATGAGAGGCTACAGGGCAGGATTCCTGAGAATATTTATTGAATGCTAGCAAAGTTGGTCTTAAGCTGCCAAGGATATGGTGTGTTTTTTCTTGTCTCTTCCTAAGTCCTGCTTTCTCTGGGATGTTTGCATGTGAAATGTATGAGAAATCCCCTCTGAGCAGAACTGAAGGGGAAATGGCCTCATGTCTCTAATAAGGGATATGGAGAATATCTGTTTGATTTCTGAGATCATCCCTTCCTTTTCCCTTTATGAAATCTATATGTTTCTCAGTATATCGACATCTCTTTCTTAAAGGGAAAACATTTTCCTGCATGAAGAAGATGATACACAGTGCCTTTGGTAGCCTTTCTGTCCCTGTTCCATGCTATTACTCTTGGTAGTGGTGGCAGTGGTGAGCATTGCCCAGTGTTTCACCCTCTGTGGGGCTGCTGAACATGAGTTTGTGACTGCCCCGGGTGGTGGGGCTCTGGAAGGTGGTGAAAATTACTTTAAATGCATCAAAAGAGCGAGCCTGAGAAAAGGCAGAATGAAACAGACTGGTACCAACAAGGTACAGGTTTGTTTAGGATTACTGATGGAGCACAGTATGAAGTTGACCCACTGGGACCCACAGCTGAGTGGGGAGCAGTGGTGCAGGGCTCAGCAAGGCTGTGGTGAGGATGCTCTGCTTAATGAGTGGTCTTGGGACTGGGACTGTTAATCCTTTCACATAGGTCAAAAATGTAAGGGATTAGAAAATTTGGGATTATCTGTAGGAGTTCCCTTATATTAACATTAGCATGCTTTCAATGGTTCTGTATATTCATTTCATTCATGCAACTGTGCAGTGCTTAATTTATCATGGCTCTGTAGCCCAGACAGTACCTAAAATACTCTCAGCTTAACATGTGCTGCGGGGGCTGGAGCAGAAAGCTGTATTAGGAGAAAGCAGGACTGAAGGTTCTTTTGCCAAATGAACTTTATAGGAAGAGTTAATTGCTGGATATTTTATGAGAGCTGTGACCTGATCCTCTGTTGTAAGTCTTTAAACAGAATCTGCAGCTAGGCACTTCATTGTAGTGGGAGTTCTGTTTAGATGTGGAAAGCACTTTGGGACTAAAGAAAGGAAAAAATAATAATACAATAATAATAGTAATAATACAGGTGTGTTTACTTTTTTGTCTGGTTTTATCAAATTACTGTGCAAAGTTAGTAGAAGGAAGCTAAAAAGGGACAATAACTAATTCTGACCGTGTTTGCTGACATAACACCACAGAGGATGGGGCAGTTTTGCATTCATCCGTTTTTTAGTGGCTTGAACATGGTCAGTAAAGCAGCTGAGTCTCTGGTCACTCCTTCCGAGTTTCTACCTCGCAGGCACGGTCTGTCTCTAGCTGGGCATGTGCCTTACAGAGCAAACAGGGGCAGAAGGGTTAGTACACAGCATTAGCTTTGAAGCGAACCTTTATTTTTCTGCTTCAGGGTTTCACATCAAGTCACCCTCCCTCCTCCCAGATTTTCTTCCTTGCCATCTCCCTCTCCTCTTCCAGGTTTCTTATCATCACTGTACAGGCTAGCAGCTTCTTTCAGCCTTGCAGCTAAAGAGGGCTTTGCTACAGCCAAAAAAAAAACCAAACAGAAGAAAACCAAGTCCCAAAACACCCAACCCAAACCCCAGGTCCTGTCCTGATGCTTGTCTCATAACTGAGGCAGCTCAGTGGCCAGGAGATTGCTGAATGGCTGGAAATCACGGCTATCTGAAGTCTGTGGAGGGGCCATGTGTGCAGCTACATCTAAAATTTTTATCACCACCACTGCAGGTGAACGACTTTCAATTCATCTGTGCTGGTCCAGCAAAGTCTATTTTATTTATGTGCTTCCAAGCCCTTAAAAACTTCTTTTAGGGTACATCAGTAGGGAGTTAATAGAAACTTTGAAATATGAAAAATGCCTGTGGGTTAAGCAAAAACCTACTTGACCAACTTGAGTATAAAGCTGGTACTTAGTTGGTAGGTCATTTGCTCTGGGGGAGAGGGGAAGGTGTTCTGCTGGACCACAGATAGCATTTCCCAGTGGGAAAGAAGTTGTAAACACAGTTAGCAGCTCTTAATTTAGGAAGCAGCGTGTATTTTATTTTACTTGTATTTGTATAGTCTTGCAGCAAATGCTTCTGTCTCACTGCAGTTGGTTGCTGGTTTAATATTAGCTCAGTACATTTATTTGTACATATGAACTAGGTAGCACGTATATGTGCCGCTATAAAAAATTTGGAAAGAGTGAAAATTCTATTCCTTGTAACTTTCTTAAAAAACCCAGCAAACAAAAAGTACCTTCACAGAGGAGTTTAAAACTCTGGTTTAAAATGTCTTCCATTCAAGTTTTTTAAGAGAAGACTGGGCTTTTTCTTTTCTTTTTTTTTTTTTTTTTTTTAGATTTTAAGCAAAATGTACTTTCTTCAAGACTAAAATGTCTTAAGCAACAGCATACCACTCTACCTTGTTTCTGCTAAATGGGATTATATGGGATTTAATTCTGTGAGAATTTCTGTGTTGCAGGGGGTGACTTTTTACACCATGCTAGAATGAGCAGTATGTGACACTCTCTTCTGGTTCCCATCACATCCCTGTGCCCTGACCTAGGGTTTCCCTTGGTGCCATTACATGAACATCTTGGGGCATTTTGGATCAGGCAGGATGGGAGAGCAAGAAGGTGGGTCAGCAATAAAAAACCTGACTTGAACACTGGATGGTTAGAAGCAAATTGTATTGATTTTCCTTCGCAGGTCTGATGGTTTTGAAAGGCACTTGCTGTGCAGCTTTAAGCCTCCTCTGCCATCCGTGCAGTCAGTAAATGTTAGTGACTCGGCCAGCACCACTCACACAGATCCACCGTGCCTTGGAGCACCTTGAAATACACCACAACCTTCAGGGCTGCTCCAGCTTAAAAGTTAAGCAGGTGCTTAAGTACTTGGGTGGATTGGAGACTTAGAGGCGCTGCGTTAGCTCCTGTCTGAGCGCAAATGCCATCTGTACTTTTTGTAGCAAAATATTGTCCCTGCCTTCTTTTTCTCCCCAGTTTCATCATTCTCTTCCTGGCTTTTTCCAAGCTAAGGGATTTTTCTGGCATGGTGAACGTGCTGCACGTACTAAGAACCACAACTTGAAATGGAGTATAAACAGAGAAGGAGAGTAGCTGTTCTGATTGCCATGGAGCATAGTGAACAAACAGACTTCAGGAATTTTTGAGATCCAGATAGATTGTTATGTATTTACTTGTTTTTTTGTATCTTTTTAAATGGACTTTGAAATTTTTAGTTATAGTTAAGGAGATTCAGGTGGAGAATTTGAATCTTGGGGCTGTTCTATTGTAAGCTACTATTGCTGCCCTTAATTTATCACAAAGAGAAATTATTTGGCCAAGATGCTGAATTCTTGAACAGCATCTTTGCAGGTAGGAGGTCTATAAAGTTCATTTCCATATCTTCTTTTCTTTCTTTCCATCCTGGTTTTGAAAGTTCCACCTTTGCATACTCATGTTATGCATTTTTTTGTCTTATACAGATAATTCTTTTTCATTTATCTTTCTTTTTTCCTCCTTCTCCTCTTCCTTCCCTCCCCAGCTGCCTTTGCATCCCTCATAGCTCTGGAGAACTGGATTGTTTATTGCTCAGAGCGTGCTTGATGCCAAGAAATCCTGACTCCTGGTGCATTATCGCGGGGCTGTGACGCAGGGCAGGATCACGTTCCAGATCTAGGTCTTGTTTATTTTGGATCCTGCTCCTGCTGTGGAGCAGCAACTAGTACTTGACTTCTCGCACTGCTCCATCGGCTCCATCTTCTGCAGGCTGGGATCCTGCCTGTTCCTCTCTCCTTGTGCTCCAAACCTCTGGGGAGCAGAGAGCTGGGAAGGGAGCTGAGGGATTCCTGGGTATGAAAATCTATACTGGACAGGCCAGCTGGTGCATTAGAAACTCTGACTGGAGAGTAATTTTTTTTTGTGTGTGCGTGTTTTGGGGTTTTTTTACCCCCCCATAAGTTGTTTGGATTGCTTTTTTATGAAAGCAGGAATTGGTCTAGGAATTGATAATGTTGGTTTGCAGATTTGGAGGTCCCCTGTGACTATTATGTGCAGTCCTGATTTGCGTTAATTTATAATTTCATAATTCAGCGTGGAGATTTTTCTCTCCTTTATTTTCCTCTCCCCACCTATTTTTCTTTTTTGCTGTGCATATTGCTTGCCTTGTGCAACAGATGTGAGGAACTGATCCCACTTCTATTGAAGTCAATAGCCAAATTCCTATCGACTTCACTGACAGCAAGAGCGAGCCTCTGTCTAGGGAGTGAGGATTAGAGCTAAGTAGGAGTAAGTAAAGTACAATAAAATCAGAATATCCTGCTTACTGCTTAATGCCATGAATTCTGTTTTGAAGAATTTCTGTTTTGAATCCCATGGCTTTTTATGCTGGTGAATGCCAAGAGCTGAATTCATGGGGGTGGGGAAGAGGAGGAGCTGACAAGCATAAGAGGGTTTTGGTTTCTAGAGTTAGGAGGGACACTGGTAGAAAGGAATGACAAACAGTCCGTGATTCCTTCATGACCCTGCGGTAAAAGGACTTCGGCTGATGGATGAGGGGCTCGGTTTGGCAGACAGGCTGCACTGGATCCACTTTTGACTGTGTCAACCAAGTGTCACCATCTAAATCTGGAATGCTGTTGTGTATTATGGGAATATAAATAAACCCAAAAAAAGGCTCAGGAAGGGGAAAATAATTGGACAGAATGTTAAAATTAAAAAAATAAAAAGGGGAAAAAAAAAAGGTCGCCCCCTTCCTGTCCTATTCTAAACATGTGGCTAAAATAAAAATAATACAAAAACCCCAGAGAAAAACCCCCAGATCCCCAACAAACAAAAACAGCCTGAGAGACAGGGGAAATGGCTACTTTCTAGATGTTTTCCTGCAGGACTGGGGCATCCAGGTCTGCTGCAGGGTGGTGGTGAGCTGCGGCGAAAGCTGCCTTACTGCCACGCAGTCCCACCTTTGGGATGGGGGGCTGCCTGTCCCTGTGGCTGTGGGTTCCTCCTGCCACCTGGGGTGTGGTGACACGTGAGGGGGTGTGTGGACTTGGACCCTGCAGATAGCAGCACGGCCTTTAGCACTGCTGCCTGCTGGGGCCCCACAGGGAAGAATAGGCTGTTATCCTGGCAGGGCAATATTATCCGCGTTTTACAAGCAGGAAGGCTGAGGCGAAGGGTTTATTTTGGTGTGACTCATTCAGGATGGCCTGGGAGCCTGTGGCGGACGTGGAAATTCAATGTCTTGCAGAGCCCTGATCCTGTGTTGCCTCTCCCTGTCCTGCTGAGCTCGAGGGCTGGCACCACGGACCAGCCAGGGATGCTTCTCCGCCTGGGAGTGCTGCTGGCATGAGTCTTGGCAGCGCGCGAGGTGCGGCTTCGTGGCAGAGGGGTGTTGGGGGCTGCAGATTTTGGGGAGCAACCCAGCGCTGCCAAAAAGCGTGGGGACAGAGAAACAAGCCCCCTTTCTGGGGTGGTGAACCCGAGCAGACGTGGCATGTGGATTTTGCTGTGCCGCTTCCTTGTGTCACCGCTCTGCCAGAATGCTTTCTTCGCTAGCTTTTCCTTTCTTTTTCCCTTCGCTCTCTCTTTTGGCCAGGATTTTAACATATATCACAGGCTGGTAGGCTAAGAGCCTGGGACTTCCCCTCACCACACTCAAAGTCTTTGATCTTTTGCTTTGGAGGTAACATCAAAAGAATGGCTGAGAAAGACAGCCAGTGCTGTGAAGTTCAACGTTCAAGTTAATAGCTTGACTGAAGGTTGTGCTGCATTGCTGGAGCTGGAGTAAACAGAGGCGGGTGCACACATTTCCCTGGAAATGGACCCTAGTGCTGCAGAAGGGCTTCATTTGCATTCACAATTAATCTAGGCCCTACTGAAGGGCAGGCTTGGCATTTTATTTTGTTAGGTTTTTTTTCTTTTTCTTTTTTAATTCCTCCTGCATGAGGAAGGCAGTGGGCTGGCTGGCTGGGGAGCTGTTACTTGGTACCAGCACTGGCAGTGGCCTCTTCCACACCCTTGCAGCCCTAGCCCTGTCCTGCAGCTGCCTTGCTTTGTCATTTCTGGGTTTTCTCCATTTTCAAAATTATTTAGCTGAAGTCTGTTGGCAAACCTTCCTCCTTATTTTAATTAAAAAAAAATATTTAAATTTGTAACCATTCCCTGCCTAAGCATACAGTAGGTAGAATGGACTTCCCCAGATTTTTTAAAATTCACTTCTGTTTGTAATGCTCCTGATATGTGTGGGCGAATGACTGCACCATTCATTTTTCCACTGCCATCTTCTCTATTCTCTGTGTGTCTGGGGAGGTTGATTTGATTTTTTTTTCCCCTTTTGCACTGTAATAAGGCAGGGAATTTTGTATGATTTTGCTTGGCTTGGGGTATGAGGTACAGCACAAGATACAGTCACAAATAGTTTGGCCTTGGTGGTGATTATATTGTAATCAGAGTTTCTAAGGGACAAAATACTGAAAATTCCAGTAACTTCCCTGAGGTTCTTAACACTTGTGGATGAATTGGTCTGATGTATTATAAATATAAGTTTAAGGCATCGTTATGCAGGACTGATAGAGTATGGGTTTGTCTGCTGTGTATTTTGGTGTGTATGTATGTGGAATGATTGATGTGAGTGTTAACTCCATAGTAAAGTAAAACCAAAGGACTCTGTTTTTTTTTCCAACACATTTATATGAGAGAGATGCACCACGGGTACCATCAGTCCCCAGACAGAGGAGTATTCTTCTTCATCCTGCAACAAAATAAGGGCCTCAGATGAGGAGAAGAGTTAATGGCCTTAATAAACTGAGAGAGGAGGTTTAAAATTATTTTGAGAATAAAAGCACTTTCTGATATTGCTCAAAGTTCTCTAAATTTACTTCTAAAATGAAAAAGTATTAGTTGCATATTATTTGCAAATTTTTTGACCCCTTGAACAGAGCTTCAGTGTGGGTCTTAAATCACTCACCAGTGCAAGGGATGGGATTCACAAAGGAGCAAAGCCAGTCAGGCACCCAGGTCCTTATGGCTTCTTGGAAAAATCCTGACCTGAATACTTTGCCCTGTTGAGTGAATTAACTGCTCTGAAGTGTGTGGGAGTTCAGGCCATTCGTGCCCTCTCGAGGAAATGTGGAATGCTCTGGCGGGTAATGACCCCACTGGATGAGACCACAGGGCTCTTTCTACAGGGACACTGAGGCGTGTTAATTTTTGAGCCAATTATCATTCAGAAGCGATGGCAAAACATCCAGCTACACAGAATGACAGCCTGAAGCAGGTCTTGCAGGAGCTGCCAATCTTTTCTTGGACCAATGGAAAGAGGTAGTGGATGATTACACTGAGCTCCTGCTTTTTTTTTTTTTTTTTTTTTCCATTCTCCTGATTGCTGGAGAAATAATTATTTCTCCTTCTCTTTTATTATTTTTTTCCTTTTTCTTTATGAATGCAACTTTTTCTTCTGATTAAATCCATACAAAGTCAGGAATTTTTCTATAATACTTGGGCTACTCGTGACAGCCCCACTGGAAGTCACTGGGAGGTATCACCAAAGGAATGGGGAGGGCAGGCCAGTTTGAATTCCCTGTGTCCTTCAGGTAACATCCCACAGACCAGCATGTTGCAAATCCCCGTGTTGCTTGGGGGCAGGAGGAAAGGAATAATAATTTTCCGTGGATTAGTGGCTATTGTATCATCTCACGTTGCTTAATAAGCCTGATGTTACGTGTGAGAGGTAAGCTCCTTAGTGGGAGCAGGGTGCACTGCAGTGACCTTTTGTGTGCAGGTCTGTGGAGATGAAAGTTCCCTCCTGAGGTTGTGGGGTTGGCTGTGCAGCATGCAGAAATGCTGACTTCAACTTGCTGTCCTGCGCAGATGCTCTCCAGTCTATTAATGCTCTCAAAAAAATCTGTTTAGGAACCTGGTTTTTCTTCCCCTGATTCCACCTAGGATAAATTTGACTTGGAAATAGAACAGAAATGCTGTGTCATGATTTTTAAAATAAATAAATAAGCGATTGCTATGAAAGGGAGCTCATTGATCCTTAGTCGCTTCATTTATAATTACCCACATATGGAGTCATCCTACCTCATCTTTAAAAAACAAACCTGCCTCTCAGAACCCCACCAGGCAGCTAAAGTGGCTTCTTGTGTCCCTCCCCACCCTGCTCTCCTCAACCTCAAATACTTATAAAATATAAGCGTCCACAATAAGATTATAAGGTGTTGTAAGGCTGGAGCCTTTGCTTTCCCGGCTGTTCAGTAAATACGCTGTGTCTCTTGGATGTGCCCTGAGGCTCAGAAACCCGAGGCCTGCCCACATCGTGAGTTCTACTTTCCTCCTTGCAAAGTGCCTCTGGCTACTGGAGCTGTCGATGCAGCCCCTTCCACCCCCCGCCCTGCTAAGAAAAAGCTTTTTTTTTTTTTTTACCCTTTTTTCTTAAGACAGCTGTACAGCTGTAACAAACCTCGAATAGCTACTGGGGGTTTTTTAGCAGTTGCAGGTAAGGCTAAAACCTGAAATATTCATTCGGCACTTGTGGGTACAGGGCACTTGGCAGAGGCATGTGAAGCCTCAGGTGCTGCCGGTTTGGCTGTGGTTCTCCCGTGGAGCCATGAGGGATTGGTGTGTTCCCCCATCCTTGTCCTGAGCTTCTGTGGGGATCACCGTGTCCCCTTGGTGTCTGAGCAGCTGCCTCAGGTCCAGGGTTGTGCCCTTGGCTTTCAGAGAGCATCCCACAGAGCATCCCATAGGTGAGTGCTCTGTTGCAGTGATTCCTGTGTGGTTTGGGGCTGGGCTGCCATCCCAGAGCCCTTCCTGGGGAATCCTGCTCTTTGCTCCTGCACAGGCAGCCCTGGCTCTCAGCCTCCTGCGAGGCACAGGGCGAGCTGCTGCCCAGCTCCTGGGATTCAGCAGCAGAAGGGCATCCCTGTGCTGGCTTTGGGATGCCACAAGAGGGTGGGTGGCTGTGCATCCCTCTTGCCATGCCTGTGGGGTTTTGCGGGCGTTCCCTAGCCCAGGGGCTGTGCCTCTCCTCCCCTCTCCCGGGCAGCTCTGCCACCCACATCCCTCCCTTCCCATGGCCAGGCAGGAATGTGATCGTCCTGGGGAGAGCTCCCACAGGGAGCAGAGCATTTGCTAATTGTATCAGGGTGCACGGTTGAAGCTATTCTGTGTTTAATTCTGTATGAACATGATTTGCCAGCCTTGGAGGAGATTTTTGCTCCCGCTGCAAAGTCAAATACATCTTTCTGCTCAGCTCTGACTCCTTTACATGGAAGTTGTTTTTCTAGTACCTGCTAAGTTATTTAAAAAAAATTTTTTTTTTTGCATATTAATATTGAGAGAGAGCAAACATACATACATGAACAGGCTTCAAAAACACTCAGTGTCTTCAAACCGTGGTCCTTTAAATAAATAAATACAAAAGTTGCCTTGCGGGCCAGCCAGTTCAAAATGCCTGCACTATATTTAGCAACAAGAGCAACATTTTCAGCTATTTGCAGATTTATACAGCTCAGGGCTGCTCTGATGACTCCTTTGTTTCAGCTTTGGGGCTGTGGCTCGAAAGTGTGACAGATGCAGATGTGGAGCGCGGTGTCTGCGGGCTCCCCGCGGCCGTGGCTGGGTGTCCGCGCGGCAGAGCCACGCTCACCTCTCCAAAACAAACCTCTGCCACAACCACAGGAATCTGGCGCATGGGGCACAGTCCCTCCAGGACATGAACTATTGCAGAGCTGCTGGTGCCCTTCTCCCTGGGACAGAGGCCCCTCCAAGCCACTGTTTATACATGGGTGTTTAAAAAAATTCTGATTTTTTTTTTTTCTTCCCCTCCTTCTTCTTTTCCACCCACACTTGGAGAAGAAGAATGCAGGCTCATGCATGTTGCATTTTTCCTTGTGCAGCAGAAAATACTTTTTGTTATTTTTTCCCCCTGTACATACATGGAGCAATGTATGATTTCAATTTGCTGTGGAAAAAAAAAAGAGCGTTTCCCTTTTTTTACCAATTTGTTAAAACTGAAAGGATTATTTCATGTTAGTTCATTTTGCTGTTTGGTTTTTGTTTCCACTCTTTTCAGCTCAGGGAGTGGGTATGGCAGTGTAGTTTTTTAACTGAGGAAAAATTTTCTCTCTGAATAAACAAAAAGCCCTCCCCCCCCATTTCTTCAAAACTCCTAGTAGTGTATTTTGTGCATCTTAAGTCTGCAAATGATGCCAGTTCAAGAAAAGTTGCTTACATTTAATGCATAACCTAAAGGTACTTGAAAACTCAGCGTGCCTTTCTAAAGCCATGCCATTATTTACTTGGAATTTCTGTTAATTTGGCTTATTTTCATTGGGGGTGCCCTTTAAATTGGGGAAAAATAATGCATAATGGTGTCAACTCTGGGCCATATTTGTTTTAACATCTTTTTTTCTCTGTATCTCCTTTAAGAAAAACCAACATTTTATGTATTCTTGAGGAACAGTTTGTGTGGCTGATGATTCAACTAAGAATATTTTTAAAAATACTTCTTTTAAATACCTAAATGCATATTGCATTGTTTTGGTGGTGCTGGAGGAAACCAGAAAATAAACACACGGGGTGGCTGCCCAGGAACAAGAGGTGACAGCACAGATTTAGTGAATACTTCATTTGTTTTATTTTGCTTTCATCCCAAATGATTCACTTAGTCCTCCACCTAAATATAATTCTTCCTACTTAGCAAGGAGTCATCTTTCCCTCTGGCCAGATGGGGTGTCTTTTCTATGGGTATCCAAAGGCAAACCTTCACAATTTCCTCTTCTGATGGACAATTGAGACGTCCAGCTTTTATGTTGAAGGAAAAAGGGTGCAGCAGTCTTGCTGTCCCCAGGACCTGGTGCCATCAGAGAAGCAAAAAGGAAAGTTATTGATAGGGGTTCCGAATCCTGGGAAGGGAATGTTTCTTTCCCGGCTCTCTAGGAGGGATTTGGAAAGAGCCATAATCCTGGGTTAGGAGTAATTTGTTACAGCAAGATGATACTTGAGTGGCAGGAGGATTCTGGCAGAGGCAGCAAGAAGCTTTTATTCAGAGGAGTAGCTGGTCTCACAGAAGGTCAGGCTGACACAAATCCTACCCCAGCCCACAAGTTTTGTTTCTCAGCCAGCGCAATTAGCTGAGGGGACTCTCGACCTCTTTTACATCTTTCAAAGACATCTCCACACATCTGAGCTAAAAGATTACTGCAAGGAATGTGGACCAGGATATGATGCAGTGGAAAGTTTTTTTTCCAAGGCCTTTCTGAAAAACAAAACCTCAACAGCAACCTTCCCAGTTTCTCCTAGGAGGTCAGAATATTGCTGGTTCCAGTGTTATCTCCAGGACTTTTTTCCTGAGGTTGCCTTAAGGTTACATTTTTGTGTTAACCTTTAAGAAAAAAAAAAAAAAAAAAAAAAAGGACAAAACTTACCACCCCTAGGAAAAGAGAATTTTGCAAGTTCTTCATTTTCATGAAGGCCTGAAACCCTTGGAGCCATTTATTCTGCAGTTACCCCTTGTTGCATTGAAGGCCCAATCACACATGGAAACCACAAGGGAGGCGACAGGAAATTTGGTATGAAATTTGCTGGGTTTACTAGAGAGTGGCTCCCGGCAGTTCACCCAGAATTGCTACATCGACAGGAATTTTTGTGGTAGTGATTAGAGTCATGAGTTTCACTTACCCAACAGTGGAAGAAAATATGACTCTTTCAGTAAAACCTTCTTAGGCCGTGTTACAATAATGAGCAAACTGCTAAATTTTCCTGTAGCACTTTTACTCAGGGATCTCACCCACCTGTGCCACTCATTCACAGGTACTTCACAAGATCCGAGATGAGAATTTGGATCAAAGAGTGAAGAAACCCCTCCCAACCAAGACAATCTTGGAGGCCCCTTTGGAGAGGGACTTGCCTTGCAGAGCATCCTTTTAGTGTCTTGCCTTTGTCATGCCTCTGCTGGCTTTTGATAGCTGGAGGTGCCAAGCACTTTATAAATCAATCCTTTTTTGGCTGATAGGTCTAGATTAGGTATTAGGAAAACATTCTTTCCCGTGAGGGTGGTGAGGGACTGGCGCAGGTTGCCCAGAGAAATTGTGGATTCCCCATCCAAGGTCAGGCTGGATGGGGCTCTGAGCAGCCTGGTCTCAGTCTCCCTGCTTGTGGCAGGAAAGTTGGAACTTTGGACGATCTTCAAGGTCCCATCCAACTCAAACCATTCTATGATTCTATGACTGATACAGGACAGAGCTGTACAAAGATAGGCCTCTTTATGTCTGTTATGTCTGTTTGTCAAAATTTTTAAAATTTTTTTTTGTCTTTGCACAAATACATGCAGTGGAAAATGGTACCAGTTCAGTATCGTGGTCATGTAGAGATGAATTTCCTGAGGGGCTTCACTACCAGGGTACTGAAGGAGCCTGGTTGATGCTTCCCATAATCGGGAAATAAATTCCCATGTTTCCAATTTCATTCCAAACCCCCAGTGGTGGAAGTGAAGGGAAAGATGGGGGCAGATTTGGAGTGCCTTCTTTGCTCCTCGCACAGCTGTGCTGTGGGGTTTTTCTTGCTTTTCCTTTTCAAAAATTTTTAAAAAGTAGTTGCAAAGCTTAAAGTTACAGCCCCTCCTTTACAAATAGAGCTATGCTCTTAACAGAGTTGGAAGGTTTTAAGGGAGGCAAGGTTCCCCTGGAGCAGCTCCTCTATTTGAATGAAGGTAGCTGAGTGCCATGATCTCTGTCTCTAACGTGCTGTCAGATATCTTTACTGCCTTGATTTAAAGGGGAGGAGAGGAATTATATTTTATAGACCATAAAATGCATTCTTGGACTTCATGCAAATGCTAGTTACCAATTGTTCTCTCACTTTCTGGGAGATTGCCAGGATGAGAAATTGTGTGTCTGTACATCAAATTTTTTGGTGAGTCTTAGAGGCTGGTTAAACTGCGAGTCTAAGCAAGATGCACCTACAGAAAGACTTGCTTGAAATTTTTCAACTCTCCCAGTCTTCATCTAATGAAAACTCAGTGCTTAAGTGCAGCAGAACAGATTGCAGAGAAAATTTGGGGAAAGTAGCTTAAAAATGAAGTTGGGTTTTTTTCTGGTTTAAAGTAAAGTAGATAAAATGCTTATTCTTGTTCCTTGACTGAAATGATGCTTTTATTTGTACCTGTCTTTTGGATTAGCACTTTGCAGACTGAATATCTGAATAGTCCTCAGCCAACCTGCTGGTTTGTGCAGCAAGGATTGTGGGTCTTTCAAATTAAATGTGAAAAAAGTAATGGTGCTTTCCCAAGCTCCACCCAGGATTGAGAAATATAGCCTGCAGTTACTTTGCAGAGATACCATGTGAACTGCAGAAAGTAATGCTGTACTTCTATGTCACATGAACACTCTTCCTCTTGTAAAGCTAAAAAAATTATTTTAAATTCCTGCAGTAGCTGATTAGCCTTTACTTTGCTTCTTTATGCTTGGTATCAGTATCCCAGAACTCAACTGTAGCCTACCACCAACCTTGCCTTCAGTAGAAGCAAAAAACCTGTTTTACTTCAGTGTTTCAGTAGAACTGATGGCAAGAATGCCTTTCATCCATGTCAGAGCGAGCAAATAATTATCTGCATTTGCTTGAACTTTCATAGGCAATAATTTTTGAGGAAGCTTCTGGTTATTCTCTTTAACTCTTTCCCATGGCACCTCCTCTGCACCCTTATCACTGTGTGCAGAAAACCCGTGCAAGCAGGGGTGATGCCTGGCAGTAGGAATGGGGTGGACCTCTTGCATTGCATCTCATCTGGGATGCAGAAGAGCCTGGGGAGGTCAGGAGAAAGCACAGGATCTGCTCTTTCTGGGATGTTCCCACATCTGCAGTCAGGAGAGCTGCAGGTGACGAGGCACCTGTGGGGCTCAGCCTGTTGCTTTGTGCCTTATCCCACACCAAATCCTCTTTGCCCATCACCTTAGGTGGCTCTGTGCCTTCAGTGGGACAGTTCCAGATCCCAGGGTTTCTGCATACAGGAATCCCTCCTTTAGGTGATCTTGGGCTGTTTAATCACTAACACATTTCTCTAACTTTCAGCTAGTGGAGGACTCAGCTGTCTCATTTTTCTGCCCTAGCAGCACCTCAGCAATGTGACAAAGGCATGGGCAAAATACTGAAATGGGCAACTCAAGGTCCCTGTGTCAGGGACTCCTGTTTTACTGGAAGGGAAGGAGACAAGGTCACTCAAATTCTCAATGAGAGAGAATAATAATGAGAATTAAAGGACATTTTAAATTTGGAAGAGGCCTTATGTGCATGTATCAGTGCAGGAACATAACATTTACCAGTTCCTGGTATTTGTACCACTTTCCCCCTATCTATGTATTTTACTTAATAATTTATTTTTGTGGCGTTGCAATAGTTTAAAAGATTATGTTAATAAAATGAAAAGTGGAGATGTATGATAAATACTTTCATGTTTTGCAATTTTATGCTTTAATTTCTTGAATGCTCTGGGGAAATCTTTTGTGTGGAAAGGATTGGTCTCACTGAAATCAACCTTGCTGCTTTTGTTTTGAGCAGCTCCCCTGTGCCTCGTGGTGGTGCATTGCATATTCTGTAGAAGGGCTCAGCATCGTGGGTGGTGTCTATTACTTCTCATACAAAAAATTCCAGACATTGCAGGTCTGCAAGGAATAGGAGGCCTTTTTAAAGTTCCTTCAACAGCCTCCTTCAGTTATTTAAAATAAATCCTCCAGATTTTGCTCTCACACACACACCTCTACAAACAAGGTGATAACTGAAGACCAGAAATAAGGGGTTGAGGTAAATTAAGCAATGGAGCAGAAGCTGAGGGTCTACAGTTAAATCTTTAGAGGCTTTGCTTCTAATGTAAGTGGAGACACTAGGTGACAGACCTTTCTTTGTAGGTACCAAGATAAGTATCCTCTTGCAACTTGTTTTTTTTTGTCTGTAGAGAGGTATTATGGTCTTGTTAATCTTTTTTCCTTATTGGCTTCCCCATAAATATCAGCTCTTCCCCTCAGCATTGTGATCTCTGGATTATCTCTGGTTAAAATTTGTCTAGATGTCCCTCCCAGAAATGCTTCTAACTAAATATTGGAGAAACTCCTGACCTTCAAGTTGACATCCAGGTGTGTACTTCACGTGACTCTACAATGCTGGCCAAGGGAGAGACTGACCCCAAAATTAGGATCAGGAATATTTCTATTTGAGATCCAGGGAGAAAGTGCAGACTTTGGAGATGTGATCCAGTGGTTAGGGGAGGTATTGGAGACCAGTGGCATCAAGCTGTCTGCAGGAGCCCTGCTCCTGCTTGTTTCAGTTCCTGGGAGCTAATAAGCACCAGCTGCAGGAAACCTGAGCTGGAAAGCATTGTGCAGCTTTCCTTCTGTTTAAAAATATGGCCTTTTCCCCCCTTTACTGTGTTTATGTTTTTATATGTTGAAGAACATCACTTGTAGGGCAATCTAGTATTGAAAACAATAGTGTGACAAGGGGACAGGTCCAGGTTGGACACTGCTGCAGGAAACACCTGTGAGCTCAGTGCCATCCTTTCCTCCACAGCCACACTGCTGTGAGCCCTGCCCTGGCCTGTGGGGCAGCTGCTGGCCTGAGTTAGAGCTTCCAGCAAACTCCTCGAGTGCTGGATGTGAAGTTGAGCTGCTTTTGACCAACTCTGCTGTGAAAACTTGGGGAAGATGTTTGTTTGCCCAGCCAGAGCTCACAAGGTGGCTGCTTTGGGGGGTGGCTATGCAGAGCTGCTCCCGGCGGGTCTGTGCTTTGCAGGACCCTCTGGTTGTAGATGGGATGTGTGGATGTGTAGGAAGGTTCTTGGTGGTTTGTTTTTTTTTTTTTTTTTTTTTTTTTTTTTTTTTTTTTTTTTTTTTTTTTTTTTTGTTCCTTTCTACAGAAAAAATCTGGGCCATTCAAATCATTTGCCTTTTCCCTTGTGCTGACAATTTAACAGCCTTTTTAAAAGCTTTGGTTTCTCTCAAGTACGCTCGCCCCAAACTTGTTTTAATTCTTGTATGGAGGCCTGGAGCTTAACAATTATTTTGCTTAAGCTCTCTGAGACTTGCCATAAAACTTTTTTTTTTTTTTTTTTTAAAACACACACATGCTAATGATCCCCATCAGATCATGTTGTTAAACAGGGAATAAAGTACTTGCACCACGATGACATTATTTTAAAAAAATGTTAAAAGCAGGCCAGCAGAGCCCATTTCAACAGTTTTGTTCTGAAATAATTTGCACAGATTTGTTAGAGTTAATTTGTTGAAAAGTTCAGTGTTTGTACAGGCAAGTCCTGATTTCCACAGCGAGACACAAGAAGCAGCAGAGGAGCGAGCGGGTGTCCAGCATTTGCAGGAGCAGGCTGGTGGGAAATTTCCCTCCCTCTTACCCTTCTGCCCCCTCGCAGCTGCCCGGTGCAGGAATGTAAAAGCAGTGTCAGAAGGCTGGGAAAGTCGGCTTTGGATTTTTGTGGACTCCTTGCAAATCAGAGGAACTGTCTGGCTCAAATCTGCATTTAGGGCCAAGAGAAGAGGATTTCCTGCTATTTAGTTGCTTGAGGAAGGAAAGGATTTACCTCTCTGCTGCAGCAGGACTTAATTTTTCTCCTTTTCAATAAGAATATCACAGTGTAGTGCAGCAGTAGTAAACCTGCGAGAGCAATCACAACTCTCCCTCCTCTCCATGCAATTCCCCCCTGCCCAGGCATCCTCCTGTGACAGCTCCCAGCCCAGCAAGGGCTTGGCATGTCCCTGCACCGTGAAAGAGAGAGTTGTGGAGGGGGTGGCTGCTGCGACGTCGCTCCCCGGGCCGGCTGCGGCGCTCGGCCACCATCTGGATCCAGTTAGCTCTCTCGGCAGTAGGGCTGAGTCTCATTTCCTCCAACCAGTAATGTTATATAGGCAGTGATCCTGTTCTGCCCTAACATAATTGAAAATTATGTGTATTGTAGACTCGCAGCGCTGAAATGTAGACTTGTAAAAATCTGTGGCTCAGGTAGCCTGTGGAGATTGAATTTGGCACACAATGAGGCTTTTATGTAAAGTAAGAATTATAAGCCACCACATCAATATTGTGTTACAGGCATGACAATTCTTGGATGAGGAGGCCTTGAGTCAGGCTCGTCACCTTAAACAATGCTAATATTTCATACTTTATCAACAGGGCTGGCATTTTGAAGCCAGCAAACATTTTTTTGCCTTTGCAAACATCCTGCTGTTGAAGGTGTGGGTTCACTAGCTTGACGTGGGCATTGGCTGTGGGCTCTGGCCCCCTCTGCTTATCTGACAGACAGAACATCTTACCCTTAGCAGGGCTGGGAGGCTGCTCTGGATCCTGGCCACTTGGTAGAACTCATGGAAGTTGCTTTATTGACCCTTGTGCTTTGCTGCTTTCCCTTGGGTCTGGTTATTTGATTTTGTCTCCCACTGGTGTGTTATCCACTGGTAGAAATGGAAGCTGTCCATGCCTGTGCTTGTGTGCAAAACTGAGCCCTCCAGGTTTGGACTCTTCCTGCTGGGCTTCATGTGCATGTCCAAAAGAAGCTGTTTGTGCTTTAGCCTTTGCACTGTGAGACTTCTTGGATCCTCTTTGCCAGGGGTGGGTAAGAGAAGGGCTTTACTGAGAGTCCAGACTAAGGGTTTTAAAAGGAGAAAAAAAAAAGTGTAACAGTAAGATCTTCTGAAACGTTCATCTTGCCCTAAGGTCAGCCTGGTGTAGGAGCTGAAAGTATGGGCTGAGAGCAGGGGCTGTTGTGGGATAGAGGTGGAGTGGGAGCAGCCATGCCTTCTTGCTCTGTTTCTTCTAATGGAATTTATTGCTAGTAAAAAACAGCACAACTGACAGTCCTGAAGGCTTTGTAATCCCTGCAATAATTACTGACTGGATGGGGTCTGCTGTGAGCTCACCCCTGCTGCTTGTCAATGCCTCTGTCTGCCCTTGGGGCAGACTCAGAGAAGCCCACGTGTTTCTCAGCCTGTGTTTTAGGACAGCTGCTGACCTGAGCTCCTCACAGGCTGTCATGGTTGTACAGATATTCCAGGGCTGCTTGTGACTGTGGAGTGGTCATGGAAAAATGAAGATGATGAGTTTATTTTTGTGGGTAATGGCTTGGTGTCTGTTCCCTGAAAATCCACAGTTTGAGCTGTCGTGTTCTTGTAGAGGCTTCAGCTGTGGCAGCAGTAGCTTCTTGCTCTCCAAAAACCACTGTGAACTTTGAAGCAGAGTCATGCACACATCCTGTGAGGACGTTTTCCTTGGAAGAAGGGAAAAACACTTCACTGATTGTCTGGAAAACCTGAGCAAGCCAATAGTAGCTGTGACCCATCAGGACCCGTTCTGGAAATTCATGCGCCCCTTTATGTGGTGGTGTTTTCATTGCTGTCTAAGAAAACTGGTGGACTTTTGAAAATGTAGCAGTGTACTTGTTTAACAGTGCATCTGAAAATCTGTCCTGTATCAGATTTCCCTTCAAGTTTAAAAGTTGGCTCTCGGTTGGCTTAAGCTTTGGGTCCAAATTCTACACACTCGGGTTGCATTTTTATTCACTTTTTTGAAACCACAAAGGGTTAGAAAGTTGCTTTAACATCATCTCAACTTTAAAATTTATGTTGTGGTCACATATATTGAAGAGCAGGGATTTGATGCAAGTGATCAAATATCTGGAGACTTTCAATTGAGTTGTAAGACTTAGAAATATTGCTTATCGGTAGTCTAGTTCTGGTTTGTTTGGGTTTTATTTCTTGTTTTTAAGAAGTGCTGAAACATTCTGGTCCACATTGCACAAATCCCAAATGTGAACATGAATAAAAACAAGACTTCTTGGAACTTGTGGAACTCATATGGGGCACAAATCCAGAGTATGGGTTTGTTTATTTGCATTCCAGTAGCTTGGAAAACTCAGGCCCTCCAAGTGATGGGAATTGGTAACACATTCTCCTGCTGGCTTCTGCCTTTTGGGCACCTCAGTGCCCGGAGTCTTGCAGCAAACAGGCCTTGCATGTGAGCAAATGTTTTGCATACGTGAGCAAATGTGATAGATAGTGATGTGCTGAAAGCATGGAACCAGATCTCCTTCCTTCCTCCATGGAGATTCAGATACAGCTTCCGCAGTTCGCCTGGAGTGCCGGGGGCTGTCTGTGCATGGTGGTTCTTCAAGACTACTCTTACTTAAAAAAAAAAAAAAAAGAAAAAAGGAAGGAATGGGTAAACATAACTATTTCTCTGGTAGGTATTTTCTAGGAATAGATCTGTCAGGTCAAGCAGTGTCTAGTGCTAAAATAGGAGCTTCTGCAGTGGCCTGATCTATGTGTGCAGCTGCTTTTCTTAGTTCTGGGAGGGGATGAACGTATGTGGCCATACACATTTCTTCCAGCATGATACAGGGCTTTTAGAAGTCCCATATTAACCTGTGTTAACTGGGACAGCACAGCAGCATGCAGAGAGAAAAGCCTGGGCTGAAATTATATTTAGATATACAGCACAGAAGTTTGTTTGGGATAACTAATTTCTCTGTGGGCCTGCTTTTGTTCAGGACTGAGCACTTCTGGTGCAGGGAGCTGAAGCTTTTCTTGCTTTTGAGTCAGTTCCCCATATGCTGCAGACAGGGCACCTGTGTGTGTCCAGCCTGTCTGCTGTCTGTGGTGGCAGTGCCACAGAAAAGCCGTGGCTGTCCCCCAGCCAGGGTTGTCTGACAGAAGATAAGCCAGAAGAAAATCCATGGTGTCTTCCAGAAATGGTGAAAAGTAGAGAAAATAGCTGCTAAGACCCAGCAGTCTTTTTGGGGTAGTGCCCTGTCTTTAGGGCTTGTACAGCACCGGGAAGCTGGAGCAGTTGACCTGGTACATTTGTTGAAAGAAGGCTGACAGATGACCCATTCAGTAATGAGATCATATTCTTAATTCATTATATGTTTTCCCTCTCCTGACACTGATATCCACCTTTTCCCTTGTCCCATCCTCTCCATGGTTGTGCTATTTTGTTTCTTTGTGGGTTTTATGCTACTTCCAGATTTGCTACAATTAGTAAAATTAATATACTATTATAATTATAATACTGTCTTTGCAATCTGTTTTTTTTTTTTTCTTATTCCTGAACTGTAACACAGCGGTATGAGATTGTTAGTTCTGCACAGATTTTGTATCCACAAACATGTAAGGTTGTCTTAATTTTTTGTTTCAGTTCCTTGCATAAGTTTTGATTTATACTTTTTTATCCATGTTACCTAAGATTTGTTATTTTTTTTTCTTTTGCCTTTCTTTTCTGAACTCATTTTTCTTTTCCCATTTTTGTTTCCTCCATCCAGTATCTGCAGATGAAATGGCCACTGCTTGATGTTCAGGCAGGGAGCCTTCAGAGTAGACAAGCCCTCAAGGATGCTAGGTCTCCATCTCCAGCACACATTGTTGTAAGTAAACGCAGAAAGATATTCTTCCTTTGTTTAAAAAAAAAAAAGCATTTGACATTAATGGCAATGGTTGTCATCAGTTTTCTTTTACACAGACCAAAGGAGAAATACCTCAAAACAAACAAATCCCTAACAAGCCTGTGGTAAAAGGAGGGAATACTTTTGTTATCACTGGGCTGTGTTATCAGTGATAATTATGAAATTATCATCCATGTGCCTTACAGGAGACCAGGGAGTAAAAAATACTCTAAATTTACACACTGCAGGATTATGTAGTGGCAGTGGAGTCCAGTCAGGCTGGTTTACACATCTGACCTATCTGTGTTGAAGTAAAGAGAGTGAAGAGACTGTCTGGAAAGCTTAGACTTAAGATTGCCTTAGAAAAATCAAAACCAAGCCTATTCTATGTCCTTTACTTAAAGAAATCTTTTCTTATTGTAAAATCTTGGATGAGAGCATGAGAGTTGGTCAGGATTTTTACCTGGGTGAAGGCTCAAAAGAGCCTAGTTCAACAAAGCACATGTTCCTTTGTGTTGTGATGGCTACTCATTTAGTATAAACATTGGTATCAAATGTTTACTACTACATGCAAAATAGAAAACTCTCTTTATAATGAATAGTATTTTAAAAAATACTGTTATTTATTAACTTCTAACTTAAATTTTAAATTCTCCATTAATTTTTCTTGTGCTTCTGTTGTGAAAACAATGTTGAGTTTGCAATGTTCAGTACAAATTTACATGAGAGTGGTTTGGGGGTTTATTTTACTTTCTAAAATAACATCCATAGAGATCTAATAGGAAATGGTTTGTTTATGTGGTGATTTGCAAGAGCAGAGATATGCAGTGGTCCATCCTCACCCACAACCAGTGTCAGTGCCATCTATTGTTAAATAGCTTCTTAGCTCTGACTGTTCAACTGGGACATCTACTCTGGAGAGAATGGCATGTGGTGGGTTAGAATATTTCTTCTGAAAAAAAATCATACTCAAGTTTAATGTGATTTTTAAAAAAACGTTTTTATGAAGAGAATGGCATGTGGTGGGTTAGAATATTTCTTCTGAAAAAAAATCATAAAGTTTAATGTGATTTTTAAAAAAACTTTTTTATGACCATTGGATGGTAAGGTAAATGCCAGGAAAAGAAACTGCTCATTGTTTACTTTCTGCTCTGTAGTCTAGAGCTGACACAGCTGGTAGATCATCCAAGGCACACATTGGTTTTTCTAGAAATTTCAAATCACACTAAACATTTTGAGGTGCTTCTTTTTCCATTGTTGTTTCTTTAAATTGAGAATTGTCAGCCCATTGTGATGAGTGTCATAGTTCTTTATTCAAAAGGAAAAAAATATTTCCTGTATTTTAGAATCCATAGCTTCTAAACCATCCTTCAAATCATCAGAGAGCAATTGGAACAAGACTGGTATCTGCCCAGTTGATATCTAGTGCTGGCTGCTTCACTTTTCAGAATTTGCTTTTCCTTCCTGTCCACCTGGGCTGTCACTGGAGGAAGAGATCAGAGAAAAGATGTCTGGCTGCTTAATCAGAAATCTACAGTCATCAAAACCTGCCACCATCTTACTCCTAATAAGAAATGAGCTAGAGAAACTTTCCTATTTTACTTCTTTTCTTTTTACTGCTGTGTCAGAGGACTGACATGGGGTGGGAATGTTCCCGTGGCTCTGGCATGGTGGAACAGGCTCCTAGGAAGCGATGGAGAGGGAGCCATAGGCTTCTCCTGGGTAGCTGCAGCTGGGGAGGGCAGGATGAATTTGGTTGGGATCACCTGAGCTTCCCAGTGCTGAGCATCCAGTGTCCCTAAGCCTCCTGCCCTGCAGGAGAGCTTGCCTTTAAAACCAAAAGCAGCCTGTGGTGCTCAGGGCTTTGACTGGGGTCTCAGCTCCCCTGACTCTCTCCAGCCCTTCCACCCAGGTGTGGGCGAGGTGGAGATGAGTGGTCAACAAAACATACAAAAAGGGTTCAAAAATCACAATCATTTTGGAAAACGAAGCGAAACCTGCTTCCAGGGAGGCTGAGGTTGATCTGCTTTGTGTTTTGACCATTTATGGGGTTCTTATGGATCTCTTTAAAAGCTGTTTCACTCTGCTATTCAATAAAAAGCATATTTACCATAGCAACCACTTAGGCCATGAGGAACATATACTACCTCCGAGATGGAGGCCACCTTCTCCCGAAAGAGCCACAGCTGGCATTTGTAATGTGATCTTTTGTGCTACTTACAATGTTGGAGGGAGAGGAGGCGGAGGAGGGAGTGAGGGGGGAGAGCAGTGGGTTTTTGGGAGGGAGGGAGGTTCTGCAAGGTTTAGTGTTTATTTCTAGCAGCAAACTGTTTTGCCTTGTTCTGTTAAAATATATAAATAAGGGGCAGCTTTTTCCACCCTTTTTCCTGGCACCGACCCCAGGCCACATTAATTTTGTGGAGTGAAAATGGTCTTTTTTTTTTTAGTAAATAAAGTTAGAGCGGGTAATGGCATTTGGGGGAGATAAAGTGGCTGCAGATGCCAGTTGGCCTGGGATGTGTCAGGCATCTCTGGTGTCCCTGTTGCTGCTGCTGTGCCTGCCCACAGCACCTGGGACCTGGCTGCTCTTGCACAGGGCTCTATATCCACTTCTGTCTGCATTTGTGAAAACACAGTTCATCTTTTTGTGGAACAGTGATGACTATTTCATGGGCAT
Source organism: Pyrgilauda ruficollis (assembly GCF_017590135.1). Taxonomy (NCBI): domain Eukaryota; kingdom Metazoa; phylum Chordata; class Aves; order Passeriformes; family Passeridae; genus Pyrgilauda; species Pyrgilauda ruficollis. Next base: position 8,512,117 of record NW_024513654.1, on the reverse strand, counting down.
CCTGATTTTTCTGTAAAAGTGTAACATGTAGGGATAGAAACTGGTTCTCTGCCCTGGTTGCTGTGTCTAGTCTACCCATCAAGTGTACCCATGCCAGTTTTTCATCTTCAAATCAGCTGGGCTGCCCTGAAGATCTGTAGGAAAATGCTAACACCTGCAAATCACTTCTTATCTTTCCCCTATCTCTGAAATCAGGATTTGAGGTTAATCTTCATAGCTGGATTACAAAGAGAGGAAAGGAGAGTGTGGCAGCTTGGGTTCCCCCCTTCCCTTTTATTTTTTTCTTTTTTTTTTTTTTTCTCTTCACTTTCTTTTTTTCTCTCTCCCTTCCCCTGTTTTTTTTCCTTCCTTTTTTTCCCCTTCCCTTTTTAACACTCTTTCTTCTCAGTGCTTGGCTATGACAACCACAAGCTCTGTGTCAGTTTTTACTCCCCGCTCCAATGAAATTCCCCTTAGGAGTTCAGCTTAATGACTCAAGGCTGCATAACATGGCCGTCTGTAATGTCTAAAGTAAAATCTGTTCTATTTGTCAGCCATCCTCCTTTCAGATTTGTTTAAGAACATTAAGTTAAGACTACAAAAATTGAAGCAAAAGACCAGCATGAATAATTTGGCTGGATTGCTGTCCCCAGTGCCGAGGGCTGGGTTAATACTGCTTTTTCATGGTGCTTGAGAGAGTCTCCAAGGTCCATAATGAGAACCAGAATATTAAACTGAAATTATGTTCAGTATGTCTTGAGGAAGGTACAGCATGAGGCTCCATTTAAGACCAGTCCATTTATTTACATTTAGGTGCTTCACTCATCTGGTAAGACTTTTTGCATCTTGCTCTGGCACAGTCATGCTGTTTATCTGTGTCCAAAGGTGAAAGAAAACTGGGGCAAAAATTGTTTTAATAGTATATTATTAAGCTTGCTAGGTCAAATTTTTGAATTCAGCCTGCAGATAGTACTATTATGAGGCTGGGATATTTTTGAAGTGTTTTTTGTGGCTATTTCCCCTCTTTTCTTTCTGACCTTTGATTTCATTGAAGGTATTAAGATTTTGTGAAACAGTCTTAGCAGGAAGTTTTGGGTGTAAAGCAGACTTCAGCTTGCTCTCAGGGGGTGGGGTGCTAGCTGTCCTGAAGTCCCATGGTCAGTGTGCACCCGATTTGATCCACATGTGTGCTGCCAGCAGGGTGATAAGGATGGGAGATGGGTGATGTAGGAGTGGGAATCTCACACCAACATTTTCTGTTCCAGCCTGGACAGGCAGGTGAAGATGAGCAAGGTATGTCTGTGCGAGGATCTCTGAAATCTGCTCACTGCAGAAAGCAAGCTCCTTTAAAACCTCTTTTATCTGTGTGTATTCCTACAACCTTAAGGAGAAAACCAGTGCTATTCTTCCCTGTTCTCTACAAAGTAAATTCTCTGATTCAGGCATACCCTGTTTTGGGCAGGAGTGTGGTTGAAAGACCAGTCCTGGGATCCTGCCTCCTGCAGGCTGTGCAAAGACTTGCTTTTAGCTTCCTTACTACTTGGCAAAAACATTCAGAAGGCAAGAGGATGATGGCTTGGTACAATATATTCCTTATAAAACACTAAGGGGTTTAAAAAATTCCTGCATTTTGAAGTAAATGTCAATGTTAACCTCGGGGGTAGGACTTGCAGTACTTTTTGGCCTAATATGTAAGGAACACAGCCATATAGTAGACTGAATCACCAAGAACAAAGAATTACTGTGCAGTAGTGTATCTATTTTTTTTCTTCCTTTTTTTTTTAAAGTAAAAATGTTTTTCCAAAACATAATATGACAAGCAAAACTGAAGGCAAAACCATCTGAAACATACTGACTGTTCTCAGTCTCTTCAGTGAGCATGGACTGTGGGCATCTGGGACCTCTGGGTGGTTTGGAGAGATCAGGAGGTTTTTTTCTTCCCAGAGCAACTGGAGTTGAAGTCTGTCCTGCCTGTTCCCTAATTTTTTTGTCTAATGTCGTTCGTACTTCTGCATTTTAAAGAAAAAACAAATACCTGCTAAACAGTTAGGTATATTTTAGGCAGATTTTAAAATGCACCTTCAGTGTCCCTCCAGACAGGCTGGAAGTGGGGTTCATCCAGTCATACATGTGTCCTGTATGTGTGGAGACATCTGGAACCATAATCTTGCAGCTTCCACTCACAGTGCTCCTAGAGGGCTTTTAAAGCTCTTTGTCTTTAATGTTTTGTTGTAGGGAGACTCTTCTTCCTCTACAGTAACCTCTTGAGATGTTTGTGGCTTCCATGCTGCCTGTGGCCATGACAGGACACCCTCTTCTGTCCCTAGAGATCCGCAGGGTGGTCAGGAACATGGTGGTGTTGTGGGGGGAAGGACTTGGCTGGGCATCATTGATATCAGTGCCTGGTGTTGAGAGGGACACGTTGGGCAGGAGGAGAGGGCTGTGTCTGAGCTGTCCTGGTGCCCCATCCATCCCTGATGGCTGGTAGGTCATGCACCCAACACGCAGATCCCTCAGACTCACACTGCAGAAATACCCACGCAGACTTAATTGGAAAGCTCCTTTAGTGACTCTCTCCTTTTTAAATACTCTATACTTTATTTGGCTAATTGCTTTGGCAATTGCAAAGTAAATAAAATGTTTCATTAATACATGCCCAAAAGTATGCAAACGTCTTGTCCTCAATTTTTGGAGCTTCTTGGAATTAAGCCACAGAACAAATTAAGCTTGCTGAGAATTTTGTGGCTGAATCTTTCACCACTAATTCCTTTTGATTTTTTGTTGTGTTTAAAAAAATTCTGTGTACAAACCAGAATGTTTGGGGCTAAGTATAGAATTCACCTACCGGCAGTCCAATAAAATTGTTTTGGATGGGTTCCTATAAAACACACCCATTATATTCAGTACCCATTAAATATGAATGGAAACCTAGTGCTTGGTTTGTGTAGACAACAGAAGAAATTTGGGCTCCATGAAAGTAATTTACTTGGTAATTTGATACGTTTGTAGAATACTTCAGACTTTAGGGGACTGCTTCATGGCCTTGTGTTTACTCTGTAACACAATGTCCATCCTCTACAGCCCTCCTTTCAGTGCTGGAGGGAACTCCTCTGCTGTAATGCTGAGACTGGGGAAATGTGCAGGCTTGTACCTCTTACTGTGAAGTGAGCAGGAATTTAATGCTTCTGCAAACATCAGTCAGCACTAAAGCACCTTCAGAAGACACCTTGGGGCTGGATTGGCAGCTGGGATGAATTGTCACGCTTGGTTGTAGTCAGGAGATCTGTGAGTAGTTCCAAGAACTCTGAAGCATTTGGATGCTGGGATATTTCAGCTGTGAATAAATACTGTAAAATATATAGTACTGCCAACCCCAATTGTTCTAGGATCATGAGTCAGGCCTCAAAAGATCTTGGGGATTTGTGGGGTGGGGGGATTGTGTGTTGTTTTTGTTTGCTTTCTGTTTCTTAAATAATACATTTTGTATTCTCTTTATTTGTTCTGTTTCCTGAGCCTGCAGGGTATACTCTGCTCAATCTCAAAGTTTTCTCTGTAGCAGTTTGTGAGCTTGCTGTGTGCTGTAAGTGGAGTCTGAGGTTCTTCCCTAAACACTCGACTTCAAGGCTACCATGCCTTGAAAAACAGCAAGTACTGCTAGACTGGCTGTAAAATTGTAGGAGTTAGCAACCCTAAGTGTTGCTCCAGGAGAAGGCAGCTGAGTAGGGTGTTAGGATAGGCTCAGCTCAATCAAACCCTCATCTGTTGAGCATCCATTTCTCGTGAATCATCTGGTTTGACTTTGAGAGAACCTGGTCCTTGGTGCTGGCAAACACTCTGGCTTTTGAGTGCTGGGGTGACTTACCTTGTGATGGATGGCTGCAACATTTCCAGGCAGGGTCAGGCTTCTCTAGCATCACTAGGGATGGCTCAGCAGGTCCTCCTGAAGTAGCAGGTTTATAGCTGTGGATATTGCAGTGAACCAGCAGCAGCTTTGGTTTCCTGAAGAGGTTGTGCAGTCTTGCATATAAGTTGGAGCCTCGTGATTGGACATTTTGGTTTGTTATGACACACCAAAGTCTATCTCTCTCGGTCATATCTGAGTATTGAAGTTCTCTGGGTGAAGAGGAAGCAAGACAAAAGCTTGCTCATCAGATCATCTTAAGAAAGATGTAACCTTGCTGCCTTCAGTGTGGTTGGAAGTGCTTCTACGGCAGGATTCCTTCTTCTGTCTTATAAAATAAGCCTTTATATCCTTAATATGACACAAATAGGATACCTATATTCTGACCATCTTTGACTAGTTAGTCCTGGATACAATAAACCTGCAGAGAGCAACATTTTGAGAAACCTACACCGGAAGGATGGTGTGGAAGAGTATTTCAGCACAGGGGAGCACAAGCTGCATTTTGAATTTGATGGCACTTTGTTATGCTGAAGCATGCATGTTGAATGAACTTCTAGGGACTTGTATGGGCCTACAATTAAATACCAGCAGGCTATCAGCTCTCCAGCAGAAGAGTGGTTGTGCCAGGCGGAGCGGGGAGGACGCAGACGGTCGGTCCCCAGAGCCCCGGGCGGGTGCGAGGGCTGCAGCAGCAGCAGCTCGGCCTTGGCAGCGGGCGAGGAGCCGCAGCAGCGCCGGGTGATGCTGCAGAGCCAGATGGGTGAGCCTGTCAGATCAAAGTTGATGTGTACCGAGGGTGGCAGACTTGGCAGGGCCGCTTGCCGCAGGTCCTCCTCCCCGCGCACCCTGTCTGCAGCCGAAGTTTGTGCCTGGATTCAGTCTGGAGCTTAGAGAAGTAGGTACTGAATAATGCAGCCTCCTCTGGAGCCAGAGCCTGTGCTGATGGCAGCAGGAGCAGCCATCATGTGTAGAGCACAAGGTTTAATGGGTATGATATGACCCTGGCACTTATTTTTCTCTGAATTTCTAGAACCACAGTCTTCCCGTACCAGTCCAGCTTTGGACTTGTTGATGCAGAATGGAAAAGCCCAAATACCCCGTGGAAGTGGCTGTCTCAGAATAACTGTTCCTCATTATCTCTCCATGCGGCCACTCTTATTCAGCAGTAAGAGGTCCTTTGTGTGGTTTAGCTTAATCCGCTTTGGAAACGGATTAAGCTAAATCTCACAAAGGAACTCTTAGTGCTGAATAACAGTGTCCACACGGAAAGATAATTCGAAATAGTTGTTCTGCGCTTTTCAATTCACACTTGAGCACAAAAACTTTCCCGTGCAGATGAGCCTACTTGAATAGGAACCACCTATTTTCTGTCTAAACAAGGTCTGTGTGCTGTGTCCAGGTGCTATAGTAAAGTAAACAGCACGTATTTTTCATTAAAAAGAAAGGAAGGAAACTGGCATTGCTGGGCTCAGGACCATTTTTCTGCCAATTTGCTCAAGGATTATTGCTTTTCTCACCAGTTCATGTGGTTTGGGATTAGATTATTCATGGGATGCTTTACTTTCTGGAATGTGTGGACATTTCTACTCTCTCTTGTGAAAGAAACTGGAGCTGCTTTGTAAGCCACTGAATAAAGAGAAGGAAGGATGCTTTCTGCTCTGCCCTATGCAGACCTGTTTGGCAAGGGGCAGACCCATTTTGGAAAGCCTTTGGGGAGTTAAGAGATGTTACAAATAACAAGGAGTGATGCCTTTGTAAAACAAGCTCCCACCCCTTATCTGTTCCCAAGCAGTGTTCTGTGGCTATTTTCACAAAAGAAAGCTAGAAATAAGTTGTTAAACAGATTTTAGGTTTGGATATGCAGTGGGCTGGTGACAGGGGTCTGGTTCCAGGGGAACTTACTTGGAAGCTTTGCTCATATCTAACAGATACCTGTGAGTAAAGTCATTGAGCATTTTACCAAGGTGGGGAAGCATTGCTCCCTCCTTTGTTTCACTGGTCTGGCCAGAAGAGATGCTAAGTAACTTTCCCAAGTTGATTTTGAGAAACTGATGATTTCCACATCTGGATTTTAGAGGCAAGCAAAAAAGCCTATAGCCCCGCAGGAAAGCGAAAGCAAAAAAAAAAACCCCAACCCCAAAAAACACAACAAAAAAAAACCCCAAAAGAAAACCAAAAAAAAACACAGAAGCTGAAATAGTTTTTGAAATCTAAACCTAAAATCCTTACGTCTTCTCTGATCTTAGGGAAAAGTTACTTTAGGTGTCATTTAGGTCCTTGTGTCAGATGTACCTTACACCTCATGTCTTGGAATTAATACGTTTGGGGGAGCTGGTCCAGTCCTTCCTCTGCCGTGGCTGGCAGTAGCCAGGCCCCCATCTATAGGAATGATACAAACAAAGTGAGGGACAGCTGGTCATGGTTGCTGGTCATGGACATGCATGGTTTGAACACGTATGTTTGTGTGTTTACAAGAGGAAGGGTGTTTTCTGACTAACCTCCCTGATGGAAGTAAGAAGTAAGCAAGTTTTGGCGTTTGGTTTGAAGTTTTTTTTTTGTTGTTGTTATTCTTTTTTTCCCCTCCAACTTTATCCCTCCACCTTCTTGGTACAGATTAAGGACCTGATGGTGACCCTGGGCCCTGCAGTGCAGGCCTGCAGAAAGAGTTGCAGTTTCCTAGGAGAGGCGAGTGGTTCTTTAACATGCATTTTTCCTTTTGGCACGACTCAAAGACTTCTCAACTGCTATTACTGTGGAAACTAGCTTCCCCTTCCTTTTTACTTTTTAGGCCTTGATTCAAGAAATCATTAAACATGCATTGACGTCCATTGGTGTTCAAGACAACATTTAAGCATGTGTTCAAAGTGATGTCTTGTGTAGTGATGCTTTTCTGAGTTGGGGTGCTTGAAATGAGCATTTATATGAAATAAAGTCCCTTCCTGAGAGACGATTGTGACCTCAGACTGTCCCCCAGCTACTGAAAAGAAAGTGGGAGAGAAGGAATAGTGTGACCTGAGCTCTTCTCCCCTGGAGCTTTTCCTTGTGCTGACATATTTTTTTCCCAGGGCTGTAGGAGGAGTAGTAGAAGAAAAGTTGAAGGATTTTGGTCTCTTGATGCTCGTCTGCCCACTGGGAAATGAACAAAATCTGAACATGGTTTCATTCCCTGGCTGAAAGGATAGTGTCTGGGAAAGGAAAGAAAACAAAAAAAGTTGCCCTAATCTGTGCCTGCAGAGCTCTGCAATGTCAGTATTGAGTGTTGTGGGCTTGGGACTGCCCTGTAATAAGGAAATAATGTTTGATGGAGGAAAGCAGAATGAAGAGACCTGAAAGCCGCCAGACTTTCTTACTATGCACTTATGGCTTCTGCCAAGCAGCTGCATGGAAGCCATACCATTAGAAAACCCCAAATGTCTGCAGTGAAGTTTTCCCTGGCAGGAGAACTTCTGTCACTGCATGTTGGGCATGTCTGTGTGGTTAATTAATATTAAGCAAGCAAGAGTTTGAATTGCTAAAGCCGTAACTGCTCCACGTTGACTCCTCACGTCCGTGCTTTTCAGGCATGTCCAGCTCTTTGGACGGAAGTCGTTTACTGGACATGAAATAACCTGCTCCTTATTAAAGGGCTCTGATGGCCAGGACAGGTTACTTTGGGATAAGCTCCGGTGTGAATCTGAGGCAATGCTGGTTGCTCCACAATTGCTGCCCGAGGGGTAAACGTGAGGCAGCAGCTGCCATTTGGGCTGGAGGTGTCTAGCATGTGGCTGGGCAGTTACAGAGGTGCTGTAGGGCCTTGCTGGGCTCACCCTGCAGTGACTTGTTCTGCTCGTCATGCCCGGGGCGCGTCCAGGGAGCGTCCGCTCACTCCAGAGATGGACTGTTAAACTCCATTCCTGCACAGGCAGCCTTGGACAGCTCAGGTCACTGTGCTCAGGAATCTGTGGGTGAGTGAACAGTGAGAAAGTGTGAGGGAGCAGTCACAGCACTGGTGGTAGAGGGGAACAGCCAAAGAGCTGGTGCCGTGTTCTTGTCTGGCCAACTCAATCTGCTCCACGCCTGGCTGCCCAGCTGGGCTTGTGACTCTGGAAATAAAACATCACTCTGCTCCTGTTTGCTGGTGGTTGGACTGGGGGCCTTCGTCTGGGGCTGGAAAATTAGGTACCCTTCCCTTGCCAAGTGCCATTTAAGCATGATAGTGCCTTCTCCCTGCGGACACAGTTTCATTGATGTGACTGTGTAATGAGCAGGTCAAAGCACTTGGTGCAAATGAAAGATAATTTCATTATCATTTTACTGTTACCTGTATTTAGGAAGATGTAGTAGACAAGGAACTGTCAGAAAAGCAGATTGTTGTCGCTGCCTCAGACTGCCCAAATCCAGGGGAGATGGGGCTGTGCAGTGCACACAGCAGCAGTTGGGTTGCTGTACGTGTGTGGTGTGACGGGCACCGTATGCTCACGTCCCTTTCCCAGGAAGGTAACGTGTTCTGCATATCAGATCATGGCAAAGCTGGAAGCGATGTACAGCTCCCCTGAGTCTGAGTTCACAGTCCAGACTGGTAGGCTAGCCTGTCTTTGACATGCATATTTAATGCTGTAGTTGTCTTTGCATATTTTGCTGGAGGGGACTAAAGGCAAAAAAAGAAAACCAAACCAAAAAACCAACCCGGTTGCTCACCTGTCCTTCAGCACAGGTGAGCTTTGCACTTTTTCCCTTGGACATCTGTGAGACATTTAAAAGAGCATCATGGGTTCCTGACATCAAAGAGTTAATAGCAGTGAGTGGGTACAATAGCTCATTAGGACTTAAACGTGGGCTGCAAACTCAGAAATCTTGATAATTTTGGTCTATAAGGACACTGAACTTTCAACCCTAGTTCAGCAATAATAAATGCCTGTTAAGTAAGGCTTCCTTTTATGAAGAGAGGGTGGATGGATGCATTTCAATGGGCTTTAAAAGTCTTGCTACTCGTTTCAGCGTCTGCTGGCCGAATGCATCCGGGCATGGGAAGGCATTTCAGGATCTGCACAAAAAGCACTTTGAAGTATAACCTTTGTGAGCATCTTAGCTAAACCTGACTGCAGTTGGAAGCAGCACTTTATCTATTTATTTATTTGGGGAGTATTTTTCTTTCAAAGTTGCTTAAAAAAAAAACCAAAACAAAAAGCCAAACCAAAAATAAACCTGTGAGCAATTAAATGAAAATGCAGTTTTGAAACTTTGACCCAAAGTGAAAGGTGATGGTGTACGTTTGCTTTTCTCATGGATGTTTTCATAACCAAATATATCAGGGCTGATTTTTAAAAGCAGGGAAGGTGAAGCTGTACTTTGGGATAGTGCTCAGGGAGGTGCTCAAGCTGCCAGCCCTGCCACCCTGGAGAGGAGGGGCTCAGGAATGGAGCCATCCTCTAGCCCATGGTGGCTGTGCCCACAGGAATCCCAGCGAGGAGCTCAAAAGTCTTTTAACAGCCCATCTGTTTACCTGTAGAAGATTCCATTATGGGAACTAAGATCTGAAACAAATCTCAGAGTGGCTGCAAGTTCCCACTCCATAAGTTTCAATCTTCCTTGCCTTGAGTTTGCAGGTCTTGATTTAGACAGGCTTCTGCTGAGGTCCTACATGAGAGCTGAAGTTTGTGTGTGTGTGTGTGCGTGTGTTTTACCTCGCCTCTCAGAGAGCATGAGGGAGACCTCCGTGAAGAGAGTGACAGGGTTTGATATAAACCAGCAGGACTGCATTGCTGCCATTATTCGACAGTAAACCCTTTCACAATGCCATATGCTGTGCATTCCAGCGCAGCAGCCGAGGGTGTGATATAGTTAAAGCACACTCGGCAAACAGGAAACGCTGGTGACCGCTGTGTGTGCTTTTCACGGAGATAAAGTATTGAGAGCGTAACGAAGGGAAAAAAAAAGTGCTGGGAATGGGGGGAGAGGATGGCAGGGGTGAAGGAGAGGGATGTATTTTGGGCCCAAAGCTCCGGTCATTATGAAAACGCAGGCAGGAAATGCAGCCGCGAAGCAGCGGAGAAAACACTGCTTTGCTCCAAGATGTTTGTTTTACTCCATTACATGTATTTTCTAGTTTGCTGCTGGGTAGCGAGAGTGGATATGTGTGGTTTGGGTTTTTTTCAGGGTGTTTTTATTTTATTTTTTTTCTCTTTTTGTTTGTTGTGTTTTTTTTAATTAACTTTATTTTATTTTTAAAGTTCCTGCCACTCTGGCTTAGTATCCAACTCCCTTCCCCTCTACCCTACCCTGGTTAATAACGAAAGGCTATTTTAAGAGACTGGAGCTCAGTAACAGATATTTCTTACTCCAGGAAAATGTGGACAGCGGTGTTTAACCTAAGCACAGTTATTTTCCTGGGCAATGGCTCTGCAAAAGGCATTGCAAAGCCTCCTCAGAGTTAGGAAGTCGCTGTTGCAGGGCAGGGAGGAAGGCAGGGGGATGGGACCAACAGGTCCTCAGATGGGGAGAGCTCTGAATCATAAACACACCATAGCTTTAATAAAATAAATGAAGTGGAGCCTTTTCAGACGAGGGCAGACTGTATTGGGGCAAGCCAGGCTTTTAACGTTGGGAGTGAAAATTGACAGGCTGAGAACTGGGACATAAACAAAAATGTCAGGCCCTGGGAGTCTTGTTCACTGGACAATGTCTCAATTGTTTCAGTGATTTTTCGCAGGCAGCAGGGGATAGTGGGAGATTTAACTCTTTACTGGCCACGTAGGAGCTGGAGGTGCTCGCAGAGTGAAGAAGTGGCAGAAAAGAGCATTTTTGTTTGGAAATGATTAAGCATGTCAGTGGGTGATAAGGGAAGGTCACACTGTTCTCTGCATACTTGTCTGCTGTTAAAGTTGGGCTTTACACTTCCTTAATTTTATTTAGGTTTTGCTCCCTGCTTGGAAAAGTGTTTTTGGGTTTTTTTTCCCCTTCTAAATTTTTTGCTTTTTATCAGGAAAAATGAGATCATGGGGCAGACCAGTGGATATATAAGAAAGGAATATATATAGATATATATAAGAAGGTGTGTGTTACACTTTCTAAAAAATTAGTACTTCTTTATTAAATGGCTGACAGGCAAACTAGGTATTTTAAGGCTGTCTAGATTACTTGGAACAGGCTGAAATGTGAGATAGGGAATGCCCTTTATTTTTTTTTAACTGCTTTACTGTTTTGCTTAAGTCTCAAAATAAAAAGCCATCTTCAAAGAAGGCAGAGGAGAGGCGAGGAGCTTAGTTGTCTCATCATACTTTTGCTTTATTTATTATAAAAACAAACATTGAAACCTGTTGCATACCAGCCCGACATGGGCAAGGTCCAGAAAGCTGTAACTGGTAATTCTTTACTCATCAGATTTTGAATGTGTGTTTTGTTGTGGGCATGGGGGAGGAGGGCGAGACGCAAACCGAAGTTGCTTCTTCAGGGCACAAAAGCTGTTGAGGTTTATTTGCAGGAAGATAAACCTCTTTTAATAAAATGTGGGTCTTGTCTCAGTTGAGTGAAGTTGAAACATTTTGCAGGCTGGAAGCCAATTCACTTGGAGTGCAGCAGCCTGGTATTAAAGGTCTGGGATGTGCTGAGGTTGCTTTAACTTAATTTATGGAATAATAATGTATCCCATTTTTGTATCCATGCATCCTCTGGCTGCTTTGTGTTCGGATGCCTGTTTGCAGTCCCACACTTTCTCCTGCTTTCACATTTGTCTTTCCCCAGCCCCTGCCTGCTGCTGGTGGGCAGGCAGGAGGCGGGGAGCATCCCAGGGCTCTCCAGTGCCTTCCTGCCAGGCAGGAAATTGCCTCTTCCTTGACTGCTGCACGCAGCAATGCAGCAAACTTGTGCTCATGGGCAGACTGCTCCCCAAATTCCTGCCTGGGAGATACAGTGTCCTGTGTGATAAGGATGGGGAAAGTAAGCTCATGCTCTCCAGATGCTTCCGTGTGTGGTTCACATCGGTGGGAGAGAGAGAAGAGGGTGAAAACAATGGCAGTGTCCTATTGAAACAGGCTGTCTCCAAAAGCCAGAGCAGGAAGAGTAAGTTGCTGTCCCTCCTAGAGTCTGGCCAGGACTGGAGAGAGTGGGCACTAAAAACACATGCTAGAGCTTCTGTGGAAAATCTGGCTCCATATGTGTTTTGAAGTGATATTGGTTTCAGAGATTTAGACAACAAAAGTTGTTGACAGGTTGGAGCAGTTGCTTCCCTGAGTAAGTATCCTGAGTAGAGCTGGATTTAATAATTTATAATTAATCATTCGTGCAGCAAAATGAATTGCTCTTCCTGTTAGTGAAGGATCACTGAAGAGATCGTGATGTTTTGTGGAACTTTGTTTGTTACTCATGCACAAGTCTCAGCGTTTTGTCTTGGAGATCATCCACAAGCAGTTCCTGAGCTGGCTGGCGTTGGGGCTCCTCTGAGCAGAGATGGGGAACATGTGATACATTTCCGTCCCCTGGGTTGAGCAGTGAGTGATACTCTTTAATTAATAAAAGTTTATTTTCCATGAAGACTCTCCAGAACTTGAATAAATTCACCATCTTGGCAAGGGTCCTTACCACTGAATTAATTTGCTGGTGTAGTCACAGAAAGCAGTTAGGTTTGTCACTTAATGAATTTCTCCTATTTGCTACAGAGCTCAGCATAATGCTGGTCTAGCTCAGGTTGCTGTGGTTTTGTATATTATAAACACAGAAGTAAAGAAATCAGTAGTTTGAAGCATTTTGTTAGGAGTATTTTGAAATTTCCACCCCTTTCTAGTCATGAATAACAATCTACTTTGATTTGAAAATAAACTCATTACTGATAATAACAGCCTACAAGAGATCTCTGCTTCTGTGCTCCTCCCCATCTCCTAGAGAGACATAACTGCTATTCCAGGTGAAACAATGCTATTTTTAGTGCCAATGCAGAACATGTTCACGAGATGTCTGCTATACAGCTGGACAGCCCATCTATATGTGTCTGTTTAGTTGCCACAATAGTTTTCAGGGCCACCTTTTCCTGGACATCCCGGTTAGCAAATAGTTAATTCTCTAGTTTAGATGAACTGGTTGGTGAAATAGGGGGACACTGAGGAGAAAATGTTCTTTATAGCTGTGTGTGGTGTTTATAACCCTTCAAGGCATGCTCAAGGCAATTCATTTGTCCAGAATGCGCAGCATCTTTAACCTTTGCTTTTGTTATTAAGGTTCTGATGAGGTGTAATCAGCAGGTCATCTGCTCTGCTTTGTCTCCCACCCTTGTTCTAAGACGTGCCTGGACGAGCCCATGGAGCTTGGGCATCATGTGCTCTCCTGTCCCTTCACCTCACGAGACCTGAATCCTCCTTGTGGAGTTTGGGAAGCCAGCAAAGCAAGAAATGGGCTAAGTCACACTTTGCAAGAGTTGGATGTTGTTTGCCTGCCTTCTGGAATGAGCACGTGCTGGGTGGTGTAAGTGTTTGGATACTTCTTGTTGCTGTGCTTCTCCTGTGAATATTGACTCAGCCTGGTGAGATACAGGTGTGGTGGTGGTTCAGCGAAGGGCTCAGAGAAACACCCCTGTTGTTCTGGTTGGGTGTTTGGAGGTGTGATTGAGAGCTGCCACAGATCTGAGATATGGACACTGAATCAGGGAGCAATCCCTTCCCTGTGCTGTCAGCAGGAGAGCTGTGCCTCTCTGAGGGATGAATGACTCTTGCATGGCTCTGCACCCACGCTGTCCTTGCACTGGGTACCTCCTGCCTCTCTGAGGAGGGAGGAAAGGACTTTTAAATTCCCCTTTTGCTGCTTGAACATCTTCCCAGTGCAGGGTAAATATGGACATTCAGTTTGTCTGGAGTCTTCCCTGCAAGCCATTTCTCACCAGCATCTGCTACACCCGCATGTTGAGGTGATGGTGAAAGCTCTAGATAATGGTACTTTGCACTTATGCAGCACTTCACATTTCCAAAGCACCATAAAAACCCCAGGCTCCCTACCAGTCCCTGGGGGAAGAGGGAGCTTGGCATTATTACCCTCATTTATGGGCAGAAAAGCTGAGGTGCAGAAAGGTTAAGTGGTTTGCCCAAGCCCACACAACAGTGTCAGATCTCAGATTGGACTTGGAGTTTTCTGGCACTTGCTGTCGTTGTGCAGTCAGCTAGAGTGTGTTGCCCTCGTGAGATGCTCCTTGTCAAGCATGGAACTTCATCAAAAAAAGGCAAAGCCTTTCAAAATGTGCAGAGAGACCCTGTTTTGGAGACAATGCTGTTTGCTTCTGTTTATATTTTACAGATCCTTCCAAGAGGCAAAAAAATTGCCTTCATTGGAGAAAAGTTCAGACTAAAACACTGTTTAGCTACTGGTGGCATTGCATTGTGCTGGGCAGGCTGTGAAGGGTTGTGTATCCTGGCCTGAGAAACACTCAGGTGAAGCAAAGAAGTTCTTCAGTACCAACAACTTTTTACAGCTTTTAGGGAGAGAAGGCACAGCAAGAGGCTCCTGTCTGTGAGGAACAATGCCCCATCTACCCCCGGGATTGCTCTCGAGGAGCTACTTGGTGTGTGAGGATGCTTTTGTTGGAGAATGAGTGCCTCTGCCTAGCACAGAGTAATTTGCTTTCAAAGTAGATTAAAGTAAACTGGGAGGATGCTGTTAATCTGAAGCTGTGGGTTCTGCATCTGTATTTGATCTGGAATAGATACTCTCATTTAAAATTGCATTTGTGTATTCTAGATTGATTTATCTTTTTCATATGGAGACAAGGCCTCATCTCTCAAACCACAATTTGGTTGAGATACTGAAATTACCAGTTTATTCAATGGGGGTGTCAGGCAACTCTTTTCCTCCGTTAGGTGATGCAGATTTTCAGAGGGATCATTTCCAATACTCTCCGATTATGGGTTTGAATGGGCAGTACCGGAATTCTTTCCCTGGATGCCCAGCAGTAAAACTGGCTGTGGCTATGCACAAATTTGCCCATCTAAAAGAAATGATTGAAACTGGGCTGGAGGAACATAGGGGCAACTGTTGAGGCTCCAGAGGAGGCTGTTGGAGTGGTGTCTGTGTCTCCCAAAAAGCAGAGCCAGAGGGTGGCTGGGTGCAGGCTGTGGGGCGGGATGGGGAATGCCGGTGTGTCAGTGGGAAACCACAGGGCGTGGTGCGGGGCTGGAGCTGCCAGGGAGCTGCAGGGACAATGAGTCTGTGGTAGGCAGTCACTGATACCAGAGAGCCCCAGCTAATCTTGGTTTTGTGTGGTGTGGTCTGTTTGGATTAAAATATGAGAGTTGGGGCTCATTTTTTCTTTCTTTTTTTTTTTTTTTTTTTTTTTTTTTCAGTTTTTAATTGCAATCAGCTAGTCTGGGGTCTCACAACTTGTCCTTTAATATCTTCATTCCACTGACAAAGCAGGAATAGCCTCCCCACATACACACTTTAAGGTGGAATTAGCACGCAATAAGCCAATTTCTGAACTTTACACCAAGCCCTTATGCCCAGTTGAGTCATTGCATTTGTTTTGCAGGCTTTTAATTTTCCATTTCAGTGGTGGAAATATGCCTTTTCTGGGCTGGCCCAGGTGACACATCCTCTGCACATACCTTATTGCAGTGTTGGGTGACCCTGGCAGCCCACCTGGGAAACTCCAAGAGAGCACTTTGGTCCCAAACCTGCCTGGGCAGTGGCTTTGGGCAATGCCACCTCTTTGCTGAACCCAGATCATAAGGTTGAAGATGGATCATGTGTTCTTTTCTGGGACTTCCCCCCGCCTTGCCCTGTGACTTGTTTGTGTGACACTGTACAGGACAAAGGCATTGTGCATTGTCACATGGCGAGTTCAGCATTCACAGGTGACAGCCAGAGATGTATGTCTGTGCTCGAACTGTTACACCGTGGTGGAGGATGTCATACAGTGTCCAGGGATGCTTCCCCTTCCCCCACTGCCCACATGCCAAAATAAATATCTGATATGAAAGTCAAGGTACAGAAGCCAGCTGGATTGTACAAAAGGTCCTGTCTCCTTTCTGCTGTTGTTGTTGTTATTTTTTTAATATAATTTTCCTGATGGGTTGAGTGACTGTCTACAGTAGAATAAAGGGATGGAGAAGATATTTTGGCATTTCTTTGAGCAGTAGCGTGTTCCTTCTTTGAAATCTGGGAGATTTTTTTTTGTGTTTGCTTTGGATTTTTTGTTTATCTGCTCATTTGGGCTTTCTATTACCTCCACCCTGTCGACCCCCCCCTCCTTCCTTTCACAAATGGAGGAGAGGAGAAATTGTGTGCATGTGTATGTGGTGCCCTGCCAAGCAGAGAAACTAAACAGACAGCCTCTATTGCTTTTGCTCTCACATCTCTAACTTAATTATGGGGGAGGCAAGGGGTGTGTTGTGTTTAATGTACTCCATGCTTCCAAAACTCTGCACTCTCACATGCTAGGGGCTGACCACTGGCACGGGCTTTCATTAATATTTTTTCTTTATCCTGCCCTTGTGAATCACTACTTTTGGTTTGGGGGCTTCTTTGTAACAAAATTCTTTTATTTTTATTTTTATAATTGCTTCTGGATCTACAGAAGCGCATGTCGAAAATCATCTCAATGTCACTAGTCTTTAGTTCAACAAGAACGCTATAGAAACGAAAGGCTCTGTCATCCATCAGATTTTCTGTTCCATTTGTTGAAGATGAAAGGCGAGCGAATTTAGTGCTCACTTTCTTCTCCTTCTGACAGTTATTGATCCTCCCTGGAACTCTGCAATTCACGCTCGGAGCCAGCCCTGACACGGGGAATCCCCAATTTATTATGTGTGTGCTCACTAGCGCCACGTTAGTGCAGCACATTTGCCTCCCTCTTTCAAAGCAGTCTGTTAATTTTTCAGCTGCGCCTTGTGAGCTGGGATTCTCCCCCTTCTTGCCTGTTCTGCCTTACAGGACTTTTAATATGGAGGCTGTTAATGTTTGAGAAACAACTGCTCCAGCGTGTGTTTGTGTATAAGGGGTTTCAGAGGCTTTCTTGGTTTGTACAAAATAGGAAAAAATTGAATCCTTTTCTTTGAGACAATGGGGTATAGGAGGGAGAGAGCCTGCAGCCTGTTGGTTTTTAGTTGAATTTTATGGTCATTGAAAATGCAAGATCATTAGGTTAGAGACAGCCCCTTGGTTAAAATCAAGATTGTGGAGTAAGTGTGCTTATTTGATGTCTTCCATCACCAGAAATAGAGCTGCAACAACATGAAAGGAATACATGTAATGGTGGGAAGTATCATGGTCTTCCATGTCTATTCTCCCCATGGCCTTTAACTGAAGGTATGTCTGGGAGCAGAGATGCAGGGATTTCCTCCAGTGCTGACCACGTCATGTTGCAGACTGGAGCTGACTTTAGCCTGGCATGGTGCATGGGCCCAGGTGGTGTTCTGGACCATGCTCTGGTGCATGGATGTGCCCTGTGTGTGATGCCCAGCAGGGCTTGGGGGCACCAGTCTTCTAAATATGGATTTATAATGCTCTGTTCTCTTCCAGCATCTCCTGTGCCTCAGCATGGTGCCTCTTTTTCTGTGACTGAGGATGGTGAAGTCTTGCACACCAATTTTGTGAAGCTTCTACTTCTTTAATGTCACCGAGAGTCCTTTAGTGTAGGTGCAGTGAAGACATAATACCTTGGTTATTCCTTGCTGAGGAATAACAAACTCCATGGCTCTGCCTTTTGTTTGTGTAAATGTCCATGAAGTCCTCTGTCCCCTGTGACCAGCCAGCGATGTGAGGCACTTGTGTTGTCCTGGTCCTCTTTTTTTCTCCAGGCTACTTTGTTCCTGGGGTTAGCTTAACCCTTGGCCAACAAAACATATTTCCAACCAAAATCTTACAGAACAGAGAGGAAAAAGAGGCAAGACATGCCGTGGGTGAGGGTGTACCACCTTTGGGCTCAGCCTGGGGAGGGCAGCTGGACTGGCCATGCAGAGCTGATGGTAATCAGGCCTCCCCAGCTGCTTACAGGCTTTGCAGGAGGTTGGCAGGCCCTTAAAAAAGGGAGTTTCACATCTGCTTTGGTTTATCCTTTTTGCTGAGGGCAACGCTGAAAACTTAATAAATTGCATGAAACCTAAGGAAACACGAATATAAGAGTATTAGATAAATTACAGAAGCTTGCCTACCTGTATAATTTTTTACAACATGAATGCGAGGTGTGTTTTATTTCTTTACAGAAAGTACACCATGTCTCAGCCTCTCACTGAGGCTCTCTTGTTTAAACATTCCTCTGTTCTTGCTATTTCTGCTCCTCAGCTTCCACCTCTAGCTCTTCCCAAATTTTAACATCATTTTTTGGTGGCAGGCGTTTAACACACCAGCACTCTGAAGATGTGATGATGGTTTTTCGAAGGATATTTATGAAGCGGTTTTTAAGTATTTTGGAGGCTCATGTCTGAAGGAACAGATGAAAGAAAAATCCTTGTAGTGCTGGTAGCATATGCACACTGTACAAAGACTGTCTCAAATATGCGCCTGTATTTGCTCTAATATTCTCACCATTTTTTCAGCCCAACTCTCCTGGCAGGGGCAGGGATGAAAGGGGAATTGTGAGAGAGAAACAATAAACTTTAAAACAGACACCTTGGTAAGAGATGCTGTAACTTCAAATATTTGCAGTTCCTTTGTTAAAGAACTGGCATTGCACATTAACCTTAATGTAAGTGTAATATAGCATGTATCTGAGGCAGAATTGAAGAATATGAATTTCTGCAGCTAATGGTTTTTGAATAAATTCAGTGCAATTGTCTGGCAGTTATTAGCGGAATGTGTGAATCAGGGGCTATGCAACACTGTATACTTTGAAGACCTTGAACTATTTCTACCAGTTAAGAGCTGTTAGATAGAATCTGCTGAAAATTAGCTTCATTCAGTTATCATACAATATAGTGAGCTGCTCTGGCAAAAAGCATTCTCTGCTAGCATTGAGTCAAAACAAACTCTTCTGTTCTGTCCTGAATTGCAGATAGTATCTGACTGAGGTCAGATAACCTGGCTGCCGCGCATGCGCTCGGATGTGCCACCCGTACGAGTGTGTAAGGAGATCTGTGCCTGGATGTAAATATTGCCCTATAACTTGCCTTGCTCTCGTGCTCACTCTGGGCAGGTCACAGGCACCTTGGCTTTCGCCAGGCACTGGCTAACCCTGCACAAATATGTGTTCCCTGCTCCAAAACATTAGTAACGCTGCATTAGATTGGGCTTAATTTGGGCTTACACAAAAATAGACAGTGCCTGTATTATGCAGAATGTCAAGCTGAATATTTGTGATGGCTTTTCCTCGCCTTATTATGGATCCTCTGGGTCTGATGGGAGGAAAGCATGAGAGAGGATGAGAAGGAGCACAAAGGACCACTGGAGTTTGTCCTCCTGTGTGCTGAACCTCACAGTTGAGTGCAGGCCAGTGCAGAATTACGTTGCTCACTCTGGTGTGGCATCTAGGCTAATTTGTCTCGCTAATTATGCCGGGTGTAGGAGTATGCTGATGCCATTAACAATGTCCATGACCCAGGCTGGTCTCCCTACCTGAGCTTTATGGTGGCTCATGAGCATCTGAGCTTTCCTGGAGCTGGTGACTCAACTGGCAAAGTGTAAAGGTCTTTGTAGACTGGGGCAGTAATACACTGTCAGTGCTGTCAGTTAACTTACATGGGCAATACACATGCTATATAATTATTTTCGGAGAAGATAGGTGAGCTATTTGTCAATGTTTGCTAATAGCAGGTGTGTGTAAGACTGGTTCATTACCTGTCTGATTCCTTACAGTCGACAGAGAGCACCCAGGTCTTCACAGAGTCTTTGTGAGCTGTATTTAGCAAAGATGTTCTCATGGATAAAGCATGAGAAGCGGTGATTTAAGTTACACCTCAGGGAGCAGGGCTAAGTAGATGGAAGAGTGACCAGTGCCTGAGGAGGAATGGAGTTATGAATGATTTTCTGGTTTACACTGAAAGATCGTGCCGAGTGAAATGGAGGGGAACAAACTGAATTCAAACATGATTAATCCTGTGGGGTGCACAAGGAGTGGGGAAAGACTGAATGAAATAAGGCGTGGGGATTCTCAGCTAACTCCTTAAGCTAAGGGTAACTTCTTAAGGAAAGCCAAGAAACTGGATCCTTGCTTTATCCTTCATATCTGCCCTAAACTCTTTGGAGCAGAATGACCGCTCATGTGAAAGTAGACACCATATACTGAAGAGGCAGCAGTCAGCTCAAGCTTGTTGGCAGGAGTGGTGGGAATGCAAATGTCAGTGCATGATTTGAAAAATCTGGTACTCTTGGAGGAAAGGGGGTTTCCACCACAAAACCAGCTCATCCATTTTCCAGTAGGGTCTGTAGACAATGGATCCCACAATCCCACATGGTCTCTGGTGTATTACAAGGTTTCATTTTTGTGGTCACCTCTAATTTGCCATGTAGACTACTAGAGGAAAGAGTTTTGGTTCTGGCCTCAAAGTGTTTAAAATGAAACTGGTAAAGCCCTTGTGGTAAATGTAGTCTCAGAGTTTTGCAGGAGTTGAACTTCCTTCGGTGTCTGATGCCCTTGCTGTGTGTAGCTACCAAAGGGCCTGTCTCTAAGGGATCATCAATATGGAACTCTGCACACAGCTGCTGTACCCCCAGGTCTTTTCACAGTGTGTGTGAGTTTCAATATAAAAATCTAGGCTAGATTCCCTAAAGGAACTGGAATTTCTGGTGTTGCAAAGTCCTTATTAGGAAATTGGAAAGATACACTGATGAGTGTGCCTGTTTAAAATCAGATAATACAATAGTTCCCACCATTATTCTCCTTTGGAGGGATTGTTTGTTAACTAAGTTGGTGTTTCAAATTAGAATGAAAATGGAAAAGAACAGTAAGCAAATTATTTTCTTAAGTTTGGGTATTTGTAATATTTAGAAAAACAGTAATTGGATAACTCCTCTTCAACCCATTACCAGTGCATTAGTAGATACTGGAGTCAAGTTGTCTATTTCTAGTTTCATGCTCCTTCAGTGAATCTGTATTTGACTTTTTTCTGCACATGTCCTAGCAGCTCTATATTTATGTAATGTTTTTTCAGGGTAGCCATGCATAGAATCACAGTCTAGTTTTGTTATCAGGAGATTGTAGCAGTATCAGACCCATATTGTGCTGCTTGCGTGTGGTACCTCACCATTTGGGGTCTATGAGAAGTCCTGCCCATGAGTATGGACTGATCATTCTCACATGAGAGCCTTAAGTAACTTTTGTTTATATGAAAGAACTAAGATTTGTGAAAATGCTGGTTGGAACGAAATGTTTAATGTCCACAATTGTAGTATGTTGTGGTCGGTCTGACACTACTTTAGCAGAACAAGAGCCCTTGCAGGGACTATAGATCCTGTTAAATTTTTAACAAAGTATTTTAACCTTTGGGGTTTTGTACCATTTGTTGTCAAGTTTAGGAAGAATGTCTAAGTGGCACAAATGGTACAAAGTCCCATTTTGTATCCCATGGCAATTATTCTTTTACTCTCATTTCTGTTCTAAGCCAGTGTGAGAGATGCATGTTCCGGTGGATCTGGTGTTTTTACACCCTTCATGGCTCTGGATTGTGGTGGGATCTCTGGTGGGCTGTCAGCTTGCTGCTTCATTGCAAACCACTTAATAGCATGGAAGGTGGAGATTCTCCCTTAGCTGGGGGGTCAGCAGGTTGTCAGCAAGGTTATCTCCAGTGCCTGCAGTGCCATGTTCCCCTAATAGGCAAGTCCTCCTTGCAGCACGGCCTGGGGAACTTCGGAAAGCATCTTGGATGGAAATGCCAGTTGTTTTGCTCTTGTTAGCAGCTTGTATCCAGAAGCTTTAATAGCATTACTGCAAAGTGTTGTTTAACAACTGGCTTCTTTGACAGCTGTGTCTCCATTGGTAATGAGGGAGCTTATTTTACCAAAGTGCTGCAAAGAAATCCAGGGGTGAAGGTGGGCATGGGTAAATTGCTTTAATACAACTTTTGTTTAATAGAAGCTGAGTTTGTACAACAGATGGATTAGCAGATGAGATTCCCTGTTATTCTGTAATTCTTTGTAGAGGGTCTTGACTCTGCTATCCAAAAAAAAAAATTCCATTCTCCTTTTTGTAAGTTTTGCACGCTAATGACAGAGATGAGTAAAGAAAAATAGCCCATCCAGCTGCAGGCTTTCTAACACAGCCATTAGGTTTCAGGCAAGCAAACGTTGGAGAGAAAAAAGTGCTCTCCAGCAATTGTAATTAAGGGAAGAGCACCAAATACCTGTAGCAATATGTCAGTATTTTGAAATAACATTGCATCATGTTTTACCTGAAACTTCATTAATGATAGCATAGATGGCCTCTTTATCTTGCCAGCATCTGCCCTATTACTGATTGAGACTAAGGGCCAGGCATGTGGAGTAATTCTGTTGAAATAGTTGTTTTTGTGTTTTATGCAACTGACAACCAAATCTGGCCTCTGGAATTTACAGTCAACCAAGCAAATGAGCTTTGAGCTCACTGTGGGGTTTGTTCTCCTTTAATGCTACAAAGGCAAGCTGCTAAAGGCAGCCTGCAGTAATGCTACCTCATGTTCAGCTGAGTATCCATCAGTATCAAAACATCTCTTCATGCTCTGGTTCAGGGTCACACTTCACCTGTGTTTGTTGCTCAGCAATGGAGGGAAATGAGACTCCAGGCCAGGGGCCTCCAGCTTGTCATCTGTTGACTTATGACCATGGGTGGCCTGTCCCTAAGCAGGTTGTAATAGAGGAGGTAAAAATAATTACAGAAAAGCCTGGTTTTGGTGGGCTGACATTCTCCCTGTCTTTCATCAGAAAATGGAAAAAGGTTAGAAGTGGCTGCTGTGTGTCCCTGCTGCTTCTAATGGGAGCTGCATTTGACTGCTAGGATTGGTGCCTCTCAAATTCAGTTGTCCTGCAGATGCAGGTGACAAAATTTCCACCAAATATCCACCTCTCCCAAGCAGAGAAGAGGGCCAAGGCAAATGATACTTCACCCCAGGGTGGTGACAACATGGGCTGTTTCATCTGCCAGTGCCTTATGGCTTCTGAAATATTGAAAGTAACCAGGGGGAACTGATGCATCCCGGAAAATCCTGAGCAAGCACAGAACCAAATTTTTGTAATTGCCAAAAAATGAAGAGTGCTTGGAGTCCTCTGACAAGATTCACAGGGGAGGCAGCAGCTCTGCTGGGTGGTACCCAGCCCTCTCTGCTGTTTGATACCAGCTAGAGAAATCCTTCTGATGGCATTAGTTGTTGATTCCAGTCCATTTTTTTTCTTGTTCATATGCACTGAGCTGGTCCCTGACCTGTGATGTTGCACCACTTCATTGCCTGAGTCATGGATGTGTTTGATGCAAATGCTGAGGGTGGCAGGCAGCCCATTGTTTAAAGAAACAGTTTCCTCCCTCACACAGCCACCTGGAACAAGCTCCTGTGAGACTTGATTTTATCAGCCTCAGCTTTTCTTTTGCTAGCCAGTGTTGTGTTCTTGCTAGGTGTTCCACTGGGTTTTTCAGAAGAACTTGATCTGTACAGGTTGAGGGACAAAAAGTCACCATTTTCTGCACAGCCTGTCCAAAGCTGAAACAAATGAAAGAAATAAGACTGATCAGCAGCAGTATTGGGGCTGTCTCTGACAAGCTGAGTGGACACAAGGGAAGAAGCAAAATGCATTTTTGGAGCAAAACATGCTTTTTGACTTTGGTTTATGTATTGTGTTTAGCTCATCAATTTCTGTGTACCTATTATCTGCATTAAACTTGTATCTTCCCCTCTCACCATTATAAGTGCTCAGAAGAATGAAATCCTCTTTTTTCTCCTCCTGCAGGGAATATTCATTTTAGTTCATGCTCTCATCTCTCCTTCCTTTTCCAATGGTCATTTCTGCTTTCTGCAGTTGAGGCTGTTGCTGTCTCTTGCTTTTCTACCAGCCCTCCTGACTCTCTCCCTGTGCTTTCATCCCTCTTCCTGAGTTGTTCTCAGTAGGACCTGTGGGGAAATAGTCTGGGCTGGGCCAAGCTATTCTTCTCCTCCCCTTGCTCCAGCCTACCACATCTGTCTTATTTAGGGATTTCTTTTTCAGCATTTAAAAGTATAAATGTAAAGTTTAAAATACTTTAAAATGTTAATCACGGGACTGTGTTCAGAGAGGGACAGCAAAACCGGGGTCTCTAGAGTACCTGAGAGTACCTACAGCCCACAAGAGTGGGCTGTCCTGTAGCTGTCCCTGTCTGGAACTGTCTCACTCTGAGACAAGAGGAACATGGGCTATTAGTATTTAGTATAGGAACAAGAATCTGATCCAGTTTCTTGTTCAAACAAGAAATAGGTGTTCTAATCTTTTTGAGATCTCAAGGAGAGATAATAATTTTCTGCTGCTGAATGGAAGCAGCGATTTCCTTTATAATTTTGGCTCTAAACCCCATTCAGGTAATGGTGTTCCCAAAATACTTGAATCCAAGCTATCCTAGCCCCAAGCTTTGGGATACCCATGTGGATATACTGTACAGTACCTAACATGTGCTTAGCTGTGCATTTTAGCCATATGATGGTGTTCTTAGCCAAGTCAATTTTCTGTTCATTTTTTAAATTACCGTGCTGTAAGACAGTGTTTCATGTGTTGTGCTAAATTTCCAAGTGTCTGGTCTCTGTTACAGCGCTGTTCTCATCTGTTAAGTAGGCAATTTCTTTGGGTAATAACACCAGAAATAAAATGATCAGAGTTAGACTAAGGCAGCAGGATCCTTGACAGCGCTGTGCCTTGGTTTGGCCCACATCTCCTGAAGAGTGAGCGGAGCTACTTACACATCACACTTAATTTACAGTGCTAATGGTCTTGTGTGGAGTGGTAGGGGGGAAGAGGGAGTGCCCTCGCAAAGCAGGGAAAATGAATGTGTTGTCTCTACTGCAGCCCACAGGCAGAGATAGTGGCTGCAGTCTGCTCACACCCTTCGGAGGGAGGTTGGGCTGCCACCCTCCTTCTGCTGAGGGTTTCTTCCACACCACCGTGGACAGGGATGTGCTTTTCTCAGCAGCTTGCAGCAGCTCAGCACGCCCAGCCCGTATTGGAAATGGGAATTTTTCCATCGGCCAACACACTGGCTGACCTTGTAGGCTTTTCCCTTCTTCCTCCTTGGACATGGCTGAAGCGCCAGGCTCCTTG
Source organism: Pyrgilauda ruficollis (assembly GCF_017590135.1). Classification (NCBI taxonomy): domain Eukaryota; kingdom Metazoa; phylum Chordata; class Aves; order Passeriformes; family Passeridae; genus Pyrgilauda; species Pyrgilauda ruficollis. The sequence continues at coordinate 8,487,099 of NW_024513654.1, read as the reverse complement.
CCCTGGCTTCAGCACAATGCCTTGGGAGTGCAATCTTGTGTGTGCAAGATTGATATCCCCACTGAAGCCTGGACCTTCCTTTACGTTTCATACTTTTCCCCTGTCCCAGTTCTGTCTGTGATAACTCAGGGCATGAATTCAGTCCCTCTGAGGAAACCCTTGGGGAATGGTGGCCATCAGTAGAGGCTCTTCACCGACTTTGTTACCATGTGCTGCCAATAGGAGTTCATGTTTTTCAGTATAAACTTACTTCTGTAATTTAAACACTAGACTCGCCTCTCCTGTTTATTAAATATTGTGAGCAGCTGTGGGATACGCTTCTGCCAAACAGTGTCAGTGTTGTTTTGGCTTCCCCTGGTTTCCCCCACGGATCTTATTTTGGCAAAATTTCAGGCAGCAAAGTAAAGGATCTGAGAGGCTCTCGGCTAAAGGGATGACAGAGACACTTAGTGGAGTGTCTTCTTGGTGGTCACAAACTGAAGGAGATAAACTTGATATGTGAGTAGGTTTCATTATCACTTTGGAAAATTTTGTAAATTTGTAAAACTTGGTTTCATTGTACGCTGTGCCTATTTTTCCTTTCTTTTCCTGAGAAAATGTCCATTTTTCTTTTGAAAGCCTTGTATTTTTCTCCCCTCCGCACTTTATTTCTGGTGTTACTGATTTTAGAGAAGTTTTGTACCTCTCCACTATTGTCTTCCTGCTCCTTCTCACACACTGGTCTTCAAAATGCATGAGGAGAAACAGCCCCCTCCTTGCTATTCCTTTAAGTAATTCTTTTGTATATTGCACAGTGCTTTTAATGAAAAGACCCTTTATTTATATGGTTTTTTATAATAGCCATGGGTTCTCCTCACTCTGGGTGCTCAAATCTAGCCTGATTGTAAATTACAGTGCTTGCACATTAAAATAAATTGCAGTGACACAGGGTCTTGGCAGCACTGCTGGAGGCTGTCCTGAACCCAGTGGGGTCTTCACTGCATGTTTAAAACATATCTATTTTTTGCTGGATTTACAGAATATCTGGCACTTCAGCTCTGGAAGGAAGTCCTCCTTCAATAGTTTATATGGAGGAGTTCCATTAGTGAAGTTTTGGAAGAGGGAAACCAGCAATAATTATTCCCTTGTGTTTGATCGGCCTGATGCAAATGTCTTTGGGAAGTGAAGAAGGTTGTGTTGACTTTCTAAGAGACAGCTCTCTCTGGTTTTATTGTTGAGTAGCAGCTGCCCATTGGAGAACATGGGATTTTAGGGTAAGGAGAAAAAGGGGAGTGAGCAGAGGGTCCCCTGACCAGGAAAGCTGCATTTAGGCCCACAGTTCAGCAGGTGCTGAAACCATGATTCTGATGCAGGAGGTGAGATCTGTGAGACCACTCAAATGCTTAAATAGCTTGCTGAATTTGAATTTAAATACCATCCAAAGGCTGAAAACACAACCTACACAATAATGTCAGATTAGTGCATCCAGCACTGCCCTCACCTCTTCCTGTGCTGGGTCATATTACACTTACTCTAAAAAGGATCTTCCAAAACTTGGAGGTTCATGAAAAACTGAGGAGGAGGTTTAAAAAAAATTACTGTAGCTGCATAAATATGACAAAATAAAGGCTAAAAGTTCCTAGGGCTGGGCAGGTTTGTAGTGTTCAGGGCAATGTGCACAATGTTAAAGTAGCCTGGTCCTTGCAGTAAAGGCCAGTTCCACCTGATCTTTTGAAAAGGATCATCCAGAGTCATTACATTTGCAGATTTTCCCTACCACCTGTTTTCATGTCTGTAAGTATATAAGACAGGACGCTCATTCTTTGTTCTGAAGGCACGTTAAGATCAATGCCCTTGAGCATGCACCCTCTTCTGACTGTCTAAAAATTTGTTAAAGGTATAGATCTTGATTACATTCTCTTAATCCAAGCCTTTTCTTTTAACCCAGCTCTTAAAAGGAAGCATACATGACAGTACATCACACAATATCTCAGCCCTTTCCTGACATTTCTGTGGAAGTAAATGAAAGGTGTAAATTAAAAAAAGCAAGTGTTTGTGTCTCACTTTAACCTCCTGTTATGTTAAATGGCTTTATTGAAGAGTGCCAGCAGTGTTCTCAAAAAACTTGGGAAAATCCACTGTGAGCTATGCAATTAGTTGCCTTGGGAGCTGAGTATGGAGTTCATGATGTTTGATGTGAAAATTACATGGACACATCTAATTGGGAGTATTTGCACCACACAGGATACCGAGTAAAGAGGTGAACTCTCTTCCTCCATTCCTGGCTTGTTTTCTTCTTTAGTTGAAGTGTTTACCTTGAACTCTTCCCAGTCGAGATGCTGTTTATCTAGGGATGTGGATTGATCAGTAGGTGCACATTTCCCTATGCAGATTTTGGAGAGCAGTGGGGAGAGAGGCAGAGGGGGCTCTGTGAGCCTGGAAGGATGAGAGGAAGACGAACTTCAAGCTACCTCATGCTTCCCATTATCATTCCTTAGTCGTGACTTGCAGTGCCTATCCCAGCCCTAGAGCTCTACTCTTTTGCAGGAGTCAGTGGCCAATTTAGAGAGTCCCTGGCACCACAGGATCCATTACTCATCATTTCTTTTAGTGGTTAAGTTTTGCAATATAAACATACGATGATTCTTTATGCTGACAGTGGTCTCCAATGTCCATTGTTCTTAGAGCACTTTCTGATTTCTTGCTTTAATGCTTTTTGTTAATGGTCCTCAAAATGAAAGAAAAATGTTCTGTAAATTAGTAGCTGATACCAGCTTGTGTTGTGAATGTATGTCTTGGGGTATCATTCCCTGCACTAAGAGATCTGCTAACAAAACCCAGAAATCCAGCGCTCTCTTCTCAGTATTAAAACTTCTATTATGTGTGTGTGCATGTGGATGTAGCTGTCTTCTCCCTCCTTCTTCCATAGAAACTTGAATTATGTGTTGATCTTTAAACAGTTTGGGTTCATTTTTCTTTGGTTGCAAATAAAACTTGCCTGATGAATGCAGCTAAATTCTGAGCGTATTTTAAATATTCCATGGTTTTGAACTGCAATAAAGACTTAGAGTAAAACATTTTCCAGTAATTTAGTACTCTCTTCAGTGCAGTTATTAAATTATTAGACCACAAAGGCATTCTGCAGTTTGATGTTATTAAGAAATATATTAGCAGAAAATACTCTATTATCGTCTAATGCTAATAATCAGCTGGTAGGAACTAGAAGAGAAGATGTGTAATTGGAATTCTTGTGGCTAATAAGATGTGAATTCTAAAGATATTTCCAGGAGAGAAATCTAGGTGCTATTATAAGAAACTGCTCTTTGTATTTAAAAACATTAGTAGGCACAGTGATGAGATCAGATTGATTTGCTTGAAATACCAGCGAGACACAATAATGGAGATGACTGAATAGCATTTTGATCCTGGAGCTGTATCACTGTCTTGCACCCTTTTTTCATTATTTGCCATTCTGCTATAAGATGCCTTTCCTTGACCTCTGCCATAGCTTGTTTTTAAAACATTGATGTACCAGGGAAACATATACTGAGATGATAACTCAAGCCACTGCTTTTCTAGCAGGACTGGCCCCTTCTAGACAGGGTGGACAGGATATATGAGATTACAGTGTGCAGATAGTTCCCTCTTTCTAGCAAAGAGGGAGATGTCACAAGCATTTAGTAGCATTGATAACTTCTCCAGTGCAAGCTTCTGCAGATGAGAGTCCAATTGTCTATCTGTGTATCTGTGTGACATGCCACCAGTGGAGAGAGTCTTTTCCTAAACCATTTGCAAATGGATTGCACCCTAAAATTGTAGCCTTTGGTTGCCCTGTTGCTGCTGGATTTGGTGTAATTTTTGGCTGTAAAATTATCCACCTTTAGGATTTTGTCTTTGACCCCTGCATCAGTGAATTCCACAGGCTGATTCCCTGCCATTTACAGTAAGGGCAGGGAGAGAGATGGGTTTGTCTTCCTTACAGGGAACCTCCCTGTTTCTAGCCTAAATTTGACCTTTAAAAACCTAGTCATACTCAAACTTGGTAAATGCAATTTTGTGCTGGGAGCTAAGAGTCTTCAAATGAAGCCAAATGTAGAAGGCAGCAAGAGGGTAATGTGTAACGAGGTGGTCTTTATTTCTGAGCATGCACTGGCTCTTCAAAACTCAGAAACATTCTCCTAAATTCTTAAATGGGTTTTAATCTGTTGCTCTTGGCAGGGACCAGTGCCTTTGGGTTGGGGAGTTTGCTGGAGAGAGCAGGCAATATTAGAAGTGGTTTCTTGGAGTGTTATGAGCTCCCTGTAGAGATGGTTGGAAGTTCACCGCACGAAGAACCGTGTGGATTCTGCATGGTAGTGCAGGAGAAGTGGAGGCAAGACCCAGGAGAGTTTCAGTGACTTGTGGAGAAGGACAATGGCAAGAACCAAGTGAAGAGCATTGGCCAGGTGGGGATAGAGGGAAGGATGTCCTGAGAACCCACAGGGAGCTTACCAGGTCTCTCTGGTGTGCACACAGCAATTGGTTTAAAATGCTGAAAACTGCAACTGGTCTGCTCTAGGTTAAAAAAAAAAAAAAAAAAGAAAGCAAGGCAAAAAGACAGGTGAGCAGAGGAGCACCTCCAGATCTGAGCAGTTTCTAAGGTTTTCTTGGACTTGGTAATGCCTTGAGAATCCTGTTAAATTCTTAGGCAAGCAAGCAGTGATTAACTTTTCTGCAATTAAAAGTGTATATCTTGATTATCACCTCTTATTTAATTATCAGATGCATAGTTTTAGTTGCATGGCTGTCTCAGACAATAGGAAGCAATCAGACTGGGGGAGGCTGGAGCTTCACAAGCATCTAAACTCTCCCAGACAATCATGCTGTGGGAAGTGTCAGCTCTTGCCCTCTGCCTTGTGCTTGAGCATATGTGAACCAAATTGGAGAACTGGGCTGTTAACACATTTTCCCCCCTTTTTTCCTGCCCCAAATTAATTTGAACCTTACATCAGCTGCTCTCTCCAGGTTTCTGTAAGACAGATGAGATGGTTTTGCTGATGTAAACAGGTGGACACAGGAATAAGTGGGAAAAGGTGGGACTCGGATGTTATTGTAGGCTTACAATGGCATTAAATAGGATACACAATCTAGCATTTTGTTTTGTTTTCCATTTGTAAAGGTATGTAATATTTGCATTTTAAGAGGCTGCAGTATTCGCCAGTATAACAGGAACTGGACAGTTTTCCCTGCTTTCAAGACCAGATACTTTCTAGGCAGTTTCAACAACATCTTTACTATGGCAGGTGAAGTTTTTAAAAGAGACGTATCTGAATCTCCTGGACAGTATACTCAGTATTTTTGAAACTGTGGGAAAACGTGTAACCTTTCCCTTCTGCTTGAAAAGGAGAAGTTTTCTGTGAACCAGACCCTGAAAACTTGTACAGAGGTGCAGCAAAGGGTTTCACATCACTGCTTGCATGCTTAAGAGCCAAAACTGATGGTAAGAGAAGAGGGGTTTGTACTGTACACCAAAAGAAGGGAATGAGGACACAAGTTAGAAAGCTGATCTAATGAGAGAATGGTGGTGGCCATTGTGGGGAGGGCTGTTGTTTCATCAAGGCAGGTTAGAATCAGTCTTCCTTGCCTTTTTGTTTTTAAAGAAAAGACAACAGAGGCATTTTAAACAAATAAGAGTATTGGCAGAAAAAATAGGAGAAGTCTTAAGAAACATGGTGAATGAACTCCAGTCCCCTTCAGAGGCTTCTCTTGCTGTGTCTTTCTCCTCTGACTTTGCCCGCCTCACCTCCCTACTCCCAGGGAGAAAATTTAGATGCTTTTGCTCAGAAGTGAAAGACCATTTTTTCACTTACAGGATCAGGAGAACAATCTCTCCCCTCCAGCACCCTGGACTCCACTTCTGTGGATGCAGAATTTTGGTTGCTGTTCCCGCTCCTTGTTGTTTTTTTGTGTTGCAATAATAATTCTTTTTAATACATTTTTAATAAACAAGATTCATTTGAGGAGACTGTGAAATGATGCTGCAGACAGCAGACAGAATGCCTTGTTCTTAAACACTTCCTCTTGTCATGTAGATAGTTTTATCAGATAAAAGAATTGTTGCTTTCAGCATTGTATATTTTATTGTTGCACATGTGTGCACACACACTCACGCACAGTAATGCCCGTTCTATCAGAACGATGGGAATGCAGCAGCATTGAAATAAAAAACCAACAACGTGGATTTTGTAGGAGTTTTATATGCAGATCTTTTCCTGTGCAGCATAATATTCTATTTGAAGTGGAACTTAGCTCTTAGTTAACACTGAAAGTGATAAGTTGTCTAAAGCCCTGTTTAGACAGACAGAGCTTATTTGGCATCTGCATTAAGCTGTTTGACAAAATGTTTCGAATGTAATTAGTTCACATCAAAGGTACGCCACCTTCGGTGGCGGGTAAGATGGATGAGAACTAAAGATACTGAGATCAGCATGACCTGACTGAAGGCCTTGCAATTTAAGGTTTTACTGTTTATTACTTTATAATGTTAAAAAAAAAGAATAAAAAAGGAAAGGAAAAAAGGAGAGCACTAACACAGGATTGTTCTAATTTCTGTAGCAATTTTCAAAGCTCTATCAGTGTCTCAGTTGTACAAAGTTCTTCACTAGTCATGCTCTTCTCATACCTCAGGAGAACATGGTGACCTCCAAGAAATATAATTTTTTAGTGTGGCAAAACAGATGTGCGGAAATATGTTGGATTTGTAGCCTTATTTTAAAGTACATTTTTGAGAATACTTTGATAAAAATTATCCTTTTCCATATACTATTCTCAGTGACCTCTTTTGATCCATATTTGTCCAATTTACACATTAGAATTTTGGACTGCTGGGTCTGTAAAACCCATCCTGAGATCTAAAAGCTGATTCTTGCTTGTTCTTGCATTGATGCTACTAAACATTAGGGTAGCAAAGAGGGAAAGTAAGAAAATATGTATATTCAGATGCATTTGTTCCTTTATAATATCCCTACATTACTGTTGTTACTTTAGCACCTTTGTGCATATTTTATATCTAATTCCACGTAGGGCTCCATCTGCATCAACAGTGATGGCAAAATAAGAAGCATTTCCTACTGTAGGAGCCAGTAATCAACACTTGTGTTTAATAGCATGGGAATTAGAGAAGAATTGCTTCCTGTCCTCGCTTGCTGCACTCGAGTGGCTGTGGTGGTGTCAACAGGAGTTAAATGCCCTGCATGTTGGGCTGAGTTTTCCAAAATGACAAGTGTTGCTGGACACCTGACTTGGGAAGCTCGCTTGAAAAGATGCGTTCAGCACTTTCTGAAGATAAACTGTATTTAATCACAGTTTAGGTTTAGGAGTTACTGAGAACTAATAAAAGTGCCAGGCATCAGCTGCAGTGCAAGAGCTCAGCTGGTGCTTGGTGGCTCCTGACTTGCAATCATTTCAATTGTGTATGTAAGCCCTTTGTTTTAAGGGTGGTACTTCAAAGTACTTATTATGGCCATCTTGGTATGAAGGTGCTCCACATAAGTTGCTAAGTAGACACTGCAGAAAACCTGTGTGTGAAAAAGAGTTGTTGTGTTGATTCTTTCTCTGGATCATGCTGCTCTTTGAAAAGCATGATTCACAGAAGGTGGGAGAAGACTTTGCCAGAGCTCCATGTAGCATTTGGCATTTTTCCTGAACAAGAAGTTTCTTTATGTGGTTTACTATGTATAATAAATGCTTAATTAGTATGATTTGAGGACTGATAAGTTAAATGGTTAGGAACAAGTGGTAGCAAAATTCTATTTATGCTGTTCAAAAGAAAATAAGAGTATTTTGGTAGTGCTACTGAGAGGTACTCTTACCCTCATTGCTATAAAATTAACTCCTTTCTTAGCATGACTCCAACTGTGTTGAACCTACTGTAGATCATTCATAAAAAGCAACAGCACTTTGGAAACATGCAGTATTTAAAATTTAAAATACTGGTTGCATGCAGTGATGATGGATGATTGATATTTGGTATCTTAGGCTCTTTTGGTTATCTAATCAGTGATAAAATGATTTGGTTTTCTAATGAGCTTGGAGATGCTGGATTTTGAAACCTCTTCCTACCTGTTGGGTTTTTTTTTGTTTTTGTGGTTTGTTTGGGGTTTTTTAATTTTATTTTTTTTAAATTTATTTGTGGGGATTTTATTAAAAAAAAAAAGAAAATGGAGTGGCAGATTTAGGCTGGGAAAGAAGCTGTTTAAAACTTGTGAGGGACTCAGAAACTTTGAGTGGGAATGTGCCAGCAAAAGTGGGATGGAGAAAATAACTGAGGGCTCACATCAGCCTTAGCCAGGTGTTGGTGTAGGCATGAACACTGCCTGGCTCCATGTATGCTTATAGTTATATCTGCAGGATTAGAGATGTATCTCCATTTGTACATAGAGGATAATCCAACTAATACTGAATTGAAGATTAACCCCATTTGGGTTTTGTCTTATTTTCCTTTCACAGCCTCTTTCCACATCCACACATGCACACACTTCTGTCTTTGAAATATTTTCCCAAACTCCTCCTACATAATTTTCTGTAAAAACTGGGAGCATAAATAAACATCTGTTTTAATCTCCTTAGCAGGTAAGTGAGAGAAACAATGGGAGGTTTTATAGCCAGCCCTTTGCCCCCGTGGGTAGGAAATGAGTCATTACCATGATGAAGAAAAACGAGGGACTTGAGCCATAAATTCATGCTAATCTCCCGTTGTCAGTCTCTCTGGCATGGTGAGTGACTCAGCATGGTGTTTGCAAACGGGGTACTGTGCCCTTGGTGGCCTGTCAGATGCCAAATTGTTCTTCTCCATGTTCAAAGGTCTCTGGGTGGATAGGAGGGATGGGCTTCCTTCCCAGAACACGGAGCCCAGGGACAGCCCCGTTCCCACTGTCCCCGTCCCCAGCTGCTGCTCCAGGGTCACTGGGTGCCTCACTGGTCCTGCAGGTCTTGATGACACCTACCCAGAAACATGCAAGCAGACACTGCTGCTGTCTTCTGCTCTTTGGGAACATCCTTCTTCAACCACCCTTCTCTTCTCAACATCTGCTCTGTATTTTGCAGAAAAGATTAAAAAAAAATAGGAGAAAGGGAGAACAGAAAAGGGAGGTGGTTCAGAGTTTCCCTTCACATATCTATACACATTTAAAAACAAGTAAATAATACACACACACACACACATATATCACATATATCACATATATATATATATTTATACAGATGTGTGTGCATGTGTTTGCCTTTCCATGCTAGTGTTCCCCAGTCTGTCAGGTGAGGATTTGGAAGGCAGCATTCCCACCCAGAGTGAATTGGTGTTAAATCCTGGACAGCGTTTCTCAGCACATCAACCAAGCCCATAATTCTGTGAAGGAATTATGGTGGTGATTCACCTGGCTGTGTTGTTGTCTGTGAACATTATGTCTATCTGGGCTTGAGCACCTATGCAGCAGCACCCATTAAGAACTGATGATGCCTCTTACTTGTAAACTTTTGCTCCAAACTCGCCATACTTTGAAATATCCATGTCTGTGCATGGGCAGACAGGAGCATTGTGTTACCATAAAAAAAGTCCCTGGAGTTTATGGTATCTCAGCTCTTGCCTGCAGTCAGGGGAGAGGCCTGGAACAGCAGCAGTGCTTAAGGTCCCTCCTTGGGATTTCCAGAGCAGGAGAGCTAATGCCTTCTAACCCTCTCATAAGTCTAAACATGACTTCTGCTGACAGGGAATGAGCATCCTGTAGCTTCAAGTCTAGTCATCAACATTTTGTCTACGTTAACTAGAAAGGGGCTGGTGTTGCCATAAATTAGCAAGATGATACATAAGAACTCCTGTCCTTGCCATCTGCAACAAAGCAGAATAAAATATTCAAAACTCGCAGTGCTGCTTGCAGCACTGAGGCAAGTCACATGCAGTCAGCTGGTGTGTCTGCTGTTTATTTCCATGCGGAATAAAAAATAGTTTATAAATTGTAACTTCTCCCCATTCTGGCTACTAGGTCTAAGCACAAGTATGTCAGGCTTTTTCTGCAAATAGCAATCTCCTAGGATGTGAAACATTGTTAATTTATCTTAAATAATTCAATAGAATGTCAATATTCCACAACTCCCTCTACTTAGAGTGACAGGTGTGTTCAAATTAGTAGCCCTGAAGAATAAAGAATATTCAGGACATGCTTTTATCTCAGGAAAGACAGAACTCAGTGCAGCTGCATAAGTTTTTAAAGTAGCAGTGTGAACACCAGCCTGCTGCCTGGATGACAAGTAATTCAAGCACAAATATTGTTGCTTTTGGAAAAGAAGTGGTATATATATTTTGTACCCAATTAGTAATCAGTGGGTGTTCTCTGTATGTGAATTATGTTCTGTATTTTACATACACATGCAGGATATCCAACATAATCTGTGAGTGGGTGCTGTGAAATACTGTGAATGTTTCATATTTCCATGCTAATTCTATCAAAAACAAAAGGTTTTCTTAAGGCAAATCATGTGATGAGTTGAGGCAGCTAGACTTGTTGCTCAATGTATTTTCTGTGTGACAAGTTGGAGATCTATTAATTGGTAAAAATAGCCCTGACACCGTGCTTGGAACTCCTGAGGAAGAAAATGTATTTTCTGTGTGACAAGTTGGAGATCTATTAATTGGTAAAAATAGCCCTGACACCATGCTTGGAACTCCTGGGGAAGAAGTTGTTCCCTTTTCCAGGTTACGATCTTCATAATTTGAGCAGCAATCACAGAAGTTATAGTGCGGTAAGACACTCTCCATTTTCCTTTTCATTGCTCTGACAAAACAGGGTTCCTTGCCATAGTGTATATTTTTCTGTATTATCAAATCCATTTTTATGTGTGTGAAGAAATAGAGGTGAGGGCATCGAAGAAATCCTTTGGAAAACTGTTGTAGGTTGATAGTATTTTCTTGATACTTTAAAACTGTCACTTAAATCTCCTCTCATTTGTGTAACCCCTCTCCACTCAGGTGCTCACATCCTTTTGATATTAGCAGGGACGGATTGATTAATTTGGGCACAGGAAGGAGGCAAGGCAGGGCTGCCCTTTGTTTAACCCAGTGGTGCCAGCTAGTCTGGGTCAGAATCATGACTAAACTCCAGCTGAGACATTTCTGTGGCTGATCAAGATGTTAGGGCAACACCCAGAAAAATAGCCCAGGCTAGCTTGGCAGTGTTGTTTTAAGACTTAAAGTGCACATGCTGTTTTCATCTCAAACATGTAACTTGCCTTCTCTGCAGTGGGGAGTCAGGCTGAAGGACCCTCCTCCTCCTCCTCAGCCTTGTAGAGCTTTGCTGCAAACACGCCTGGTGCATTTTAGTATGTGGGTGTGTTCACCCACAGTTCCTGGGAAGGTGGCAGGGAAAGTAGCCATGTGAGCAGGTGTAGCCCTTTCCTTCCTAGATGCCGTGCCTCCTGGTGTGCCCGTGCCTTTGTCTTCCTTGCAGATGTACAGCTCAGTGGCCCCAGGAGGGGCCAGGAGGAGTGTAAAGAGGCTGAGAGGTGATCCTTCTCCTCTGCTAAGCCCTGGTGACATCTGGGATGCTGGGCCCAGTGCTGGGCTCCCCACTACAAAAGAGGAATGAATTTAATGGAGTGAGTTCACCAAAGGGCCCTAAAGATGATTAAGGGTCTGGAGATCCTTCATAGAAGGAAAGGTTGTGAGAGCTGTGATTGCTCAGCCTGGAGAAGAGGGGCCAGAGAGATCTTGTCACTGTGTATAAGTACCTGGTGGGGGAGTAAAAATGATGAAGCCAAGCCTTTCTTGGTGGTGCCTGGTGACAGAGCAGCAGGCAATGGGCACAGACTGGAATACAGGAAATTCTATTTCAGTGTAAGAAACAGTAGGCTTTTCTCCTGATCAAACACTGGAACAGGTTGCCCAGAGAGATTGTGGCATTTCCATCCTTGGAGGTGGTAAAACCTGACTGGACAGCCCTGAGCAACCTGCTGTAGCAGACCCTGCTCTGAGCAGGGCAGTTGGACGAGACCAGAGGTCCCTCCAGCCCCAGCTGTTCTGTGATGCTGTAATCCTTCAAGCTGTTTGTAATTGTTGACCTTGTTATGGTCAATACTAAGGCAACGGTCATGTCCCCCTTCAAACTAGCAGTCCTAATTTGTTTATGCTTCCAACCCGCTATTATATTAAGCCACAGTACAACTGACCCCCTGAGAAGAGGTAACTGAAGCTTTTGTTGAAGAATGTACACTGGTTGGCTCCATGCCCCTGTCTTCCCAGCTTAGAGGAAAAAAGGGGGCCACTAGTTTATTTATCTTGACTTAATATCTTCCTGTATTTGGTTGACCTTAACTCTCAGTTTTCTAACGAAGCTTGAAGACGCTCGCGAGCTGAATTTATTAATGCTTTCCTTTGTTGTGAAATGATTTACTTTTGTTTAGTCCTTATCACTTGCCCTTTGGAGTTCATGTGTGTTCCTGAGGAGGACCAATGAATGGATGTTTCCTGCTCGAGGTGTGTGCATGAATTTCTCCAAAATTTGAGTGTGGAAGTGAAGCAAAGCTATTAACCCAGAATACCTACTTAGTACAGGTATTCTTTGTGCATTTTGACAACTTGTAAGGAGCTCAGCCAATATCCTACATTTATTGGGTTAGCTGTGCTTCCTGCCTCATCAGCCCATGAGCTGGTGGCAGTTCTCATTGCTCAAAGGAATTAGTGCTTGAGATCCTGTTTCAGATTTGTGAGTTCACTTTTTTCTTCCTTAATTGTTCAATCCTATTAATATTCAAAAATGAATCCAATTATTATTTGGCTTCATTCCTAATTGAGTTTTGACTCCTTGCAGTGCTGTTCCAAATTGTAGTCATTCTTACAGCATGAAAGCAGGGAATGTCTTGTTATTTTGATGGACTGATTTTGATGAAACATGGCTTAAATCTATTCCTGCCACAGATGTACTTTTCAACCTGGTACTTTTTTTAATATTCTGACTTTGATTTCAATGCGGCAGAATTCATACAGTGCAGAAATCTCTGGAGGATTTGGGGACTGGACTAGATTATTTGCCAACCTAAGAGTTTGTTTGGAAAACTTGCTGTTAGTGACAGGTGTTCCTTTATGAGGAATCTGAAGACAGGACTCTTACATGAGAGTACCAGAGGATTCCAGAACAACATGGAAGAGCCCCTCACAGTTTCTGGAGTAACCCTCTGTTTTAATTAACGATACTGGAATTTGTTCATGGTTGTCCCCATCGTTATCAATTTAACATCCTAACCTGAATGATGGTTTTAATGTGGCTTCATCTGCCTCCATCATTCCTTGTGTGTATGTTTGAATGTGAGAAGCTTTAGCCCATAATCAAAATCAGTGGGAGAATATTAAATGTAGGATTTGGGTGGGAGGTTTTTCGGGTGATATGACAGTGGAGGTCATTCTGTGTGTCACAGAATAATTTCCTTTGGAAGAAACCTCTGTCACAGCGTCCCACACTCATGGCTATGCTTTTAAAAGTGCTAGCTTTCATTTAGGGAGGGGTTTGCTGGCGTGGACCTGACATGCTCAGACCCACTGCTGGCTTTAGCCCACTGAGATGGTTGCTCAATAATTTCCTAAGGTCTTGGACCTGGCCCACCTCTAGTTACTTGTGAGAGTGAGGCTGTTCCAATAGGAACTATGAGGATGAAGCTCATTTCACGCTGGCTTCTCGAAAGCTTTCAGGAGGTGGTGACTTCGTGAGCATGGCTGATAATCAAACTTGGCTTTTATAAAAATAGACTGATGGTCTGGCAGGAATTCCAGCCTGTCCAAATGGATCTGCTCCTGCCAAGCAGTGTGGCCGCCACTGCGTGAAAAGGGTGCGTCCCTGCTCCCTCTCAGCCTTCACATTTCCCTGCTTCTTCCCAATCAGATGGTAAATACCCTTCTGCACATAGCATTAAGGTTGGTAAATCAGTTGTGCAAATACTGCCAAGTAAGTAAATACAGTAGAAAATGGAACATTCACTCCTTTTGTTTAGTTATCAATACAGATTTAAAGGCAAGTCACTTTAAGTAATTGTGTTTAGGTCATTAAACATGGTTTAATAATGACAATAGTAGGGTGTGTCCTGAGACAGGAGGCAAAGCAGTACACCTCTAATAGCCTTAGAGTGGGTTATTTCTGATAACAAACCTATCTCGTTGGGATTAGTTCAGAGCAGGGCAGTTTGATGAACACCCACTTTTGGACAAATCCCGAGTGTTCTTATTGCCTTGCTACTTGTAAGTTGAGCCCATGTAAAATGTAGAGTTCTTTTCAGCACTATCTCTGTTTACCAAGTTAAACATTGAATAGAATCTCTCTTGAGATAATGACCATGCAATGTATGACTAGAAAAAAGAAGATTCCCTGCACCACAAGGTATAAAGTTCCTATCCATATTACACAGTGTTTTTTCCAGTCCATGCCAGCAGTGAGTTATCCTCATGTTGGATCAAGAGCACTGTTGGATGAAATAAAGTGTACAAAATTATAGTGGTAAGCAACCGAATCTTTCAAGGCCAATTAAAAAAAAAAAAAAAGTCTGTTTTCTAAACTTCTCAGGGATTTTTAATCTTCGAGACCAGTCTCCACAGAGATGGATTAGTGAGGAGAGAACAGATGAAGCAATCAAAGGTGCCAGATAAATGCAATTTATCATGTTTCCACAATTTATCGCCTAATTATCCGCCTCATTGTGTGTGTATATGCGTCTATACGTGTATATATAATGTGTTTGAGTATTAAATGTGTTTATGGAATGATACTGCTTCTGGATTTTCCACAGCATGTTCTATAAACTGCTGGGGGTGGCATGCTTGCCTTTTTTTTTTTTTTTTTTTTTTTAAATAAGCCCAGTATGTGAAATCTCACCAGACATAGCTAAACCAGAGAACATTGCTGACATACCAGCTACTTTATAGACAACATGACTTATATGGAATTAACAGATCCATTCCAAGTCTCTTAAACTCATACAATGAAATCTCATAAACCTGGTAAAATGTGTCATTCTTTGAAATAATGAAATAGATTTTAAGTACAGCCCATAATTTCTGAGCATGAATTTTTGCGTGATGGCAATTCTTTCCTGTCACATTATTACTGCTGGTTTTGTTGCTGAGCAGGTTAAGACTTTAATCCACCACCTCAGCTGTGTGGCTTTCCTGGTTGAGATGGCTCTTCATAAGCCAGGATACAAAGTTCAGCACTTACTGGGCCCACTCCTAATCCTTTAGTCATACAATGACTTTTCCATTTTTCAGGTCCAATAATATAACTATGACCTCACTTCTACATAGCACTTCAACACCTGGCTTTTCCATGTTGGACTGTGGTTTACATGTTTCAAGAGGACCGCTTATGAATTTGTGAATCTTTGTAGGCAAATAGCTTACTAAAGCTCTGTTCCTGTTAAGAAGCAGCATATGAACCCCAGGTTTTTTCTTTCCCACTGCTTATCCTATTCTTGTGCATGTTCTATACAGGCCTCACATACCTTCAGGCATGCTATCATTTCTACCCAAGGCCTATTTAAAACTTCATGCTTGGCAGAGTAGTAGAGGCAAAGTTGTTTCCACATGGAAAACAATCTCTTGTGTCTTGCTTTTAACCCATCCAGGTCTCTCAGGGAGTAGCCAGGTGAGATTGCAGGAGTGTATCTTGTGGTGTCTGTAGATAGCTCAGTGAGGATGGGACTTAGGTGACCCTCTTGGAGGGAGGTCCACCCCAGCTGTGATGGGCAGTGGCATAACCTAAGAGAAGGAGATGCATCACGCCTGGCTCTTGGGAATGAATATCAGAGCTGTGTCTTACCTCAGAGGGGTGAGATGCACTTGCAAATAGGAGTATATGCTTGTGTTGTGCTGAAGCAGAAGGCTTTATTGAATCCAGTACTAATATCACTTTTCCAGTGAAGGACAACAGGGGAACATTTAGTTCATACCAGACTTATTTTTCTTTTGCAAAGTTCCGATTTGTTGTTTTATTTAATTTTAAACCCTAAAAAAAAATTCTTCATAAGAGGAGAGAGAAGGAGGGATGAGAGAAGGTGTCAGTGGCATCTCAGCCTCTTCATCCTGCTCTCCAATCTCCAGCCACCTTCTGCCTGACAGGCTCTTCACTCAGCCCCTCGGGTCCAGGCTCTGGTGTCATTCTTTCACCTCTCAAGAAAACAAAGTTTTCAGGGAGATAATACTGGATTTAACATGATCTACAGGATTGGGGTCAAGGGTGATGACAAGGGCCTTCAATCAGTAGACGCTCATTTGAGCATGTCATCACTGCCAGTGGCTTTCAGATCAGGCTTCTGCTTACAACAAGCTGAAGTGACAGGTGAGGAAACCTGCTCTTCATGGCAGGCAGGAAAAAGCTGTTGGGTACTTGTGGCCAGGAAAGGACAAACATGGCTTGAAAATAGAAGTAAGTTGGTTGCTGGCTGGGAGAAGGAGAGCAGATGTTTTGATTTCCTTCTTTCCAGTGAACACAGCTTGTTTGTGGATGTGGCTGGGATGACCCCCCGGGCTCTTTTTGGAGATATATTTCCAGCTTAGAAGGAGATGAGAAAACCAGCAGTGATGACAGCGAGCAGCAGCACAGCTAGACTGGATGGTGCAACATGAGTCCAGAGCCCAGCGCAGCACCTGGGTGGGATGTTGGTGCAGATGTCCCTGGCCAGCACGTGGGTGCATGGTGCACATGGTTGTGCTTAAAGAGCAACATATCCCCAGGGCTTGTGGAAACCCCAGGGCCACCCTGGAGACAGCCAGATAGGAAGTAATAGCAATAAAAGAGCTTGTCTGCCTTGCGTAGGTTGAGACTTGTTGCTGTCCACAGCAGGGAATAAGAATGCTGGATAAGAAGGTTTGGTTTGGATTAGGGAGAGGAGGGATTTTAGGTGGCAGTGGCAGAAGATGGAAGCCCAGTAAGTGCCTCATCCCCAGAGCAGAGTGACTGAGCAGCACTGTCACAGTGGGCTGGACATGCTTGAGTGAGTGTGGTACAAAACTTTTGCTGTCTGCTCTGCTTGGAAAGGTAATGGCAGTTTCCAGCAGGAAAATTCCTCTGTAATCTAATTCCTCTCTTTGTAATGACTGGAGAACTGCAACTTCAGCTGAGCAAGAAATTTAGATAATTGATCCCAGTGTATAAGCCAAGGAAAGGGAAGAAAAGCAGAGGTGAATAAAGGAGAATAAGGAAAATAACAGCAGCTGATTTAATGTTGTTTCTGATTTCTGTGTTGTAAGAGGGAAGCAATTTTCCATCTGGAAATGGAAATGTTGCAAGTTGGAAAGGATTGTCTTGAGTATTAAAACAGCAGACTGCAAATCAAGGAGGTTATTGCCCTTTTTGACTTCGGGTGTGTCACTTAACCTTGTACTTTCAGTAATAGAAATAGTTGGTCTCTCTGCAGCCACGGTGCAAAAACAGCCTCCTTTATCTAAAAATACAAGTGGAAGACCCCTATAGATTATTCTTAATCGTACAACCACCAAATTCTATGTTACAGCCTGTTGCAGGTCCACTCCCAGAGCTAGCTTTGGTCAAGTGTTAAATCCACTACAAAAGAAATTAGTCAGCTGCAAGTAGGACACTGAGTTTTGTGAAGAAAACTCTTGGGTTTGTACAAGGAGTCTTTTTTGGCCTTTTTTTAGCTGGGTGGTAAAGGCAAGGGGAAAAATAATAAATCCCTTGGTTTGTTTGTGTGCCACTGAGTGACTCCAGTGATTTTCCACGCTGCATTAGCAGATCAGCAATGGCCAAGGTGCAGCCAGCCCTCTCTCTGTCCCCTTTTGGTGCCACCAGAACGCTGTCCCGCTCCGTGCTGGAAGCGTTTCCATGCGGCGTCTGCGCCCCGCGACCGCGCGGAGCGGCCGCCAAGCGCTCGGTGACCTCCTTCCGCTCACCCCACTGATGCTGCCTGTTAATGGGCAGAGAGGAAGGCAGGAGTTTGGCCAGGCACAAAGTGGAATAGGAGGGGGAGGGAACTTGACAAAAACCCCAGCCTCTGCCGTCGCTGTGCCAAAAGCAGACGGAGAATGGGAGCCACAACCAGGGTGGTCAAGAAATGGAGCTGGCTGGCGATGGGTCAGCTGCAAATCACAGTGATCTCCAGGCAGCTCAGCCAAGAAGAGCTTGTGTTTGTGCTGGTTGTGTGGCTCTACATACCAGAAGTGTGGCTGTCCTTTTCTCTTGGGATAATGACTAGGTGGAGCAGCTCAAATATGTGCATGATATTCTTGGTGTTCCCAGCCAGGAAAAACAAAGCCCTGGAGTAGTGTGCTTGGTTGTAGAATTCTTTGCCTGGCTTTATTACGATGGTGTAAATTGCTGACAGGTGTGTGAGGTGCTCCAGGTAGTTGACAGGACAGGGTTGGCACCCCAGAGAGAGAGAGTTATGGATTGCACTGGGGAATCACGGTGTGTAATGAAATGGGTGGAAGTTGATGAGGACCCTTGGACAAGTGATGATGGAAACTTTTGTTACCCTTTGTGCCAGCTTACTCAGTGGACAGGAAGATGGTGGTGGTAAGTAAAGGGTGAAATATCAATATTAAGCTGTGTTGTTGTCACACCTGCAGATGGGGTAATAACTAGTTGTGTGGTTTGCAACCCAGTTTCCATGAATTACATTTCTGAGCAGTACAATGGATTCCCCCTGTTCTTCAATTGCTGTCTGAAACGTGATATATTTTCCATGAACTCCCACGTAAATGGGTTTTTTTTGGTGACAGATTGCATGTTAAAGCACTGGAAGATGAAAGCGCCAAATATTTGCTTTAGAAAAACACAGTGAAAGATTCTCTCATCCTCCTTACTCAAACTGTATCAGCCAGAATTCCATTAACAAAAATGACTCTGTAGTTAAACTTATTGCCACCCCCTGGGCATCATTAAGGCTCCTTCTTTCCCCCTGTGTCTTTTCCAGGGGAAGAGGCATGGAGGGAAGCTAATGTAGGACAGTAGTGGCTTGTGCTTGAATCCTACTTAATATGGTGGGATGAATCTCCTCACCAGAGCACAAGCAGAGCAGAAGAGCAGCCCCTTCCTAAGCCCCCAGTTACTTGAGTTAGGGGGCTTCAGAAAGTCAAAATTGGCTTCAATAATTAAAAGGCATCTTGGAATTATGCTGCACCAACTGTCTGCCTGACCTTGGACCAGAGCCCACCTCACTCCATGCCTCAGTTCTCCTACCCAGGCAATAGAATTAAGTAATGCTTGCGAATATCACACTGTTGCCAAAAATAAACTATATCATTGGCCACACAGAGTGTGACTAATTTTAAACCGACTGTGAATTTGCTCCATGATCTCCGAGGAGAATGGTCAGCCCTGGCAATGCACTCTGATGCTGCCCCATAGACGTGATTTAGGAAACAGGAACTTGGGGTACTTGTGACATCACACACCTGAAAATGCATCTCACCAGTAGCTGGATATTGACAGGAAATTAAGTTGTTTAAAAGTAGCGCATCTTCATTTTTGTTCCTGCTTTCTGTAGGGCCTCATCACCCAAGCCAAAAGCCATCCTGCCAGGGATGCATGGTTTGGATTGGCAACCTCCTGATACGTCACTACACTTTCATTTTCGTCTGCCAGCTTCATTCAGACCTTGCCTCAAAAACAGATACTGGATTCTGGAAAATCACTGTCTGGTTTGACTTGGCAAAAGGCAGATGCTTTGGAACTGGCATTTTGTGGGTGTGAGTGGGAGCCTGAGGAAGGCTTCCTTGTGCAGGAAAGGACCTCCTGCTCCTCCCTGCATGGTCCATCCCTGCATGCCTGGGCTTCTAGGCCAGTGACGGTGAGTCATTTGCAGATATCCACACCCACATCCAAAACCATTAAGGGGTCTGGCATGTTTGATAAAATAATATGTAGAAGATTTTAACCTGTATTTTCTGAGTTTTAAAATTCAAAACTTGATATACATTATGCAGCGCTTTACAAAGTGAATGGTGAGTGTGAGCCTGTGTTTGTCCTCTAGTACATATGTATACACAAATGTGTAGATTGTGCATTGCCAAAGGAAAGGAGGAAAAAACCCAGAGTATAGAGGCTTTGCATTTACTCCATATACATGGTTGTTGATAAAAATCCTTACTACTCCTCTCACAAATAATCACTTTTTCAGCTCAGCTCTCAGCATGTTAGTTACTGTCCAGATGACCACAGCATTTACCCAAAAAACTATTAATTTGGATTTGAGGTTTATGTGCTGTTTTTATAATAAGGCAAATTTCATTTCTGCAGACAGGACAATCATTCTTCAAGCCAAAGCACTTGCTTAGAGTGAATTTTAGGTGCTGTCCTAAGGTTATAAGTTTGTGGAGATACTTTCAACAAATTAAAAAATGTTGCTGGAGCACTTATTATTGACCATTTTTAATTAGATATTGTTTGGTTTTACTTTCTGATAGACAGAGGGATCCTGGATGCATTTTCCTACATTGTGTTGGGGGATATTTGGGACTGTGTGCATGGAGCAGTTCTCTCAGAATAATTCCTGTTTCTACCCTGGCACTAGAATAGGCTCTGAGCTTCAGTAAAAAACTTGTGCAGTAGTGTACAGTGGTCTCCTGGCACTCATAGGTCTTGCATTTAAGTACATGTTAGGGTTGGAGTTGAAACTTTGGTTTGAGTGCAGTATTGGTGCAAAGTTTTGGTAGGCAAATGTTTTTCTTTCCTTCCACTCAGTAATACTTTTGTCATTGAGCATCTTGAATAAGTTTGTAGAAGAGGTTGTAAGTGTTAAAGTTCCTTCATGTCCTAGAGCTAAGGTAGTGACAGAGTTGGGGCATAGAAACGCTGTCCTGGTAGGTCTCAGCTCAGCATTCTGAACAGCTACCGACCATGTTATTCTATGCATAATTCCTTATTTAATTTTAATTGAGTTCTTGGGTTAGTGTCCTCTTAGCCAGCTATTGGCTTATGGCTCTTCAGTTTAAGTAGGTCCAATACCTGTGTTTGAAAGATATTTGTGCTTAAATCCTTTCAGGGTGGTAGAAGTTATAAATGGGAATAGTCATCATCTTGCTTAATGGTAGTTTTTCTTTGAATAGTGGGACTATCTGATGGATTAACTTCATCAGTGTGAGTATCTAATGGCTACAGAGGTAATTTCCTCCTCTACAGAGCAGATGAGTTGGAGAATTTCTTCATCACTTCCGTCCACAATTGTATTGTCTGAGGAAAGGGCCTTGCTTAATGATTTGATTTTGGCTTTGTTGGGATGGTTAATTCATTTAGGGATTTTTTTGAGGTGGGTTTTATGCTTAGGTTTCTTTTACGCAATTTAACTTCTGGTGGCTGGAGAGGTGCCCCTTTGCTTTTAGGGATTTTTTTGAGGTGGGTTTTATGCTTAGGTTTCTTTTACGCAATTTAACTTCTGGTGGGCAAGGCCTGTGGCTGGAGAGGTGCCCCTTTGCTGGAAGCTGCAGGGTCTTGTGAGACCCTCATGAGCTAGTCCCAAAACCAGAAGTCAGGATCACACTGGTGACAACCTTCTCCCTCTGTGCCTAAAGTTATGGCCACAAGTGGAAGGAGGGATGGAGAAGACAGTGAGGGGAGAAAGAAAGTTCTGCATCTGCTGGGGTGGGTAGATGCTAAAATTGGACAAGACCTTGCGAATCCTCCCAGTTCCATTACCAGCTTCTGGTGAGCATTATGAGAGCACAGCTCTGTCCCTACAACCATGGTTTTTGAGACCAGGATCATTGACATCTCCTTTGCAGCCCTCCTGGCAAGTCCAAGGATGCATTAAACATGTATTTACGTTCTGGAAAGCAAGCTGTGGCAGTCTGGAATATTTTTCTTCAGACTTCTTATATTTCTGCATCAGCTTTGATTGTCAGTTCTCCTGCACACATCCATCTGGGCTGAGTCAGGATGTCATCTGTGCAGCTATTCTGGGATGCTGGGGCTGCTGTGATGGTGCTTTGAAAGAAAACTCCCCTGCGGGTAGTGCCCAGCCAGCATGAAGGTGCCAAGAGAGCAAAAATAAAAGGAGCCAAGCCTGGACTGTGTCTTGGCTTTGCCTGTATGGCCACAAGAGAGATGCTCAGCAAGGAGAGAAACCACTGTTAGCAGAGTCTGGGCTGGAGGAATGCTTCCCAGAAGTGCTTTCCCTGGAGAGCTCCCTGACTGGGTGTGAGAGCTGACTGTGACCATCTTCCTCCAGCTGTAGGTGATATGGCTGCTTCTGGATTAGCTCCTCACGTTAGGAAAACATTCATCATCCAAACAGGGCCATGGGAAGGGTTTAAGTTGTTCACATGGCTTCTCCTCAGTCATAGTGATGAGAGATAGTGTTGCATGAGGAAGGAGGTATGGAGGGGGCAAAGAGCTGATTGAGTCCATCTTCATTAAAGTGGAGCCTAGTATTGCAGTGCTTGGTTCTGCATGGAGCAGTCACAATGTGGGTGAAAATTGTGCCTGCTTTGTATTGGAGCAGCCCAGGACAGAGGCACAAGGGGCAGTCCATGTGTCTGGGACCCCTGAAGCCATCCTTCTGCTCTGCAGTGCCAGTGGATGTCACCCCAGCTCACGTGTGACTGCCTGGGCACTGCCCTGCTCCCTTATTCCAACAACTGCCTCTGTATCTGACATGCAGAGGTGGCAGATTAGTCCCAAATATGGCCATTTGGGGTCAGATTATGTTCTTCCAATAGTTTTAAGCCACCACCATTGTCATTTGTCTTGGATAAAAAACAAGGCCCAGAGGATTTGCTGGTTGAAGCTCCATGCTGTGGCCCAGTGCCTGTAGTTGACGTAGTAGCTCTTGCTGCATGTTTGTAGGATGGTCTTGTGGGGAACACTTAAACAACGTGGTTAAAAAGCTACTGGGCTAACTTACGGAAATCCCCAAATGGCTGGCAGTTTCCAGCCAGGAAGGATAGATAATCTTGTAATTTGCAGACACTGCAGGGAGTACAAACCATGAGTTTCAGGGCCTTGACCCAGGAGCTGGCACTTGAACTGCCTGCCCTGGCCCTCCATCAAGCAGGAGAGAATGTGGAGCAGGATGGGTGCTAACTCTGGTGGTGACCTTAAACCACTGTCAGTGTGTTGGGGAGCAGAGCACTGCAGTTCACACATGGGCACATGTTGTCTTCTGCCATCCCAGTGAAGGTGTCAGCCCCCAGGAAAGGGGTAGAAGTGACAACCTCTTAAATCAACCCAGTGTGAATTGCTGGAGATATTGAGTTAGAGCTGATTTTCTCTGCTCTACAGGGTGTTTAATTTATATTGAGTTAGGTGAAAACACTGATGCTTTCAAGAAACCTAACAGAATCCTTTTCTCTTCTTTTCCCCATACTAGTAAATGGAGGCTATGCTTTGTAGAGGTACCCACCACACTCTGAATTCAGGCTCCTCTGCAACAGAAAAATGATTAAAAAAAGGTGGGAAAAAAAGCCACACATCAAGCAGTCTTGCCCTTAACTCTGGATTTGACATCTGCAAAGCAGAAAGAGAGTTCTTAATATTTTGCAGTTGTAAAATTATGGAGAGGTAATCTTGAACCTGCATTCATTTTCTATTGCCTGTTCTATCTCTTTAAGACCTCTGGTTTTCAATCTTGCCATTCACCTTTATGAAACAGAGTTGCTCTTCTTATGTGAATTCCCCCAGTAACTGGGACAAAGAAAGGCACAAAAGGTTTAGGGTAGTGAG
The DNA here is from genome assembly GCF_017590135.1 of Pyrgilauda ruficollis. NCBI lineage: Eukaryota > Metazoa > Chordata > Aves > Passeriformes > Passeridae > Pyrgilauda > Pyrgilauda ruficollis. Next base: position 8,463,436 of record NW_024513654.1, on the reverse strand, counting down.
ATAGTGCAGTTGTTTCTGGATGGAGCATTTTCCAATGTTTGCCCTTTAGATGGCAGCTGGAGGGGGCTTCAGGGCTGCTGCCCCTGTTTGGGGCTGAGGCAGCCATGGGGCTCTGTCCTTTGCCAGCCAAAAGACACCAAAGTACTCACTGAACCTGGAAACTCTCTGTGGAGTCTCCATGATCCTGGGGCAGGCAGCAAAGGTTGGAGCAGCAGCTCAGGGGTGTGTGGATGCTGGCAGGGCAGTGAGGGGGCTGCTGTGGTGTCACTGTGAGCACGCTGAGTCTCTTGTTTTCCAGAGTGAGGGATGTAGAGGGGCTCAGCAACCACAGGCTGAGCATGCTCCATCTCTTCAGCAGCAGCCATAAAGAAAGAGGCTTGCAGGAGCAATTCATCTGAATTTTAGTGTGAGGGTATGGCACAGTCTTGGTCACCCAGTAAGTGTATCCCTCCAGGTGACAACACACGTGCCTGTAGTCCAGCCAGTGGCTGTTGCCTCCTGTGCTTGTTCTTGTGAGGGACATCATCCTCACACATTCACCTCTGCTCATTCCTTGCCTTGCAGCCCACCAGCTGACTTGTCTCTGCCAAAGCCATTTTCCCACTAGCACCTGAAGAGACAATTTCTAAATTTTATGTCTATTTTTGTCATCCTAGCAGGGGTCTGCCAATCACCATTGACTGGGATACAGGGAGACCAAATTAGGGTGCTCGTGTATGGCTGTAGATACACCTTGGCTAGCCAGCAGCTACCTCTACCTATATATTGGTTATAGAAACCTGTCTGCTTACTTGGTAAGGAGAATTCCTGTTATTAGCAAAAGTTTTTCACAGGCAGAATTCCCTCTCCTTTTTATGAAAAATTGTATTTACAAAGCCCATTCAAGGGGAAGGCATTTGGTTTTAAACTCCCTGCTGCAGTATTTGAAATCTGTAAGGTCTGCAAACCTGTAAAAAATGGGGATTGAATACAAGCAGAAGTGAAAATAAGTTGGTTTGTACTGCATGAACTGCAGAGCTTAAACTTAAGCATGGGAAAAATACTTTTTCTGATATGAGTTGTGATAGGAATACAGGCCAGGTCTGCTCTGAGGAGTTTTGCCAACACAGCTACATTGGTCAAGGATATTGATGAAGTGTGTGCTTGGTTTGGGGTTTTTTTCCACACTGCTGTAGCTGTTCAGGCAAAATCCCTGGTGATTCTGTAAAATGCAATTATGCCAGCAAAACTGTGCTTTTGATGATATGGTTGATTTTGCTCACTGGAGGGCAAAACGTTGTGAAGCCGTGCTGGCTAAAGCTTGCTTTCTCCAGTTAAAATTGTGTGTGCTCCAAGGATAGAGCTTGACAAGCTTTTCTTTCAGTGCCCATGCCAGCTCCAGCAGTCACCCCCCCCTCCCCTATGCAGATTGTCTCTGGGATATGGTTTTGCACTCTGGCTGGTGCAGCATCAGGCTGAAGCAGCTGAAGGGAATGGCCTCACCGTGGCTCTGCTGCATTTCTCCCTACCCAGTGCTGGTGTTTCTGACTCCTATTAGCTAACTCAGAAAGCTGTAGTGACAGATAACTTGGCAGAGGAGGGCTTCTTTTTTTCTTCTTTATCTTTTTTCTTTTTTTTTTTTTTCAGCTTTCCAAACTGTTTCACTGTGGGATCAGGTGAGCCATGGTGTGGGCCTCAGACACCTGCAGACCTGGGCTGTTGCCCATGGGTGGACCTACTCAAGTGGGTTATAAACCATGCTCTCGTCTCTACTGCCATGGTTGGGAGACCAAATCAGAGAAGGGCTCTGAGTTAAAAATAACCACTCTCAAAGCACTCAGGCTGATGGCCCGGGCTGGGGTCAGCCCCATTGTCCAGCTCACTGTGTGTGTTGGCCACCAGCTGCAGGGCCAAGATGCAGGCGAGGGCAAGACACGGGAGTGCAGCCGGGATCGCCTGACCTGGCGCGGCTGCCGGGAGAAATATGAGATGAGTTATGGTTTTAGAGTACTTAACTCACTGGCAGAACGCTGCTGGAGCAGGTCTATACTGGGAATGTCTCGCACCACAGTCTAGGAATGCTGGATTAGCCTTAATAGTCTCCATAGTGCAGATGGAGCTTGTGCCGTTGGAGCTGCATTTTTGTGGTTTCACACAGCCCATCTCAGAGTGAGACTGTGCACAAAAGCGTGTCTTTGCAGGTGGAAGGATTTCTACCAGATCAGCTGTAGGAAGAGTCATTCCTAGGTATTTTCTTTGTGGATATTTGAGCCTTCTGTGGGGCCCCATAGTATGGGAGTCTTTTACGTAAATAGAAGGACAGAAGGCTTTACATTGAGGACTGTATTACAGGGTAAAGGTCTAAGACTGATTGAAATCAACAGCCTCCTCTTAAAACCCATCTGTAAAAAAATAAAATATTTTCTTTTGCTCACACCAAGGAAGCAGAAAGTGAAGCCCAGAAGCTAAATGGACCAAATACCAAGAATTGTTGACAAAATCTCAGGCTGGGGGCAACTCTGCCATGTATAGTATGAGCCTAATCTCTTTATATTAGGATTTTTAAATTTAATTTCTTTTTCCCAGGGTTTCTAATTGTTTTTAAATTCAGTCTGTTAGTGAAGGCACATGGAAACAAAGTTTTTCTCCTTTTTGATAGCCTCCAGTATTTTAATACCTTCTTCTGTGAAATGCAAAGAGGAATACTTTGCTTCGTGTTCTGCCTGGTGTCGACTTGAAAAAAGAGAGCAAAACGCTGCCCTCAGGGAAAATGGGTTGCAAAGCTTCTCATTCTTAGTTGGGGCCAGGTTTCACCCAAAGTATTCCCACTTCCCACATTTGCAAACCAAAAAATGCAGTTTAACCAAAAGCAGAGCTGTCAGGCAAGTGCTGGGCTGCAGTGTAGATCATCCAGTGCATCTAATTTGGGCTCCATAGAACATTGCTGCTGGCTCTACCCCATGGATCTGCTGGAGGGCTCCCATCCCATTCCAGGGACGAGGGGCTTTCCCCTTTTTCTGGCTGTAAGAGGTTGGGAGGGTGTGGCAGTTCAGGTTGGATGCCAACGCTTGAGGTTTCCTGACATCTGGTGGAGGGGCAGGGCAGGCAGCAGCGTGGCTGTGTCCTGCACTGTGGCTGTTTCCTCCAGCAGCACCCACGGGCCGTGAACATCCTTTGAGCAAGGAGTCTCCACTAGGGTGACTCTCATTTCACAGCAACGAGGCCTTAAGTAACTTGCACAGCAAAGTCTGGAAGTTGGGAGATACAGATTCATGCTGGAAAGGGCATTTGATGATTCAGCACACACGTGTAAGCACAGCATTCACTCGTGCAGATCTCTGCAGTTGTTGGGCATAATAGAACATGTTGGTATCCTCTTCCTTGGTGAATAGAGTTAATCCGCCGACACAATAGACTAGAATGTCTCTTGAGCCCTATGGAAGCTATCACGTTAAAACAGGTTTATTCACTTTTAAAAATATATTATGTAAAAACTTACTCAGGGAGTTCATTAAAACCAGGATTTCTTTGTCCTTTTAAGACATTGGGGCTCACTAAGAAAAGCCTATTGAGTGTGGGTTTATTTTTCAAGCATGCAATGTGTGTCTGATTCTAAAGTCTTTCTGAAAAATAGCTTTACTGTTTATGCAGGAACCACATTTCCTTCCATGCTAATGTATTTTCTTTAAAAATATTAGTGAAACACAATGGAGGCACAAAGTTCCTCAATACTTGTATTAATCTTAGCGTGCAACCAGCAGTTCTAGCTTACTGACACTAGTTCATGTCTTGCAGAAAATGTGAGCCTGAAGGGAAGCATATGGCAAGAGCATTGTAACCTGCTAGGATCACTGGCTTTATTTGCCTTTTAACTATTGGCCCAAACTTGTGCATGAAGATTTGGTTTTTAAGTCTGGAAATATGCCACAAAGATGATTTGACAAGTGTCTTAGTGCCAGGAAGCACCATGATGTGTTGTGAAAAAAAGCCACCTGACCAGATGAAAATAGCTTTTGTGATGGTAATCTCTTACACATTGTGACAGTTGCAGATAAAACATTCTTCTAAGTTCAGGGGAAAAAAATAAATCAAAATTTAGAGAAAAACTGACTGTCTGGCAATCTACTGTGCTGCTGCTGTGGGCTGTAGCTGAACTGGACTCAGGGTACCTGTCTGACCTTCGGGTGATCTGTCCTGGGTCAAATGCACAGACTGTCCAGTAGCTCTTAGTTTCAGTGTACAATTGGGGTGACCTTTGGGGAACACCCTGTAGTGTGTGATTTGGGAGGTTGAAGGGTATTATCTCCATAACATGGGAGGGCACACTACCCATTTTTAGTTGATCACCTTGCATGCTTCTTGCAAGGTCAGCTTCAAACTATGACTAATTCCTCGGCAAAAAAAAAACAGATGTCAGGATTAATTAATTTATATCTCTACATCACAGCACGATGTATTTTCTTACTACTGTAATTTGGGTCCTGTAATATATTTGCTTGCTTTTTCCCCTGTAGCTGTTATTCTAGTATGAATATCATTAATCTCTATCCCCTCAGAACAATTGGACTTTTGGGGGGGGAGGAAGAAATGGGAAGAAAGAGGACATTAGGTTGTTCTGGGATAGCGGCTGGGGTTGTGACCGTATTTAAGTATTACACATCAGTTAAGGTTCAAAGCTTTATCCCTCTGCAGAAATAGCTGCATTCAGCTGCCCATGGCTGAGCCTCGTTATACCTTGTTATTTCCATGATAAGAGGAGAAAGAATGAATTTTTAAACAGTGAGTTCCTACTATTTGTTTGAGGTCAGACACATAATTACTTTTACGGAATGGCTCCTGGGAGGTTAGCTCCAGATGTGGGTTCAGGATCCTGCCCCACTGATGGCCAAATGAAGTAAATTAAGTGGTTTTCCCCATGTTGTGTCCTTTCTGTAAATTGGGGACAGTGGCCTTCCCTGCCTGGCAGAAGTCTTGTGAAGATGAGTTTCTTTAAGATGAGAAAATTTTCACCTCGAGAAGGTGGCTTAAGGAGGAAGGAAGGACCTTTGGCAATGCCACCTTCTCAAGGAGAATTGCTACTTAGAGCCTTTGCTGTTGGACAGCTTCTAGCTCTAGAGTGCCTCCATGCTTCCTGTGTGGAGAAACAGCATCAGCAGAAACGCCAAGAGCTGTGCCTTCCCTGGGAGATAGTCCATCCAGCTCTGTACTCAGGCATGATGCAAGGGAGTGGTATTGCCTCCCTTCTCCATAGAAAAAGGCTTGTAATCCAGGTTTTGCCAGTTTTCGGAACACTTTGAGAGCCTCATCTCACTACAGAGAGTGCCCGTTTCTCTGAAAAGCCCCAAACACGTTAATTTTAATTTATTTCAAGAATTTTTATAATAATTATTTCTAGAAACACATGCAGCACAGCTATGTTTCACCCCAGACCCAAAGTTAGAGGCCAGGTTGTAAACACATGAAAAAATTAGGCTGAAATAAGTTTAAGTTATGTCATATAAGAGCCACTGACATTTGCTGCTACATGTTCAGGTATGTAATAGCAATTGACAGCACACACAGTCTTGTAGACCGATAATCCAGCACGCGTGTGTGTGTGTGTGTGTGTGTAGTCCTTTTTTGGAGAACTGCTTCAAAAAAGATCCAAACCAATTTTTATTTCACTTTTCAGGTTACTTTTCAAGATCCTGGCTCACTGGTTTATTTTGGCTTGTGTGTATTTGTGCTCATTGTATTCTGAATAAAAAAATGTAGTAGTGCAATGTTAAAGCGTCCAGGTTTGTCTGGTTTTGAGTTGAATTTGAGATGAGAACAAGTGGTAGAATTTGGATCAGGTTCCCGTTCAGAGCATTGTCTGGAGCTCTTCAAAGCCTTGTTTAGTTTGGCCCATGTCTAGATGGTAGTCTGTAATAACACTTGTTTTGAGCTTGTAACCGTCCTCTGGCTTGGACTCTAAACTGCAAAGCAGCTCATTCAGAATTTGAGTCAGGTTGTCTGAAAAGCTTTTACTTAATTATTTTTTTAATTAACAAGACACTTTCTAATTTCCTTCTTCTTCTGTTCTGTGTTTTATTTGGAGTTGTGGTTGTTCCATTTTTTTAAACTTGCAGTGAGTGTGCTCATACAAAGAAAGTGCTGTTGAGGGAAAAATTGTTATTACTCATCAGTTTGGGAGTGTGGAGTGAATACTAGAAGTCCTTCTTGATGTCTCCAAGTCTAATCTTCTCCAGCATGATCCAAACTCAGCTTGAGGGTTTGGATCCCAGCTGAGGGGCTCCTCCTGTGGGTTGTGCTGGGCTGTTTGGTGTAGTCCTTGTCCACCCAACAGAGACCAACCCAGGGTGTTACAGTAACCCCAGGACAGCTTTGAATGCACGTACAAGGTTGTTATTTCTTTACATTTATCAGTTGTAATGACCCAGGTCAGACAATTTGTACCATTTGCTTATCAGCTGACCTAAAATGCTCCAGCTGGTCACTGCTTGCCATGCAATGTCCCATGTCCTCTCCACTTTGTCACTCATTTCAGCTTAATTCTCCTTGAATCCTTTAAGTAGCCTTTAAGGACATAACTACACATGGCTCTAAATTGAGGTTTGCTTGCCGTTTGTCGGCTGATAAAGAGTTTCCCAGCTCAGAAATTCATGCTGCATAATCATCTTAACTTATAACCATAAATACATACTCTTGAGACGATGTATTCTTTGCATATTGATTAATGGACATGCTCTTTGTATGTTGTCCCTACTTCTGTGCAGTGATTAGAAAATATATGATTGACACTGGTGTGGAGAGCTCTCTTGTTTGCTGATGGGGATTTTTAATTTTTTTTAAGCAACACCAACCTCCTAAATTCATATACCGAACATGTTTAGTGAATTGCTATATTGCACAACCTTGTGCATCCTGCATGATTTTTTTCTTGTGTGTTTTTGAATATTTTGGCTGTATCCTTTCAACTTTCAACCCTACACCTATTAACTGTTCTGTGTAGATCCAACTTGGGAGGAAGCTCTCGAAATAAAAATCCTTTAATAGCCCATCAAAAACAATGCCCATTTTATCTGACATGTAGCAGTCAAACAGAGAAGCACTGATAGCTTACATGCTTCAGATGAGTGCCTTGCATGCTGGTTTACTACATGAAAAACAGAAGCCTAACTTCATGCAGATATTTTCTATGTGTTGGTGCTCTGTGGGTTTGGTTTGACTAGTGTGCCATGCCCCACTGAGAGGAGCAGGCAGGATGCAACCCTTGCCGCTAGAATTCGTGCAGGAAAATAGACTGGAGGAAAAAATAGTAAGTGTGGAAAGTGAAACAATTTTACTCTTCCCCCCTCCTTCCCAACATCAGCTTTTTCAGTCAAGTATAATTCTTGTGCTAGATCAGACTTTAAACCCCTCATTTAGCCATCATTTGTATTTCTGAAAACTATTATTTAACTATTATGTGGAAAGCCAGCAGGATTATAATTTGAAATAGAAATGCATGTTGGTTCCTTGGCTTTATAATGACATGTTTATCTGCACCTCTAATGCTCTCATTGCCCAAGTCTGCACTTTTGGTTAATATGTTCGCTGATGAACAATTGTTTTGCAACAAAATTGCACTAAAACAACAGCGTTATGTCGCTGTGTAATTTGTATTCTTTACACAAATCCCTCCCCAATCGTTTTGCTTACATCTGTTTGTGTTCAGCATGAAATGTGCAGTAATGGTGGTGTGCTCGTGCACATTACTATGTAGCTTCAGCACCGTTAGGTCCTTACTGACACCAGTCTGTAGGTTAAGAGCACTTCAATTGGTCTAATTTGCAACCTGATCAGAAACACTGACCTGGTTAGTCTTTAACAATGAATGTGCCTAATGATAACTTGTAGGAACCCTTAGTGAAGGCAGTGATGTGTATACAAGGAGTCATTTCCAGCTACGCCGCGTTGGAAGGTCTGGGGCTGCCTTATCTGGGATATCGCCTTGTCCTGCGCTTTTCTGCAGCGGGAGGCTTTGTCACCTCTAATGATACCTGTCCGTCAAGCTGCATTGATTGAAATGAAGATAAATTGAATTGATACAGACAGGAGAGTTAGATGACTCATTGATATAATTAGGCTGTCGGAATATCTCGCCACATTTTACTAATGCTAATTATATGGTCTTTTATATGGGAAACATCAGTTAATTTTGTTCTCCACAAAAGGAGAATACAGCCGTTTATTAATTGTAAGGTGGCTCTTGGCTTTGTAGAAGCCGTTTTCTAGAGAGGAGGTATGTTTACAGAATTTCCTTTAAGCTGTCAAAAGCCTGAAATTGATAACAACTTAAAAGAATCTAAACTGTTAATAGTTTACATTTATAATTCATCTAATGTGATAGTTTATAACATGAGAACCAAATACAGAGTATAATAAAACAAGGTATTTATTGCAAATGGAAACGTGCTGAATAATGAAACAATACTAATTGCAGTTTAAACACTTTTGATATAAGCTATTTCTGAGAGGATGTTTCAGGCACAGGAGATGAGATATTCATCATAATAAGGATGCAAAACCATTCAAAATATTTTCAGAAATACAGATAGGCTGTACATCTCTATGCCTCTGTTTTTTTCCTTTTTTTTTTTTTTTCCCCTCCCTGAAAATTCTGGGTTTTATCTTCTGTCAGAATTGATCACAGGAGTCAGTTTAATTGGGAAATTCATTTAAAATAGTTTCTAATTGGCATCAGAGAGTTGAAAGTTCAGTACAAAGGTGAGATCTAAGCTTTCTAATTAGATTGAATGCAGTATGACTTAAAGAATAGTCTTGATAATTACAGAATTTAATGCAAAATTATATTTTAATGAAATATGGTGATTTTTTACAATGAGAAGTCCTGCAATTCTCATTCAGTCTTTCATCTTACTTTTAAAAGAGGAGCTAAATTGTTTTGTGCACCTGTGTATAAATTCCTTAAAACCCCACATAGTTTTATTAAAAACTAAGATTATTATCATTTTAGTTTTTCAGGATGAAGCTGATAGGTCTGCAATTTGGATGCCAAACCTTATTCCAGGCATTCTGTATTTTCTCTACTCAAGTATAATTTTCTCATGCATAGAATTATATTATGAACTCAAGTTTTCCCCCCAGGTTGTTTGATGCAGCTGAAATTGAAGGCTGAAGTAGAAGGGGCCACTTAAGTAGTGAAGGGTTTTTCTTTGTAAATAATAGATCAAGAGCACCGTAGCTGTATCTAATGGCGCCGAATGCAGCCTCCGTTCCAAGGACAGCGTGGGGTTTAAAAAAACATAACCATAGTTCATCCCCCTCGCTAACCTGTGGTCAGTTGGGCTGCTGCTCTTGGCCAGTCACATGTTTTAATTCATCAGACATGTTTTTTTTATAAACCTCTGATAATATCAACACATGAATAGCAGGGATGATCGCTGGGATTTCCGGACTGGAATGACGAGGGAAAATAAAATAGAAGGGGTGTTTTGTAAAATCTGTTTCTTCTTTTCAAGCCCAGGGGTTTACCTGAGCACCGATCAACTTTTCTTATAAGCAGCAAGTTAAGGTGTGCTTTCACAGAAGCTGAGCTAGCTGCTCTCCAGATTTCTTCTCCTTCATATATTTTAAGCTGATAAAGATTTCAGAATATGCACCTGCTTCTTTGAGTTAAACTTGAACTTATTTAAAGAGGGGAAAAGAAGCTTATTCCTGGCATGCAGTACAGTATTTCAGGTTTTAGAAGAAATAATTTAGTGCTTCATGATATTTTGGAGAAAATATTTGGCACTTAACAGATACTACCCTTTTCTTTCCTTTTAGTCAAGTTTCCTTATCTCTATTCTGCCAAGTGGATGCAATTTCAACATCAAGATAAATAGCAACATCACTGGCAAAAATGAGTCAATTCTTGTCAGACATACGAATTTGATAAAAAAGACAAAACCGTGTTCCCTGCCTGTGGTCCAGCAGACTTGACTGAATGCAGTCAGAGACTCTGAAGTCCTTTCTCAAGCAAAAAACTCCCATTTACAGCTGATTACCAGGATCAGGCCCTAACTTGAAAAGGCAGATTCCTAGAAATTTCAAATGCAAAACAACATAAAAAAAGCTGTTGAAGGACAAATTCATTCTGTTTTACACTCCCTTCTGTGCTTAAAGTGTCTGTTCCTTGAATGACACTGGTAGATTTGCTTGTAAAATAATTCATCTTTCTTGTGCCACTCACTTCTTTGCTTTATGGTATCTTGTAAAATCAAAAGCAGCACTTTCTCTGGTGTTTTTTTTTACAGGTTTTGCATTCAAAACCAAACACAAATAGTCGCTGAGAATTTTTATATAATTATCTTCTGAAGATTTATAGTTTTCTTAGAATTTTTTTTACATTTTACTTATTACTGTTGTTAAATACAGACTGTTTCATTGTGCGTTTCAATCTGATTTGCTTTTGTTTTAATCAGTTTTGGTTTCTTACTAATAACTCATTTGTCTAAACCAAAAAAATATTTTAAGCACAGTTTACAGTCATCTGCTGTAAATGATAGGAGGTAAAACATAAGCTGCGCTTCACCTTCATTCTGCTCAGCGGTGGCAAGGGTTGTGGCGAACAGTAAAATGTCCAAAATGAAATTTTGAAAACAAACCAAACAAAAAAAAAAGCAGGCAGATTCACCATCAGTCATCTGGCTCTCACAATTATGTTTTCTCTTCTGCTCCAAAATAATTGTACAAGTTTTCCAGGCTCCAGTAGCCTCTGTTTCGTGTCCAGCATCCCCCCAAACACGGCTGAGACGCTCCTTCTGCACCGGGTTCGCTTCTGTGCGCGGGCAGGAAAACACTGTGAGAGACACAGAGGCACCGCACCAAACCTCCCAGGAGCTCTCGTCCTGTTTTTCCTCCTCTCTGTCTTCTCCAGTTTGTTTCCATGTAGCAAAAAAACTTATAGAAATCCGTTCAATGTAACCTTTTTTTCCTTCCCCCTTTTCACCTTGCAGCTGCTTATCAGAGAGATCAGATGTGGAAAAGCCAAAATCCCAGAATATGATGAGCCCATTAAATTAGATGATTCCTACAATTTGTTTTCTTTCCAGTTCTCAGCTTTCTGTTTTGTGCTTTCTTAGCCAGGGCTGAGGAAAAAAAAAAAAAGGTGGCTTGAAAGCTAATAGATACCCCAGCCATCAATTGCCGAGACATTTTGTCTTTTGTGACATTGAGGAAAAGACAAGGAAGGAACTAAAAAATGTCAAAAGATCAAAAAATCAATGGGCTGAAGGAATGTGATCTGTTTATCGGGGTGTAGCTGCTCTTTCTGTTTGCATTAAGTCCGAGTGAGTGTCTTTGGTCACCACTAAACTTGCTTTTATTCACTCCCTAGGAGATGTAATACAAGCATGAAACGGTGGCTCACAAAGCAGGCACAGCGGCGAAGGAAATAAATAAATAAATAAATAAAGCAAGCCAGGGCTTCTTTAAAGACCACAAACCCAGGTTTATTGCCTTACAATTTTTTTTGCCTCGTATTAAACACGCTTACCTTTCTCTTGAAACTTGTTGCTGAGCACAGCAAATGGACCATGTTGTGTTGACACGGGTGTCTTGTTTCTGTGTTACCGGGAGGTTATTTTTATGTATTTATTTTTGAAAATGTCAATAAAATGAAAAGAGGGCGAGAGTTCAGTGAGCGGAAGTTCTGGCAGCTGATTGAATGCATGTTCTTGGCGCTTGACAGTTCGCGTCAAGTCTTTGGTTGGACTTTCCCTTTGCTTTCCCGGGCAGGGAGTTGGGTTTGTTTTCTCTGAAACATGAAAAGAGTTGGGCGAATGCAAATGCAAGGCAGCTCTGGCGCACGCCTTTCCCCTGCACGCTGGTAATGTAGTGCTTGCTGGGGTTTTAAAGTCACTGGATATTGCATAGCTCATAAATTCTTCACAAGCATGGATGGAAGGGGGGAGATGTGTGTGCATGTACCGGGAGAGCGCGCGCATGTGTGTGTGTAAGTGCTGTCCCAGCCTATGAGAACTGATGGAGCAGACAAGGCAACGCTACAATCTGATGGACAAATTTTTTCTCACCCCTTGTAGTTGTTATGTGATAGGAAGTATGGCAAGGGCTGCATATTTTATAAACTTTCTATTAAAGTTGTGGCATGTTATCATAAAACTGAATTGCGATACTTTGTATTACACTCTGGGATTGAGAGATAGACATAGGATTAAAAAAACAATTTCTAGGCATTTCTAGATGATAAATTTAATTTTCTTTGCTATTTGGAGGTCTTCTTTGAAAATGCAATTGTAATGAACGCATTCAGAACTGGAGAATAGATTTACCCTTGGCTTCAAATAGTTGACGTTATCAGGCTCTGTCATTCGTTCCTTCCTATTTTCGGGCTGCTAATTGATGTTTTTGATGTCAGCAAGAAAATTGAAGAAAATGTCATGTGTGAACCAGTGCGGAAGTTAATAAGATTGACTTCGTTGACAGAATTTACAATGAGCACAGAGACCGCATAATGGGACCGCTGCGAATTCGTGTGCTCTCTTTGGAGTCAAAATTGACACCTCACGCTAGGCCAGCGGTCGATAGGAAAGATGCAACATTTGGGAAGGTTCCTAATCTCATTTTTTTTCCTCTTCCCTTTTTTTCCCTCTCCTTCTTTCTTTCTTTTCCTCCCTCCCCTATTACCTTTTGGTCTGTGGAGCTTATCTAGTTGCAGAAGCAGCTGTTTATCCAGAGGGCTACTGCTTTGGACCAAGCCAGAGCCTTGGTTCAATCTCTCAGTGCTCCACAACAATGCTCATTTTTTATGCTGTTTTGAGTCTGAAAGCAAAAGAGTCTTGAAAAGGTTAGATTAAGATGTGTCTTAAGGAAAGCTGTACTAATATTGGACAGGGTCATTGCATATGCTTGGGTTATGTGCAATAAAGCTGAAACGCAAATCCCCTCCGTATAAAGGAAGGAAGCTGTGGGACACCTACCTGGGCTTTAAGCATAACAGAAGACTACAGCTAAGCATTACTCTTCCTCTGGGCTCCAGTGCATGTGCATCTATGTGAGCGTATACGCCTGCATGTGCAACCTCCAAAACTTCTGACTCTCGCCGAGGTGGTTTTTCCCCCTTTTTTTCCTTGGATAAAACGGGAATTCAAACTTTTTTCAAAGTAGCAAAAGGCTTCACTGTAATAGTTTAATTTTCCAGTAATGTGACAAAGTTTATTGGATTTGTGTGTATAATTATGGAATGGATTAGCCGAGTTTGGTTCAGTGAATCTGATTATTTTCTGGCCTTTAGGGAAATGCGCTAAAACCCTAATATGTCCACTACCCCCAAGCGGTCTCTTTTTGAAGGCGCCGCACAAAATGTGGTCTCTACTAGCGTTCAGCCTCCAAGGATCTTCAGTGAGAGACATTATTCTTGGAATATCCAATTAATTCCACGGGCAGTGATCAGTTAGCGCTTCTTCTTCCTTTCTCGCCATTTGAAATGCTAACACAATGAATATTTTCTCATTGGTCTGCGTCCCTCGGCTAAGCTGTTGCCGCGGGCTGAGAATTTCATCGACTGATGAGACCAGAGGCTGCGCCGATAAAAGGTTACAGTACGTGATTTGCATGCCAAGTGGGGTTTGGTTTCATGAACTTAAAAGTTCTTTAACTTTTATTTGACTTTTTTCTTTTGTACATAGATGAGGGTTGTCGTAAATTTTTTTCCCCAAATTTTCTGGTTTGTTTCCCAAAAAAATCACTGAAATTAGCAATTAGTCCACATTACAGTTTTGGTTTGGACCCTCTTAAGCAAACAGGTATGAAATGTGAAATCTTTGGGACAATTGAAACAAAACTGAATGTATGTTCCAACAATCAACAAAAACTTAAGTTTAAAAAAAACCTTGAAAATTTTAACAGGTTTCCAAACAGATCTGGCCAAGTCCAATGTTTCCGTTTTCTCTTACAGTGCAGTGTCAGAGTATATTTTTAACTAGGCTTTAATTCCTTCAGCAATTGCAGTACATTCTGTGAGGCACAACAGAATGAAAATAATATATTTAGCTTCCGTATGTGTTAGAATAGGGAAATCTCCATGTCTTTTGAGTGTTGGGAATGGAAGCCATGGCTTGAAACGACACTAGCACATTCCTGGAGAGTGATTAAGACAGACTGTTTGGCACTGTTATTCAATGGTAAGTTGGTGGAAGTTCTTGGAGTATTAATTATGTTCCATCAAGCACGAGTAAATATTCCAACAGCAAAACAAGGAAGCTGTTATCTTTGTCTTCAACACAGCATTTTGCACAATTGCCTCTGCAATTCATTCGTAAATGTTGGCCATGCCAGCTAAGAGAGGTTTCCAGGACTGAACGGTGCCGTGATCCTGGGATAAATGAGCCGATCCAGAAGTTTTAGAGGTAAACTAAATTGAAACAAAGCAACTACCGCACATCAAATGCAGGCTTTCATGATTCAGCGAGGGTGAAGGAGGGTGGTGCTGAAATAAAGCCACGCACAGAAGGTCTACACTCTGTGTTGTTCTTGACTTGCAGAATGTCTTAGATGTACCTTGTAAGCCGTTGACAAACTTTGTTGGTTTAGAGATGTGACGGATGTATTTTCTGATCTGAGAAGCATTTGGGGGATAGAGATAATTTTTTTTCATCCTGTTTTCCCTCTCCCCCATTCCCTCCCGAAAAAAAGAGCATCAGCCTTCTGTGCTACTCTAATCTTAGAGGCTGGATAATACGGTTGGAGATTTGACATATTCGTACTGAATAAAAATCAGGAGACCCTCACCAAAATTGTTAGCAAAAGGGACTGGCAGAACTAGGTACAGAGCGGGGTGGGTTGTTTTTTTTTTTTTTTCTCCCCTTCCTTTCGCTAGCTGTCTAGGAGGAGTAAAGCAGGTGGCTCCCCGTGGCTGACTTTTCATGACAACATGCCATTAGAAATTGCGGTCCTGTTGATCAATCCACTCGACATGACAGCTTTGCCGCAAGGCCTGGCTCTTTGAGCACCAGCGCTCTGGCTTTTCCCTCCTTTTTTCCCGCACTAATTGGTGAAAGTTTTTACTGTGCTTGTGGCATAGGAAATTCTTTTGAACATTGTCACAATCAAGTGTTGACTTCTTTAGAATTGCAAGTAGGTTAAGTGAGTATCAACATTAAAAAAAAATCCACAAAAGGTATTACTATCGAAATTTATTAAAGTAAAATTGGGGAAAACACACTGACTGAATTATAAAAAAAAAAAAAATATTCTGGGAATCAATTAAAATATTGTTCCTTTTCAACTTTGCACAGCCAAAGATGCTACCATATTTGCATCTCAAAAAGTAGAAAGGAAGAGACAAATTTAGAGTTCTTATTTTCTTTCTTGCTTAGTTGCAGGCACAGAACCGAGGAACACCTCTCAGCTTAAATGTACACAACTGACTGCATCTTAGTACTTGGAAATGTAATAGTAGTGGATTTTTCAGGTGATTTAAGATACTTTAAACCATTATGCACTAAATAAGACATCTTAGCAAATTCTGTTTTTTAAAAAGCAGAAAAGAAAAATCCTGTAAGTGCAGCTTTCAGAGGAAGAAGGAGTATAGCTGTGTGTTCACACATAGCCTGGGTAAGATAACTGAGCCATTTGTGTGATTCTTCCATCCAAAATACAGCCGAGAAACTTCTGTAATAGATTTCTTTGAGAAACTCTGTCAGCTGAAAAATCAGATTATTGATGTTTTCAGATAAAATTTTATTTAAACATGGAATACTTGTTGACAAATTCAGGTGAAAAATTAAAAGATGTTTATAAAATATTATTAACAATGATAAATAATCAAGATCTATTACAGGAAAATATGGTGCATGTGTTTAAAATGTACATTTTAACTGTCATGGATCGAATTTTTTTTCTTAGCTTTGAAGCTTGCTGTATGTTCATCCCTAAACATGAAATCTCTTTTTGCCATTCATAAATGTAGAAAGACCTTATTATTAGTTGATGCAATTTCAGAGATGCGGGTGGTTTTAAAATAATCTGTGCAACTGCACTGCAAGGATTTGTAGAATGAACATGGGAAAGAAATCGGGAGAGAACAAGTGACAAAGAACGAGAAAAAGGGATATCTAAAGCGTGGAGGTGGCTTTTCTTTAATAATGCATACATAGCAATAGGAGACTTTGGATGGAATTCTTTCAGCTCTCTTAAACCCAATCTAAGGTTAATTTATAATAAATAATTATCGTTTTAGCAGTAAAATGAGACCCTGTGAAGCTGAGAGGAGAAAGGCAATAATACAGTTTTAAAAGCTGAACGTGCTCACAGTTTCTGTTGCAAGTGTAATAGCTACAACTGTATTTTTTTTTGTAGATCAGACATCGACACTGAAAGAAGCATAAATTCATATAATTAATTTTGCCATTGTAAAAATCATTTGCTAAAATTTGCATTATTAACATTATCAAGTCGCTGGTTGGTGAGACATCAGACATGACGAGTGAGAAGGGCAGCTTAGGGAGAATTGGGCTTTAAACCCTCAGCAGATCGGAGTTAGGATCAAAGGCGCTTGTTTTATGTGGCTGTGTGACACTTTGAAGTCTTGACTGCACCTACAGCACTCATTTCATCAGGTTCACTGGTGTCTTAATAGCAGATCAATAAGTTTCAAAGTCGGAGAGTTAATTTGATACTAGTGCTGATGTGGTCGTGCTGGGGAAGCAGAGAGAGGCAGGCAGAGAAAGCAAGCCTATTAACCGTCCTGATAGGGAGAGGTGTGTGCCAGTGTTGATGGGTACCTGTAAAAACCCAAACTGTAAATATTGACCTTAAATATGAAAGCTCCATGTACTAAAGGCATGGAGTTGTTTACATTGTTGAAATAGATTGTATGCAAGAGGGGCTGCTGTGCTAGCACCGTTCTTCAGCCAAGCAGCGCGAAGTTCTAAGAAAGTTCCCCCAGTAAGGGGAATAAATGCACACTCCTAAGCCCCTAAAGCATCGCATCCCTTGGTGTTATTTCCCTCATCAAATTGCCTACCTCTGCCCCCACCCCAAGTAAAAATAAAGACGTACATAGCGGGGGGAAAGGGGGAGACAGAAGAAGAGAGAGAGAGAGGGAAAACACAGTGGGCAACACAGTTATAATAGCTATTCATTTTTTTTTTCTCATCCTTTGCCAGCTTGTTTGCTTTCCTGCTGTAATGCAAATAGTTCACAAGAAAATTGATGTATTTTTAGATGAAGTGGGGTCAGTGACACTTTGTTTTCCTACCGGGAATATTTAAATATAAATCTATATATTAATCATTGTTCTCCAATGGCACTTTTTACCAGTTCTGTGATGGTGTAGCTCATCAGTCCCTTTCCAGCTCTCCGTATGAATGCTTGCTTGTATTTCCAAGGCAAAATTTCATCTCTTTTCAAATAAATCTGGCGGTGTTAGAACCCGCTTCTCCCGACTTCTCCGTGCCGCTTCTTCTCTACCAGTGAATCACAAACCCAGGGATTATTTATTCGGTTTATTCGGGTGCCGGACAGCTCCGTGTAACACAAAAAAAGAAGAAAGAAAAAAAGAAACACTTCTATGGGATGTA
>NW_024513654.1:8288387-8440887 GCF_017590135.1 Pyrgilauda ruficollis | reverse complement strand
ACACTTTCCTTACAGCTCTCCACCTAAGAAATTTGTTTTGAGGGATTTGACAATCTTGCAGATAAAGTGACTGCTTGCTACACTTAACTGATCATGCTCCCTCACGGCCGGCCGGCGTTTCCTCGCTGCACTTAGTAATACCTGCGCAACCTGGCTTGGAGTAGCATTGTCATTGATTTCCAAAGTAACTGCTTTTTAGCTCTTGTGAACAGACATACCTGCGTGGGGGGGGCGGGCGGGGGGGGGAGAAAGTCTTTTCCCCACTCCCTGGAAGGATGATGGTAAAGTGCTATATTGGAAAAGACAGGAGGCTTCTCTAAATTTTGATAACTGCAGCCGACAATTTAGAAATAAGACACTTCTCACAGCCAACATGACAGTGGATTTTGAGCATTCAGAAAACACCAGGCCAAAAAACTGGAGACATCTTGATCTTTTAAGACAGCTTTTCCAGTACTTTAAGTGAAGGGGGGGGGGAGCGGGGAAAGAAAAAGAGGGAGAAAAGCTGCAAGGAAAATAATACAAAGCCAGCACAATTGGCATCTAGACAGTAAAGAAAAAAAGTTTTTGAGGTTAACAGAAGGAAAGACAAAGCTGTTATGTACCCGAGGGATGCAATTTTAGTGGGAATGGAAGATTTGAGTGGTAAAGGAGGAGCGCTTGCCTCTGGGTTCTCTCTCTTCCAGCAGTTCGGCTGCTGGCATCTCAATTTGAATTGCTGGGTGAGTAGCACTTTCTGCGTGCGCGCTTTCCGTCTTGACCATTGAACTTCTGAT
Source organism: Pyrgilauda ruficollis (assembly GCF_017590135.1). Taxonomy (NCBI): domain Eukaryota; kingdom Metazoa; phylum Chordata; class Aves; order Passeriformes; family Passeridae; genus Pyrgilauda; species Pyrgilauda ruficollis. Next base: position 8,440,111 of record NW_024513654.1, on the reverse strand, counting down.
GTGACTTCTCTCCCTCTCCTCCTCTCTCCCTCTCCTTCCCTTTCTTCCTGTGTGGAATCAAAAAAAAAAAAAATGGGGAGGGGGGAGAGCGTGAGAAACCAAGCAAGCATCTCCAGCTGTGACCTTTGTTAGCTACATTGTTTTTATTTATTTATTTTATGGTAATCGTCTTTTTTAGTAGGGGCAAGCGCGACTTTTCGATGCCGCTAAATTTGACAGCAGTGGCGAGGAGCGAGCGGCAGAGCCGCTGTCGCGACACAATGGTGCAGCGGGACAGTTGTTGCACTCCTGCTCTGCGCCCTTCCCTCCGCCCGGGCTTGGGGGGGCGGGAGGGGGAAAGGGATTTTTTTCCTCGTGCATCCAGGGTGGGATCGGGGTGTGTTGGCGGGGCGGTGTTTCAGAGCCCGGTGTGCAGCCGGTTTCGGGGGCTGATTCCTGGCTGCTGAACAATGGTTACCAGCGAGGGAGAAGTGTGCGCGCGTGTAGAGCTGTGTTACATCTGCAGTCAGGCACTCACACAGTGACCATGACATCACTAGCTTTTCTTCTCTTTTTTTCCTTTGGGGCGGAGGGGGCCACTTCAAAGCTTTCTTCAGTTCAGTACGATATTTCCTAAACTCTGAAACCATGAAGGTAAAAATGTTTGGGTATTGGGGTCTTTTTCTTAAAGGAAGAAAAGTTGGTTTGTAGCAGGGCACATCCGTTACAGTTAAGGGGGTTTGGAGATGGAATGGTTTAACTCTTGTCATACACGAAACGAGATTTTTTGTTTTAATTATTAAAAATAGTACATAGTACTATTTGTTGGGTGCTTTTGATCCTGTGTTTGGTTGACAGTTAAATTTTCTGAGTTCTTCAGAAAGCTCAGCTGTAATGTGAAAGGGGAAAATTTTAGGGACACTGCATAAGAATTATTTTACCCAGGGATAAAGGAATATGAAAAATAAGACTGAATGCTTATAAATATGAGGTAACACATGTTTTAATTCAGTGGTCCTGTGTTTGCTGTCAGAAGTCCATGAGACTTTCTTTCTCCTATTATTATATATTGCAGAAAGTAAAGCTACCCCTCAGCTTGTTTTGTGTATTACCTGTACTTGCAAGCAGAAAATAGAAACTTATTGGAGAATTCTGCAATGCATCACATTTTCACTGTTGGTTTTGTGGAAGTCTTGAGTTTCTGCTGTTTCCTTTTCTAACTCTGCCAGACTTGCTTACAGAGTCACTCTGTCTAGGAGGAGGATTTCTATCACTTCAGTACTCTGTGGTACCTTTGCCTGATTAGCTTAGTTGATTTATTTGCCTTTTCTAATATAAAAAAAAGGGATAAATTTCTGTTGTATTTGTCTAAAATTAATTAATCTAAAAGGACAGTTATTTAGATGTGTCTTCTTTCACTGCGTGTTGTTGCATATGCAGGTTTTACAAGATTGGAGATCTCACAAGCATTTTACCTTTAGAGGATTTTTTTTTTACTGGGACTTGGGGCAAAAGGCCTGACAGCACTGTGTAAATGTGTCTGTTACTTTTCTTCTGAAATACTTGCAAGCTGTTTCAGTTCTGATGTGCATTTAACATAACATTTTTACGGAAACTGTTTTGAATTTATGCAAGAAATAATTGGTCTGATTTACTTAATTGCATCACTTAATTGTGCAGCATGTAATGTTTTTAGCATATAAAAAATGAAAACAGTTTTTAGAGCCTTGTTATTTGTTAAGGAATTTAATATACATTTGCTACATGTGTTGCATATCGGTGTTGAGCACAGTCCGCTGTGATGCTGCATTTTAAAAAGCTGTACTAAAAACTTGCCATCATATCTTAAGGCATGTATGTGCATGGTAGTTTTTTAATAATGCTGTTATTACTGAAATTACCAAGTACAAGAAGGTATAGGCATACATGCTAATTTTCTTTCATTACTTGCAGTTTTTTAACAGCCTCACATTTAAGTTCTTGCTATAGACAGAAATCACAGATACCCTAATAAAAATCAGGAGCTGTTTCTTCTACAGTATATATGTCTGTCTAGTGCTGAAATAAGTGGTTTATAAGCAAGAATTAAAGCTGTTTATAATGATGCATTTCAGAGAATGTTGGGCAGTAAATCAAATTGCATGACTAGGTATTCACACAAAAGCATGGAGCAAGGTCTGTCAGGGCAATTATGAGCACTATTTTGCTTTATTTGCTTTTTTTCTCTGCTCTCATCTTCTCTTAATATTTGTGCTTGTGTTATTGCTCTATGCCTCTCCCCTTCCTACCCTATTTGTGTTCAGGACCATTTCCCAAAGACCTGCTTTGGTTTCACCCATCTCTTTGCTTAGTGGTTGTTCATCCAGCTCACCTTGTACTGGTATGGCTTAGCAAAAAGGTATTTTTCAGTTTTAATGTAATATATGCCAAGTGTTTTTGCTTTTTTGCATTGTTAGAATGAACGAAGGCTTGCCTGCTCTGCAGACATGGTATCTGTCTAGTAATTAAAATTAAACAAAGTATGCAGAGAAAGCACCGAGTATTTGTCACATTGGGGAAGAAACTGACTCTCCTTTTGAAATGGAAGAAATAAATATGGTGCTTTATTACCTGAAACTTGAAGGGACTGAGCACTACCCTGTCCTATTGGTATGGGAAAGTCCACCTGTTGATCAAATAATCTCTAATGTTGATACTCAGTGCAAGGCTTGCCTGGATACTTGCAGGCCGCAGTTCTGGGCTATAGATGATGTAACTGATGTGTGAATTCACATGCCGAGGTGAGGCAGAGCAGGTGAGCAGAGTGCTTTCTCTTTATCAGTGAAGCCTTAAGAGAATAAGTAAGGTAAAATCTAACTGCTGTAAATGTAATTCCAGTGTTGCTGAAGGATCTCAAATGATGCACTTGTGTAGCAGGTGTTAGTTTGGGTCTGACCTGACATTAAAGTAACACCACATTGTCCAAGACTACAGCACTTGTATTTAAAACCCCAAGTTTCTTTCTTTTACTAGAAAAAAAAAAAAAAGAAAAACCCCACTGCAAATACCAAAATACCATAGCAGTAAACTTACAGCCCACAACAGCTTTGAAAGCAGAGTGTGAGCACACTTAATAATGTTTTACTAGTAGTGTGTTTTATCCTCCTGCATCGGAGCTAACAGGCGGTAATTAGATAGCTAAACCCCAGTCCTTCCCCTTGTACACTAGAGGATTTGGTGTATGCTAATTGTCACCAGATCATTTCACATAATTGCCTTTCGGCGAAATTAAGTGGAAATTTCCTGAACATCTTAAATCCTCATTTCCCCACCCCCTCCCCTCAGTACCTTCGCACCCTGACAGGAAGGATGTGGAAAAATGTCAAGCACGGTGGCTTAGCTCTCCAGTATTCAGGGGACACTTCATCTGAGTTAAAAGGGGGAAAAACCAAAATTATTCTTTTCATGAATGAATTGCTGGACACTTAGAGCCGGGAAGCTGATTTTGTTGTTTTGTCTGAGAGACTGCTAATAGACCATGGGGTTTTATTGAAAGCCAGCAGTTCTTGCAGGAGCAGGTAGGCACTTGCTGGCCTGGGAAGTGGTTGGGGGAAAGGGGAAGAAATAGAAGGCTGCAAAATTGTGTTTGTGTCACCATTTTTTTAAAAAACTTACATATTAAGGGTAGGGCAGTGGGGGTTGTTACATGGATTTTGGGGTTATTTTTTAAGGCTCTGCCTGGGGAGGGTATTGTCCCAGCACACGGTTGTCAGTGCTCCTGTTATCATTTGTGTGAAAGAAGAAAATGAGCCTTTTTTTAGCAGGGTGAGTTGTGATTATCAATGGAGGCCTTGTCTCATACCACAATGGGCAGTTAGCTTAGGGCAGGACCTTAGGCAGGAATCAGCTACATTAAACTGAGAAAGGGCTCAGGCCACTCTATCAGCCATAAAGGAGCAAGGGGAAGTAGTTTTCAGGAATGCTTAGTCAGGTGTGAAAGCATCCTTAAAAAAATAAATTGTGACTTCACTAGCGAAACAGGGCCGGGTAAAATTAAATCTTTGATATTTTTCAGGAAATGGCTTCATCACTTGTGTTGAATTTTTATGCTTGGGAAGGGGATGAGTACCAAGTTACATTTAGCTGGTGGATTTGGTTGGCTTTAGCTTCTCAGTTAACCTAAATTGTATGCAATTTCCTTGGTGTAGTTTGGGGTGCCACCCAGAGTGGCTACTGATGTGGGTGATCCCCAGACCTGCAGTGGTGCTTACAGATGCTCTGCTTTGGGTGGTGGTGACTCTGTTGGAAGTGGAAAAAAGAGTTTCAATATATGCAGCAATATTTTGGGATTTGCCTTTACTTGCAACTTAATTTCCTGATTTTTGTGGGGCATCAGGGTGGTGAGGGGGTGAAAAAGAAACTCCTTTTATGAGCATCTTTGGAACTGCAGAGCAGTTCGGGAGCATCTGTTAGCATTTCACTGGCCACGGACAGAATAACTGCAATAGCACCATCTGGAAAATAGAGAGAAACTGTTTATAAACCTATTTTTTAATGGGAACTGGTATTGAATGGTACTGCTTGCTAAGCTCAGGGAGCATCTCCAGGAGGGCCTGCTAATTCAAGACCACTGTCGACCTGCATCCACCCTGGAGGAGGGTGACAAACCCTCTTCTGTGCTGCTTTTGTTTTACTGTATTGTATTGGCTCATAAAAGCACTTTCAGGGCCCATCTTTCTTCAGCAGAAAAGGAGAGCAGTGGGGAAGAGGAGGACATGGCAAAAAGACAGGCGGAGCTCTAGCTCCATTTGTTTTCAGTGTCTCGTGATTAATAGGTTTTAAGGAGGAAGGAGAGCTCTCATTCCTCTGATAGTGGAGGAAGGGGCCAGGGCTCTGGGTGCAAGCACCTGCTCAGTCCCTCCCGGTCGTGGGTGGTTGAGGGGCGCCTGGTGGGCTGCAGCACCTCCCTGCCTCACAGGGCTTGAAGGGCATTTCAAAGGACACCCAGCTCAGGGAAAGGGGTGCAGCTACATGGGCTATGCTGGCAGCTGCTGGAGTTTCAGGCTGGGTTGGTGCAGGAGCCTCCCCCTGCCCTTGGGATGCACTGGAAAGGAGTCAGAGGCTGGAGGCTTTGGCTGCTGACACGGCATGATGGCTTGTTTTCAGCCTGGGTGGCTTTTTGTGCAGACCTGCCTTTACTAACCCCACATTATCCTGGTGAGGACATCCTCTGGTGTCTCTGGCATGGTTTTTTCTGACTTGGAGTTGATATGATACCGTGGTTTTATTACCAAAGCCAAACAAACCATGAATTTGCAAATAGAAATTGCAGTCGTAAACTCTTCCTGTTTACAGGTTGGTTTCTCTTTGTGTGCTCAACAATACAGTGTTTCATCTTGTGCAAGTCCTATGTTGCTTTCAGAGACTTAGGAACTATTGATTTATACAGCATGTATTAACTTCTTCAATAAATAGGGAGTATTCATCAGTGGGGTGTATTAAATTGGGCTGTATATGCATAGAAGCATCTTTCATCCTGTTAATGAAATGTCCTTACCATGCAACAAAGACTAATACGCAGCAATTTATACACACAATCCCCTGCAGTTTAAATCTGAAGTTCAGATAGGTTTTTTTGTTCCCTAAAGGCACCTATCAGAACTTAGTCGAAATGGATCTCAGTACTCCTTTCAAACATTTATCAGTCCAAAATTTGTTGTGGTTTTGGTGTGGGAATTTTTTTCATTCTAGAGCTCCATTATTGTTTAAACTGATCTGTGTTTAAGCACTCCCAGAAGCATTTCATATTCATATAGAGAGGTTTAGTACTAGAGCCCCTATGGGGACAATTTCTTCTGGTTGCTTCAGACAGCAGTTGTCAAGAAAAGCAAACTTCTCTTGTCTTTTTGCAGTTCTTTACCATGCCCTCTAACCTAGCACATGAGACCTCAGCTTTCAATGGAGAGGGGTGATTTATCAGCAGAGGGCTTGGTACTTCTTAGGTGCTGGGATTTGTCTTCAGAAATCTCCACTCGTTGCAGTCCTGTTAGCACATGGCCTGATGCTAATCTGTGTGTACCAGTGCAGCTCCCTTTCCCATGCCTGACAGAGCCATAAATGGAGCTCTTCAACTTGCCAGAGAAACGCCTGCATCTCACAACGGCTCTTAGCTTAAAAGTGCCCTTGATAAAGTGCTCACAAATGTATATTGGAGAATATTGCCTTTTGCAGGGGGATGTCTAAAGTCATCTAATGGGTGTCTCCTATTGATGGCTTCTGTGGTTTACCTTTCATTGCCAGTGGATGGGGTTAGGACCACACTTGTTACTCAGGAAGAGCTCCCATTGACTTCAAAGGAAGATGCATCTGCAGGATTAATCCTGCTCTTTCCCAGATAGTACTTTAGTTTTCTTTTCCAAGGAAGCTTAGTTAACTTCAGGAATGGTACTTTTAAAGAGCAGCTTGTTTAGCATATTATGCATGTTTAGCTTGGCTTGCAAATTGTGTGTTCTGAGGGGAGTTATGGTCCCTTTCCCCAGTGTGTGCTAAACAGTGCAAACCAGAATGGAAACCTGTTCCTGGGTAGTGGTACAGATGCAGACTGACTTCCTGGGAAGTGGATCACACTCCTCTGTCCCAGAGAGCATATTCTGGAGCATGTATATGACAGTTTCTCTCTTTCCCCTCGTACATTCTCCCCCCACCTCTGCCCCAGCATCATCAGAGTGGCAAGAGTATCCTACCAATGTACCATTATATGAGTGATATTTGAGTGCATGGTAGTAACCTGAACAAAAATTGCTTACCAGGGGAAAAATTTGCAGACTTAAGGTTCAAGGTCTTAATTGTGGCTTTTTATTTGTTTTTCCTTTTGCTTTTTATTTGTCTCTGAAACATGTTAAGTGCAATACATCATAATTTAGCAGTTGTTCTGTTTTGTGGAGATATTGTGGGCAGTCTTGGTATATCAAAGCAAGGAGTGGTGGTTTCCCACAGTTTACTTGTAACCCTCTATGGTACATCTGGCTTTGGTGATGGAGCCATGTCAGTCCAGCTTTCCTCTCACATGTTGTTTCTTGTTTGTTGGCTTAAGTCTGACCCTCTAATGTTATTCTACTTATTTTTTAACTAACCAGCTCCAGTTTCTGTGAAAATAAGCTCTCTGTGGAAGACAGCACTTAATGTCTGTCAGGGTCTGGGTGAGGTTTACAATGATGTGAAGATAGAGTTGGGAGAGCACAAAGCTACAGCATGTATTAACTTCTTCAATAAATGAGGCCACACTGTGGGTCACCTAACAGCAGGAGTTCACACAAGTCTTGGCCAGAAAAAATAACTCTTATTGGAAATCATCATTTTTGTGAACCTCATCAACTGGTCATTTGGCTTGTAATGTCATATGTTGTTGAGTAGATGCCTGCTACTTTGTATGGTGTGAAATATAATTTGTTGGGTGAAACCCTTACCAGAGCTTTCATTTACTTCCAAACTGCTTGGGTTGGTTCACTTGAAAGAGAACAGATTTTGGGTTAGAGCATCTCCTTTGGCTTTTTGAACTTGGAGAGCCAAATCCTCATATCTCCTCCTGATGTGAAACCTTCATGGATCAGTGTGGCCAAAAGTTGTCCTTGGCTGTTCAGCTGGCAGATCTGACCCACAACCCAGCCAGCTCAACGTGCTGTTAATCACAGCATTGCCTGTCATGACCACGTTCCTTCCTGCATGGTGGCCACCTGACAGGGGAATCTCCTGTGCCAAGTGCTTGGTGATGGAGAGGAATCATCCCATGTAAGGGTGGCAGAAAGAGACGAACATGGTGAAGAACACAGGAGAAGTTGTGGGAAGCACAAGTACAGCTCTTGGCTGGCTTCTTTTGGATGCACACTTTTTTCTGCAGTTATCAAAGCAGTGAGCCCAAATAGCCACTTATGGCAGGGACTGGGGCTGGGGGAGCCAAAGCATGGTGGAGGGACTTCTTGTTTATTTAGGGAAGACAGATGTTTCTTTTCCTCCTTTCTCCCAGTTTGTCTTCCCTCTTCCTTCCCCACAGTCTAGAAGCTCATTCCCAAAGAATAACTGAATTATTTTTGAAATGCTTTTAAGGGAAGCTCAGAGCATTGGAAGCCAGATGAGATAATAGCAAGAGCTTGTCTAAGGTGGCACAGTGAGGGGGTGTGTGTGTGTTTGGGGGTGCTGGGGAATGAGCAGTGGGCTTGGAGCCATCCTGGAGCAGGAGGGTGAGCAGGAGAGTGCTGGCAGACCCTGAACAGCAGCGGCGCTATCGCGGCCACCGTGGTATCACTACTTTATTTTAATGTGATTCCTTTTACTTGATGTTAATGCAAGTTGTTCCTTACTTAAAGTAATAAAAGGAAATGAAGACACATTCTAAAATGAAACCTGACTCTAATCCATTCATCATCTAATACCAGCCTCTTTATCTTTGCTGGTACCTAATCTGGTTAAATGTCCCTGTTGTAGGATTTTAGTGAAAATCCTCTATGGGGAATAGGGTTTTTTGCAATTGGATTACTCGCAGTAAATGGTCCAGCGGTTCAGCTGGTTTCAGCCTAATTTTTTCTTTGTGATCTTGTAAGGGTAAGTTACAGTTCAGCCTGCCTTTTTCTTTCATTCATTCACTCGTTTTTAATTTTTTTTTTAAATTGTTGTTGAGAAAAATGGTTTTTTTTACCCCCAGAGCTAGGAATGTGATGGGGAAAATCTCATGATATCTACGTGATTATTCCCCCTAGAAGAGTGTTAATTTCAATGGCTTTATCTGGGGGGTTTTGCCATTATTTATATAGCTGAATATTTTAGTAGCCTAATTAATCAGTATCCAGTTTCCATTTATTAGCGCTCTCTGATGAATTGATAATTAATCAGCTCTTCTAAAATATATATATAAAATATGCAGGTGATCGCTTGTCAGCTTAATGCTTGCTGATGAAGGGAATACTCCAGCACTACAAAGGCTTTTTATCTGGAGTATTTGCAATGAGCAGTAAAATGCAGAACTGAGAGTGAGGACAGGAAGGGGAGAGGAAAAGACCTACAGGTCATTGAGCATTTGGGTCTCTTGCTAATTAAATGGGGGACTCTCTCAGCCCCTCACTGAGGAGTCTGCCAGCATCTTGGAGGTGAAGCACAAGATTATAAAATAAAAAGGAAAAATTTTAAAGAATTGCTGTTGCTCCATAGAGGAGCATGACAGGTCAAAAAGATTAAAGAACCTCAACAGCAGGGAAAGTGTGTGAGGAGGTTTTAAGCAAGAGGGTGGGAAAACTGCAAGGGTGATGCCAAGAAGGAATCTGGAAAAGTCTGAGGATCACATCGAAATCCTGGCTACTCAGATTTTTGTGTGTTGTTCCTCATGCTGTAGTGGGGGGATGCCCAGCGCTGCTCTAACAGTGTCAACCTTTTTCTCTTGACAGTCTAACAAAGTGCCAGTTGTGCAGCACCCACACCATGTACACCCTCTTACGCCGCTTATCACATACAGCAATGAGCACTTCACACCAGGAAACCCTCCTCCACACTTACCAGCTGACGTAGACCCCAAAACAGGTAGGTGGGAAGTATTTTGGGGTTTCTTTTCAGAGGGAGTGGGTGGATCTTCCCTTTTTGCGCATTAGGGGTGGGGAGTGTGGGAGAATGGATTTCCCATGCTGGAGCACCAAAGGGGGCATGTAAAATGTCAAACCCAGACAAAATACTTTCTTTTTAAGCCAATTAGGCTTCAGAAGGAAACCCACTGGGTGAATTTTCATAGAGCTTCTGCAGGGTGACACCAGAGTTGCATGTGTGGGGTCTCTTGCAGGTGTGTTTCTGTGCAAGCATGATACCCCACCTGGTAGTTCAATCTACCAGTGCTTGGTTTGCATGCACGACCCAGAGAATTAAACATGTACATTCTGTGATCTGCACTTACAAAATTGCAGCTGGAATTTTAAAGGTGGTGGGTCATGACCAGTTTCAAAATGAATCTCTTTTAATTCCCCAAATCCCATTGTTTCTGTGTCAGGAGTTCAGCCATTTTTCCTCTATAATGTTGAATTTTCATCCACTGTAACTACTTAGCTCCAGCTTTACACTTGCAACTCTTTTCCCCAATGTAAGTCTACCCAGCTCTAAGTTCAGCCTGAAGGGCACTCTGCTTGAATATAGAGCACCACGTAAAATCCTGACTAGATTTATTGGTGTTACAGAGTAGAATTTACATGTTATTCTAACTTTCTAAGAGTCCCTTTTTAACCTGAGGTCCCAAAGAAGTCAAACAGTGTCAATCTTCTTTCTCCAGGCTGCGCTGAGCTCCTAGTGGCAGTGGTCTTGGTTTTGTTAATCCAAACCCCATTTAGTTAATTGGGGAGTTCATCAGAAACAGAATTCATGTCAAAGGAATCACTCTGTGTCAGCCCTAACTTATGCAGATAATTTATCTGGACTCCAGCCCTTGAATGAGACTGTGCATTAGCTGGTTGTCACTCGATATGCTTCAACTGGGGCCCCCTTTTAATTGTGCTTAATGCTGACTTCACATGGCTTGAAAGGAATCCATCTCACCATCCCTGGGTATTGCAAGTGAATGGCATAGTCAACCTCTCATTTAAATAATGGTAGTACAGGGAATAGCTTTTAAATGGTTATCGTAAAACATATGATTAACGTCTGTAGACTGTTTACTTTTCTTCTGTGAACATTCTTTCAAGTGTGCAAATAGCTCACTGGATGGTTAAAGCCCAGTTAATCTGTTTGGGTTTTGTAATGGAGAAAAAGCAATGTCTGCATGAAAATGTCACACAAGGAGATTTAATTTAGAGATTAAAAGCTTCCCAAGTGACTTAAAAAAATAGTTTTTAGCCCTGAATACAGTACCCCTTCTTTTTAATGCTCTCTGTTTTAATTTTGCTTCTGCTGTGTAATTGTGCCCTGGCTTGTTAATTGAAAGACCCAGCTTTGTAACCCTTACTCCTCTGAGTAATTCCTATTTGCTCTCAAGGTAAGGAGTGTTAATATTTAAGGCTTGTTTCTGCTTTCTAAGTAGGAACTGCACCTCATCCAGAGAGAGGAGGGGTGGGCTCTCTGTCCTCCCCTGCACACCTTCAACATCTGCCCCTGGTTTTACCAAGCACTTCCAGGGCCCTCAACTCCACTCCTGGTTTCAGAAAAGTTTTCCTAGGTTTGCTCAAAAGCAAACATCATTTGCAATTTTAACGACTTTTAAACTTGTTCTGGATATTACTTTGGAATAATGCCATGTTATTGAGTACCCAGTCATCACATGGGTAGGGCCTGTGGTCTTTTGGCTGACTTTGAAACTAAAATAACCATGAAATTGTTGCAGGGGCCATCTTTTTGTTGAACATTTAAGAGAATATCTAATACAGCATCACACCAAAATTTTATCTGAGACTGCTAAATTCTAAATAACAAAAATAATTATCTCTGGAGAGGTGACTGAGGGAGTGAATAACATCATTTTTTCTTGTTTAAAAAATGAGAATGTGAAAAAGCCTTGGAAAACCCTAAGTGAAGGCACAAATACTGTAATAAAAGTAAATTGACAGAAATTTAGAAACATATACGTTTTTTCTTTATATTTTATTTATTTCCACATTTCAATACTGATGCTGCTTTTTGTTCCTCTTTTATAGGAATTCCAAGGCCTCCACATCCTCCAGATATATCTCCTTATTATCCATTATCACCAGGCACTGTAGGACAAATCCCCCATCCGCTAGGATGGTTAGTACCACAGTAAGGAGTTCCATTTTTTTAATTTCTTTTTTCTTTTTCTGATGTGTAAAATTTATGTAAAAATGTGTGTGTGTGTGTGTGTGTGCGTGCACATTGCGAAGAGTTTGTTTGGCAGCTGCCACTTCACTGAGTGTTATGAATTTACCCACCTCATGAAGGTTAATTAAGATATATGCCAGGTCATGTGGTCATAAACAAACCTGAGCAGTTGGACACAGCTTTGCATGTCATCCCAACCAGCTGACAGCTTGTGAAACATGAATTTTTAAGCCCTTCTGCAGAAATGTCCTTTTCTTGTTATTGCCCTTACACTGCACTGCATGAGTTTTTCTCAGATTTGGTTTTCTAGGGGCTCAGGGTGGTTCTCACAGATCCTCTGTTTTTTTTGTTTTGTTGGTTTTTTTTTGGTTTTCTTTTTTTTTTTTTTTTTTTTTTTGGGTTTTTTTTTTTTTTTTTTAAAAATTTTGTTTGTTTTTTTTTTTTTTTTGGGTTTTTTTTTTTTTTTTTTAAAAATTTTGTTTGTTTTTTTTTTTTTTTTGGGTTTTTTTTTTTTTTTTTTTTTTTACTAGGGCCATCCTCACTACAAATTTGCAATTTTAAATTTCATTTGCCTTGTCTTTTGAAAACCCTTTTGTTTTTCTAATGAAACAGTAGAGCTTTACATCAGCCATGAGCAGCATTCCTAGCTGAGATGTGGCTGGGCAGTTGGCAATTGGCATCTGAGGAATGGAATTTTAAACAAGTAAAAGGAATTAGTTTACTTCAAAACTGGCTTAGAAAAAAGCAATGGAAAGTTAGTTTCGGGTTTGGTTTTGTTTTCAACTCCTCAGATCCTACTTGCAGAGCCTTGCTGGGTATGAGGCTCCCAGCAGTAACTGAGTCCTTATTTTCTTTTTTTTCTTATGTTGCCATCTCTCAATAGGTTTATAATACGCTTAAGCACTGTATAAGCCTTTTGTGTAGTATATTTGATTTAAATGCTTATAAAATCCATTTGCATTGCTGGATACAACAGTTCTATGCATTATAAATCAAGACTGTTGCCCTGTTTTTCTCACGTAGCAGGCCTCCATTTTGGGGTGATCATCTTTTTTATAGAAGTGAATTACCCAAAGTTCAAGATAGTTTGCTCCTGCTCGAGGTTGTTTGGCCAGCTGTGCTAAAATACCTCTCCAAAAATTCCTCCATGAGGAACTGGAGTTGACAGCCCGAAGGAGAGCAGGGGGTCACTGCATATCCCCAAGTCTTGGGCAAGGAGAGGTGGTAGCATCAGAGGCCTTGGAGGCCTTTCTCAAGCACAAAAGTGTTGATGCAGAAGAGGTGGAGCTTCTGGCCATTTTGCAGGCTGTCCTTCCTTGTGGGTGGTCATGCAGCTATTTTGGGTAGTTGTTCCCCCACCCTGAGGGTGAAGCATGTCCATCACCTCTCTGCTGAATGTTGCTTATCCAGAAGAGCACATCTTGAGCAGAAGAAAAACCCAAGGAATTGCTCCCTGAAATCTGAAATTCCTCCTTGTTTGTGGTGATTTACCTTTTCCAAAGGACACCCTGAACAATTGTAGACTGCATGTGAGCTCCTTAGCTCAAGTTTGCACAGCAACAGCCTCAACATTTCAAACAAATACACTCAGCTAGTGCCGAAAGTCAGTGACATGAAAGACATGAGAGTGAAGGGAAGAAACTCCCCACTGTCCTGACCTATATCCCATTGCTCATGTGTGTCTGTACTGTGCAGACACAGGTTTGTCCTCCTTGCATCTCATGCCATGGCTGCCAAAGTACGTGAACGATGCCACGTGTGGCCAGTTTCACCAGACAGGTGCTAATGACCACCTCTGTCTCTGGAGAACTCTGCCATCCCTGCTGCTTCAGAACAAGTCAACACCATGGTGTGCTTGCCTACCCACAGCTCTTACAGCTTCTCCCAGTGATTTTTTTCAGGGGTGGCATCATCACACTGGCTTTTGCTCTAGGAGAGTAGCATTGCCAACTTCACAGACGTAACCCAAGTTTTTCATTTCACCTCTCCTTGCCTCTTGCACTTCACCATCAACTTCCCAACCCATCTGTCCTCCACTGGCCTGCATATTTCTGGCATAGTACCCACTCCAAAAGCATCCTGCCCAGTCAGATGATGTATTTGAAGGACAGATGAAACGAGCTAGCCAGCACAGACAAACCTCCATCAGAAAAAGTTGTGTGTCTTTCATGAGGATGCTGTTTTGCATGTTGCTGTATTTTTTAATTATTGTAATGAGGTGTGATTGTCTATTGGTTACCCACAATACTTCTTGGGGACTCTCCCCCGGTAACTCTTGTCAACACTTGTTAATCTGACAAAAGGCTACAAATTAAGCTCTGTTAATTTAATGTTTTCTCACCGAGATCTAAATACCGAAAGAGGCCCAAAGCGCAACTGAAGTCCTTTGATTCACTGTACTTTATTTTGGTATAAATTTACATTCATTATTGTTTTCCTTTGGATGTGTAGCCCTCAATTAGTGTGATGGCTCCATTAAAGCAAGCGAGACTTCGCCTTTAATTATTACAACAAAACACCTAGTTTCAGCTTGGGGAGAGGGTCTCTATTGACATAAGCAGAGGTTATAAAATTTAATTAGCCATTCCTATCAGATTTATGGCATTCAAATTGTTCTGTGTTTCTTTCCTTTGATCCTTGCTGTACAATCCCCAAGATTTTTGTTCTGATCAAATGAGAATAAAGCTTACTGTGCAGAGAGAAGTTTTTTGTTGTTCTTTTTTTTTTTTTTTTTTTTAAAGCCCTTTTTTCCTTTCTCTCATTCTCTCTCTCCCTTCTTTTTTGCCAGGCAAGGTCAGCCAGTGTACCCAATCACGACAGGGGGTTTCCGCCACCCTTACCCAACAGCTCTGACCGTCAATGCTTCCATGTCAAGGTGAGTTCAAATACTGAGGTCCTAAATCAAGAGCAAATGTAGCTCCTCCTCCCACTCTCTGTAGGAGAGCATTTCATCTAGGCAGCAGATTCCTGAAAGCACTTCAGTTAAACATCCAACCTGAGCTTTTTGGTGGGATGGAAGAGAGGGTGAGGGCTACCTTCCCGTGTGAGGAGAAGGTGATGTCCTAATGCTGTCATTGGGCCTCAAGAATTTGTCTTAGAGGGAGAGGTGGAGGAGTGAGAAGCCAAACTAAATGAAAGAGCTGGGAGAGTGTAGTGTTGAAAAAGCAGGGATGAGAAGTCGTGATAGCCTTTGCTTCCTTGGTGGCCATCAGTCAGAGCAGCGCTGTGTGCGCGGGAGGGAAGGCTCAGGAGGGAGGAGGACTGCTCTTCAGCAGAGTTGGGAGGAAGGTTATTGTGCTGTGTTTTCCCCTCCCAAAGCTCCAAACACTAATAGTCAACATAAAAGGGCCTGCCTGACCCTCAAAAACCTTAGAAGTATATATTTCTCCCCCTCCCTACCTCCAATTAATTCCATCTAATTTTCCAGGGGCTGCTAGTTTTATTTACAAACTGGTTGGCAGCACTATGTTTAAGTAATCAGTAATTGCTCCTAATGATAGTTTTATTTTCTGTTCATCTGATTTTCAGCCTGGTTAATTAAATCGGTGGAAGTTTAGACTTTCCTGATGGGCTGAAACAGCTAATCCATTTTGATGATGGCACATAATTAAATTAGCATGCATTACATAGCAAGGTTCCACATCTCTTCCCTGCTCTGTCCCTTCCTCTCCATCTCTGCAGTTTAATATGTGAGCGTTGGTGCATAGATGATCTAAGGGGGAAAAGACTGGTGAGGGCTGGGGGGAAGCACACCTCATTGAGAAGTGGAAATCTGTACCTAGGGCTCGTGAATGAATGGGTGGGAAAACATTGTGGTGTGTGCTTTAGATAAGTAAACAAAAAACCTAAAAATTTAAATTAAAATGCTGGCCCAGCAATAGACAACTGGAAAATCAACTTTAAAAAAAATAAGTGTAGTCCCAGAACACAAAAAAAAATACTAGGCTGGGGAGAGAGCTGCAAATTTAAACAATGGTTCCCTCCCCCTATTTAATCTTTTTAATATCTGTAAAAGACTTGCAGGCATGGTGTGAGGCAAAGTAGAGCTTGATTTAGTTTAATTATTATTAGAGAGGCTAGTCATTTGAGGGAGGGGGGAGATGTGGAAGCAGGGGGGGCTATATTCCCAAGATAGACTTTATGAAAGGTATCTAGTTAAAAAGAGTACACAGCAAATTAAATACATTATTGTGGTAATGGGACGACAGAAGTAGAGGTCTATTATACTTATGGCAGTTATAGGAAATGTAGGCTCCTTGCCCTGTTCTAGCACATCCTTTGATATTCATTCCATTCAGCAGCAGGGCCAGGACTTCTCAGAATTAAGTGATGGGTCATTATACTTTAAACACCATGGAGAAGCCTAGATTGGCAATTAAACAGCACTTGCTGACACTCGCTTGTGCCACCCTGTGACCCCCTTTAGATTGAGTTGTTGGAGCTCGGGGCCCTCAGCCTGCTAAATTGGTAGCAGGCACTTCTCCTGACGAGGGCTGGCTCTGAAATCTGCCGGCTTCAAAGGGAGCAAGATCATGTATAAACCATAATGTGGGTGCACCGTGGCTCAAAAAATAAGGCAGGAATAGATGAAATGTTACAAGTGCAAGGGGAAAATGAGAGAATAATGACAAATCTAATGCAACTCAAAGCAGAATTGTTGCACAGAAAAATGCATCCCACTGCTTGTGCATAAAATCAAGGCAGGCAGATGACATCCAGTTAACAGAAACATGTCAACAGTGAAGTAAAGTGAGAGTGAGTAAGAGAGAAGCCCCTGAGACAGCCAGGAACAAAAAATTAGTTGTCCTTAACAAGTTAAGACTCATCATTATATTCTGGCTTGGAGCCATAAAAGGAGACAGTAGTGTATAATGAGCTGCTTAGAATTTTTAGGGTGTTTATTGCAATTCATGGAATACTTGTCTGGAGAAAAAAAAATCTGGTGAATGTCTTAGGCGAAGGTGAGGGGTGTGCACATACACAGGGAGCCTTTCTTTTTGTCTCTGACAGAAGCCCGTACGTGTGCACGTGCTCAGGCACACGTGCAGGGGGGTGAATTGATTTAAGGTGTTTACCCTTTGTTTCAGCCCAGAGACGTCTCCTCTGGTTTCCTGTAGATGGGAGCACCCTCTGTGCTCTCATCTGTGGTTTCATGTGTGTTTTCCTGTGTCAGCCTGGGCTCAGCAGGGGGACAGCCCTTGTCCAGGTGTCTGGTGTGCTCAGGAGATTCCTGGTGGTGCCCATGCTGGCCCTGGGCAACTGCCCTGCAGGGCCCTGCTGCAAACCTTGCCTTTGCCGTGCTGGCTGTGCCTCAACAGTGAAGTCAGCACAGACCTCACCCCTCCATCCACAGTTTTCCAGAGCCTGCCTTCAAAAATAGTTCCCATCTTTGCCTGCATTATGGTATAGATCTTTGGAGCCTGTAGTGCTTCCCAGCCTTTAGTTCCCTAAGCTTAGAAATTACTCTTTATTAGTTTAAGTGTGCTTATGAATAGTTTATAAAAGGTTAATGGGTGACTAATAGTGGTTTTTCATAGATGGTTTAGACTATTAAGGTGGTGTCTTTAACCAGTTACAACTCTTAGTTGTTGCTTGTAGTCTTGCCACACTCATGTTATATGCTTGTAGTATGCCTGTAAGATCTCTTGATCCTTCATTACCCCTCTGTAATATGCCTTTAAGGTAAAATGAGACAGGGCTAACTGAGTGATGGGCAAACAGTGGACCCACTATGAAAAAACAACTGCTGTGAGAGGAAATCAGGAAATAATTTAGCAGAATTACACCAGACAAACACTGCACAGCAGTTAAGTGGTGGCAGTGGAAAATACCTTCTGTAATTGAAATTTCAGGGGAAATTCACTTTTGCTGAATGTAATTACTGAAGTTGGAGTGTAGCCAGGAAGTTAAAAATTAACACCCTTCTCCTGCTCATATTGCCATGTGAGTGGCTGTCTACATGGAAATGAGCAGGCACTCAGCTCTTGGGCTGAGCCCTCATCCCACCAATGGAAGTCCTTGGGATTGTGACAGCAACTTTGGGTTCTGGAGCTTGTTTTTATAGCCCTAAATATAGGAAAGGGTGTGTAAGTCCAATAGGCAGCCTTGTGAATTGGACAGACTCAGTATGAAAAAGTGAATGGTCATTGGTAATGAACACAGCACTTCCTCATGGAGACTGCAACCCTGAAAATAACCACTGAGCTGCAGCTGCCTGTTGGTGAAGGCTGCTGCCTCTGGAGTTTAGAGCCCAGTGAGTAAAGTATCCCAGCTGAGGTCAGTGGAGGCTTTGCCATCCTTTAGGCTTTGACACAATGTGTGCATGCTGTGCTCTGCACTTAGATTTTCTCCCTGCTGGTACATGCCCAGTGCACTTCATGCTGAGTCCTCATGTCAGACCAGCAGAGCTCTTCCTGCCTGCTCTCTGAAGGAAGGCTTTTCATCTCCATCTTCATCCTTCATTGTCCCCTTGTCTCTGGCCTAGCCAGCCCCAGCAGCATTGTCCTCTCTGAAGCACTCAGTCTTGCCTAGGACAATCCCTTGAGAGGATGTGTTTTTATCCCTGTACTTAGACTGCATTCAGCAAGGTCAATTTTTTACCACCACTTTTATTTTTGATCATGTTTGTTAGTTATTTTTAAAAAAAATCCAGCTTATACTGCCAGTTTTTATTTGCATTGTACCATGTTTGAAGGTCCCAGGTGCTGTGTGAACAAATTTTAGATATGTCCAATCAAAATACATACACATGGAAGTAGAGATAGAACAGAAAAACGTAACACAAAGGCCCAGTTTGTGTCTTGCTGATGGTGAGCAGTTCTGTGGCAGAACTGGGACAAGGATGCCAGTCTCCTTTGCAGCCTCGACACTGTCTTCTCTTGTGACCTACCATGAACCAAAGCATATCCTCAAATGTGTGCTTCTCTCCCAGCTACTTTTGTCAGAGAGTGGGAAGGCACTTGGACAACCCACTTGGCGATTTGTGTCCGTGAGTCTTTAGCAGAAGTAGGAATGACCATTTTGCTGCCCATTCTCCTCTTCCCTTGCCATGCCACCTTCCTGCCTCCCTTCTCTCCATGCCTTTGTTCATGAAGAACTGCAGTTCTCTACAACTTGAACAATTTCACATTCTCCCTGTCAGTCCTTGCTCTTCCCACCACTGCCTTCAAAGACAAAATAGTTCTGTCTAATCACCCTGAGTACTACCAGCTGATAGACAAAAGATCCTCAGAGCTTTTAGTGGACAGTGCTCTTGTTCATGAAAGTACTTCTGTGTCATCTTGTGAATGTAGAGAACGTCTGGGCAGTCACAAGGGATGGGATTGTTAAGCTTGGTATTGGAATTTATAAGAGGGGAGAGAAAAAGATAACCCCACTATATTTCTGATGCTTACACACGGCGATATCCATGGTATATCACCCCATTTTAGATCCTGTTGGATGGATAGAAAAAAATTATTGTATATTGGTGATAGAAGAAATAATTATTTATCCCATTGAGTGTTCCATAATCTTGGGTTATTTTACTTGGATCAGATTGTTCAAAATCTGGGATGAGAGTGGGGATTTGCAGTGAGAAAAGCCCATGCCAGATCGCTTTAATTTTGGTGTTTTGAGGAAAGTTACTTCTGAAACATATTTTTAGGCTAGAACCCATTCCCTGGAAACCAGTTGACTTCAGTGGGGAAGGCAGTCAGTCATACTCTGCTTTCCTTATTTACTGCAAAACCTTTCTGAGACTGTTGAGAAACAATGATATAAGTCAATATTGCTTTTGAGAAGTTTGTTCATTTCTGTTAAAATGTAAAAAATCTGAATGATTGTGCCATGTTTGTGCTGTGATCCCCATCAAGCAATTAGATTCATGCAGAAGGATTGCATATCCCTCTGAATCCACTTGCTGGACTGGGATCTGTCCATGTATATGATCATAAACCATAAAGCTGACAACATTTTTTCTGTTTAGAAAGGCTAGACTGTTAAAGCCTTTCTAGGTTACTTAAATAGATCAAAAATTCCACAATCTTCCACCTTCTGTTAAAGCAGTGTGGCTCAGAGATTTATTAGACACAAATAAATATTTTCTTTTTCTCCATCAACAAAATGTAGCTAATGAGGCGTCTATAAGTATTATCAAAAATGCATCTAGAATGTGTTGGCATTAATATTTTATTTTGCTGTCAATATAGAATAAAAGATGTCATCCTAAATTCACAACATGATTCAAAACTATAAAAATTGATTCCTTGGCTGCCACACATAATTTCTCTGCAAAGAAATGGACTGGTGGATTTTGTTTCAGGTAGCTGAAATTCCACCTTCATACAAGTTCATTCAGTTGAATTCGCCTTTTGTTAATGTTAAAAATCATGATGTCTCGTGTCAGTAATGATAATGAAGGGGAAGATTGGCTTTAATGACATTAGAAGAGTCATTATGTTTAATTTATTGCTAATTAATGCTGCCAGCTTTCATATGCTTTGTCTAGTTGTCATGTGCTTGTTATATGCCAGTTGTTTTTTGTTTTTTTTTTTTTTTAATGTGTGTACACATCCCTCCCCATTCATTCATTTTTATTCTGACAATTTACACAGCTTTCTCTCCTCTAGGTTTCCTCCACACATGGTCCCGCCACACCATAGTTTACACACAACTGGAATTCCTCATCCGGCCATAGTCACACCAACAGTCAAACAGGAATCTTCCCAGAGCGACGTCGGCTCACTCCACAGCTCGTAAGTTGTTGCTTCCCCTGTCTTCTCTTTGGGATACTCAGAGCATTCCCTGTGCATGTGTGGCTTGTAAAAAGGCTTGGGTTTGTGATGGTTTTGCTCTGAAATATTTTTTCAATTTTTCTTTTCTGTTATAATTGATTTGAATGTGGTTTAGCTGCCAAAGTGTGTCCAAATGATGGTAGCAGTCTTTGAGTCATTCTATGACATAGGCAAGTAGTTAATAATTTCACCTGTTTCGACAAGGAAATGGAATTTTCTTGATTGAGATTCAAGTTTCTTGACCAGTTTCTCTATTACTCAGTGTCTAGTTTGAAGCCTTGAGATAACAGATACACCACAGGAGACAAAAAACTAAGCATAAATGGCTTCTTCAAAGCTGCAGAGAGCTGGTATCAAGTTTAGGTTTGAACTGACAAGAGCCCATTGATAAAGGGATGTAATTATTTCCTCTACTGTCATGCTCAGGCTCTCCCTGTGAGCCCATTTTTCTGGAGCCCATGTCCTTCCAGGGTTCTTGTAGGGGCTCAGAGGGTACTTGGTGATGTTGCATAAACATGAGGTGAGTTTTCTTGTAATGCTTTTAAGACTGTTGCCATACAGCAGCCAGGGTGAAGGGTCTAGAGAACCTTCTGGTCCTCTTCCTAGAGATTGCTGAGGATTTATGCTAGAGAGATTGAGGGGATTAATTTAATAAAGTCACAAGGGGTTCTCACTGTGAGGTCTCTGTCTGTTGTATCTTTACTCTTCAGAAAACATCAGGACTCCAAAAAAGAAGAAGAGAAAAAGAAGCCACACATAAAGAAACCTCTTAATGCATTTATGTTGTATATGAAGGAAATGAGAGCAAAAGTTGTAGCAGAATGCACATTGAAAGAGAGCGCAGCCATCAACCAAATCCTCGGTCGAAGGGTAGGTAACAAGGGACAAGCACCAGCAGGGCCTGAAACTCGGTGGCATTCACACCTTCTGAATCCCTCTGTTTTTCTGCCATTGTGAAAATGGATAGGGAAATTGCTAAACCAAAGGCCTTGGCTTGTTTTTTAGTTTTCATGGGCACTTCTTGCCAGTGGGGTCATTCATGGGGAAGAGGAGGAGTTAACTAATAGCAGTGTTATATTTCAGTATCATTTCCATGACTGGTTGATGAAAAAATCTTAGATTTTTATTTTGGCCTAAGATAGGCAGAAAAGTGAATGGGGAATGAAAAGCCTTTGAGTAGAGTGCCAGTATCAGCACCTGTGAGAACTAGGAAAGGTGAGGAAGTGCCAGTGTGGGAGACATCTCCAAAGCTGTAACTGAGTTCTGGCTCAGGACAAGTGGTTCAGCTTCTGGACCATATCCCCTGGTGTCTGTTTTTGTTTAGATTTATTAATTCTCCTCTCTCAACAGGAGACAAAAGGGGTTGAGTGTATGTAAATGATTAGTTGTGGTTCAGTTATCTAACTGCAGTTATAATCTAGAGCTGTAAATAAGATATGAATGTCAGCATGCCAGATCATCTGTTTTTATCTCTTTTTTATGAAAATCGATTCTAACTGTATCTATATGTATAAATAACACTCTTTGCTGTTAACATGCTTAAGAAAACCCCCAACCACTAGTGCTTTTTATTTTGTCTTTTTGTCTTTTCTCCACCCCAGTGGCACGCGTTATCCAGAGAAGAGCAAGCGAAATACTATGAACTAGCAAGAAAGGAGCGACAGCTTCACATGCAGCTGTACCCGGGCTGGTCCGCACGGGATAACTATGTAGGTTCCTATTAGGTGGAAACTTGTAGTAGTAGAACCTATAGAAATGTCTGTGTGACCTGCTGAGCTACGACCACACATTGCACACAAGCACTGCGTGGAAAAGCTCAGGACCCCAATCTGGTAACAACAGCAGGCGCTTCCCTCGGCAGTACCGAAACTGCTGGGGGGTGATTCCCACTTGGAAGAGGCTTCCTGGCTGGGACTAGTATGGGGTTGGAATTTGAGGATAACAGTAGAGCTCTGTGGAAAAAGTCTTCCCTTCACTTTTACCAGCATCTAGGAATGCTGTTTGGTTTGCTGGTCATTTCGAATTTCATTTTTTAAAACAAAATTTTAAATGCCCCTTGTATGCTCCTCTCCTTTCCTCCAGAAGAGATAAATAATTAGTGTCTTGTGCTTATCTGTGTGAGAATGTAGTGGAAGGTGGAAGAATGACTTATCCTAGCTTCAGAAAAGGACTGGCAAAACCAAAAGCATTACATTTTTGAAAGTCTTACTCTCAAGTGGGGTTAAATGAATTATTCCACTCTATAGCTGTGTATTTTGTTTATGTTTTCTTTTTCGTGTCCATATTACCTTCCCCCCCTGCCCCCCTCCTAATTTTCTAAAAAGTATATTGGAATTCATGATCAATTCATGGATTGTTTTAAAATTGATTCCTCCCTCTACTTTTCAGAAAGCCTTTTTTTGACCTAAAAGTGGTAGTATTTTTTGTCTGTTTAACAGCATAAGGGCAGCTTTATAACTCCTAGTACTAAATAGCTCTTTCCATGAAGGGTAAGCGGTGCAGATGGTAATAAGTGTTTGCAAGCCTAAGCCCATAAATTCTTGACAGGTTTGTGGATTGGTGAGAGCTCTAAACCCTTTTTAATAGGATTATAGCAGCATCTTGATTTTTTTTTAAAGTTAAATAAAAATCACCTAAAACTCTCAAGGTCTCTAACTCTGTAATAAACCCTGTTCCCTGCCTTCTAGTCACACTTCCCTGCAGGCTTGGGGACCACCAACTCTAAGATTGATGCCAGTTTTGTGTAGGGTTACACCTTATGGTTTTATTGAAGTCTGTCTCTTTGAACCCCATCATAATCACTGTCTGTTTTATCATAAATATTCTGTTTTGCTCTATATAACAAACTTGCCTCCGTGAATCTGCATTTTTATATGTATGGGTGGGAAGAAGCAAGTTCAGAGTCTGCAGTGAAGTCAGGAGAAGCAGCAGCTCTTTACACTCTTCTGCCCTTTCAGTGATGGAGAATACACATGCTCACTTATTTAGCAATATGTACTTACTGACATTTTTTCAAATCCTTCTGTTTTCTTGATCATCTTTTCTTTCCAGCGGGCTCAGCTCTCCCTCCTTGGTCATTAAAGGTATACCTGTGCATGCTCAATTGTCCTTCCAGTTCAGAATATTCTTGATTCTGTGCTCCTCAGAGGAGACCTTTTTAAGCCTGATGAGGCACAGCTCCTGCTTAGCACATTTTCCTTCCCTTTTCAGCACAGTCTGGCCTGAGGCTGTCAGACCACAGGGTTGAGGTAGTTCCTCAGCACTGTGCAGTATCGTCGTCTTGGGTGTTCAAAAGGGAGTCTAGGCTCGACTGAGGTTTCAGGAATGCTCATTCTGCACAGTGACTGTGCCACCGACAGATGGGCATGTACAAAGCCTCAGTGTTTAGGACCTTTTACTTTTGTCCTCACTGTGTGAACACTGAGAAACCCTTTCTTCTCAAGCTAAAAAGGACAGGATGAGAAAGCCGGTGCTTTCCCAGCGGCTTGATGCTGTACCCCCAGGTGACCTTCAGGGGGAACCTTCCTGCCTGAGGAGAGCGTGGTACCTTTGCATCATCCGCAGGATTTATTTATGTCTCCTCTCCTGGTCCATTCACAGCTCTCCTGAGTGCCCCTCCTCCCTCAGCCGTTTGTAGGGTCTTGAGCCTTTCACACATCTAGCAGGGGAGCGACTTTGGGCTGCTTGAAGTGGTTAAATTGTTAAGCACCTCACATCAGGCTCAAGGATAAGGCCAGCGATAGCCCACGTCTTCAGAGACAGGAGCAGTGCATTCAGGAAATGCAGCTTTCAGCCTCATGGCTTGTTGGTGTCACAAGGCACGTTGGCTCTTCCTGAGATCTAGTATGAGATGTTTAGCAGTGCTGAGTGCTGGACTCAGAAGTATGTAAGGGTCCAGTCACCTCACCCACTGCTTGTCTAGAAAATTAGTACCAAAGAACTCTGCAGACCTATCAAAACCCATGCTGGTTTGGCTCCGGAGAGGGAGCTACCAAAATTGTTGGCAGGTATTTACATCCATATTTATTTGCAGCATAAAAATTTGTATAGTATGATGACAGAAAATGTTACAATCTGCTCAAGTCTTGGGAGAATAATTTTAGGCAAAGAAAAAATGGTGTCTTCTGCAGAGCACTTGAAAAACTGATGCCACAGTTCCTTCCTTAAGTCCATATATTAATTTAGCTACATAGTCTAATATCCTCTTGTAGCCCAGAAATTGAATGAGCAAAGATTATTCTTCTCCCTGATGCTTTGAAAAGGGTGTAAAAAAGTCGATGTGACATCTGTCCATTCTTTGTTAGGAAGAGTTTTAAGAGCTTGTGTTGAAAAGGAGTGAGAAATTCCTGGTCCCTGGCTGACATTCCTGTAGATCAGGTGTTTTTAACAGATTGCTTCCTAATGGCGTTACAGTACTTTCACAAGCTCTTCAAGCCAGGTATTAAAGGCAGGTGACTCCTGACCTTTGTTCTGGCTGGCCCTCGAATGAAGAAGTTATAAGGTCTCAAACTGAAATAGCCCTTGAATTCCCAAATGTACTGCAAAAATTAAGCAAATTTGCCACAGATGCAGTCTGTTAATTATGCCACTGGCCTCCTTGCAATTAAATAAAAGTCAGGCATATGATCTTGAGGCAATTGTCTGGTTTTGGTTACGTTGTTGAAAGCTGGAAAAAATTCACTGATTTTCTCAGAGTTACTGTCAATCTAGATCAATATAGATGGAGCAGAGTCTGAGCCTCTTGCATCTTTATGTGATACATGGATTTCAAGATACTGTGCTTTTCCCTATTCTGTTCTCAGAGAGCTTTAGGAGCAATGCTTGTCTGCCTTATCTGCCTGTCATGTTAGACTGATGGCTGCTCTAGCAACTGACAACTTCCATATCCCAAAAAATTACCTCAGGGGTGTCAGAGATTATTTGTCATCAGCATCGAGGCTGCAGGATTGTATGCCTGTTGTTTAAAGTTCCTTTGAGGTGGACAGTTCACACTGCTTTTTCCATCTCCAGAAGGCTCTCATAAACCTGGAACAGCCTGGACAGCAGGATGGCAGTTTACAACCCTGAGCAAGCAAGGGGGAATGAGTGCAGAAACCCCATGCCACAAGGCCAGCTTTGTGGAGGAAAAACAGGACAACGACAGATCAATGTCCTACATTCATGTTGGGGGAATTTTTTACTAATACATTCCAGGAAATCTATCATAGGGAGCATCCCAAATGTGGATGCGCTGTGCTGAAGCCCATCTTAACCAGGTATCTGGAATCCATCTGCTGAGAAAGATGCCCACTGTGCGGGAGAACCTCTTGGCTTTCCCAGATACCTCCAACCCTTCAAAAGATGTGTGAGATTCATTCTTCCAAGATATGTTTGTTGCCCCTTGACCACAAGGGACTGCTGCTCTGAGGTCTTCTCATCAGCTGTGCTTGCTACCATGTCTTCAAAAGCCAGGAATTCTTGTGCTGTTCACACCTGACATTGCTGGTCCAAAAGTTGTTGCTTTTAGCATTTGGAGAGCTGTGAAAATGAAATTACTCTGTTGCCTACACTGGCCTTGTTGTACTAGTCTGCAACCCTGTACCTCAGTGTTAGAGGAGTTTTCTTGGAAAAATAGCTTTTCTTTTTTGAACTATGCTTATTACTTCGTATTTTTTCTATTGGAAAGCAATTACTGTTTTTCCACATAAGCTGGGCTCCCAGTTGTCTTCTCCCACACTGTTGGAGGGAAACAGAATAGGCTTTTCTCCCTCCAGTCAAAAACTGTAACAAATTTCATCATCTTGTGGTACAGCATTTGGGAAAGGGATAGAGTTTAGCAAAATATTACTGGTTGTTTTCTTGTGATAGAGCAAAATGTGGGAAGGGTCTTGGCTATGTCTGGATTTTTTTTTCTTGTCCTGGCATTGCTTTCTAGGTTGTCAGTGGAACTATAAAACTGCAGGTTAGGATTTATCATTACTGTGGGCTTCCTTGTCTGCTTGAATGCTTGGGGTTTGGTGCTGAGGAACTCCAGGGGCTCAGTCTGACCTCACTCTCCCCTCTCTATTCTCCCTCTCCTTCCCCTCCCTGCACCACCAATACATGACCACAAATGATTCTTGAAACTTTTGCATGCAGGAGCATACACATGTGAGATGTTTTTGGCTTCATGGTGATCTTAGCTCAAAAGCAGCATCTTGCAAGTCCTTCTGCCCCTGCCCCAGCTGCCCATGGCCTTGGTGGGTGTTAGCACTGGGTGGGCAGCAGTGAGGCTGTCTGAAAAGTCACAGGGTATGGAGGCAGAGTCAATCCTGGGGTGCAGCATCTCCTTGGAGCTCCCCAAAGTTCCCTGCACGGAGGGTGAGCCAGTGTCACGCTTTGGTGTCGCCCCTTGGGAGCTTCCTGCTCCAGCCACAGCCTCATTACTCAGTGCCCTCTTGCAAGGACACTTCTTTGTGGCTTAATTCTAATCCTTCTCGTTTGTGTATGTTTTCTGCAGGGAAAGAAGAAGAAGAGGAAAAGGGATAAGCAGCCAGGAGAGACCAATGGTAAGTAAAGATAAGTCTAAACCTCTTGCTTAGTGGAAGTGTGGCAGTCCTGGTGTGACCCTTGTAGGTACGGGGGAGGTGGGCACAGGTCTCCTGGCCTCCGGGGAGCCAGTCCCTACGTTAGACAGCTTTTTTTTTTTTAAGTGCACTCCAGTAATCCACGCGTTACCGCCCTTCTAAAACTAGTAACCCAGCCATTGCATGTCAGAGCCTCCTCGTGCGGCGCTAGCCGAGTTTGTCCGCGTAGCTGGCGAGCCTGTAACCGCAGAGCCGTAGCTGTAATGCCTGTGCCATCGTTTATCCAGCCGCCCGCTTCCTCCGCGCATCCGCGGGCGTGTGTGCGTGTCCGTGTGCGTGTGCTGTTAATTTGGGCTGTCCCTGGATGTCCTGATGCATGCCTTACAGTGGTAAATCGCACCCATCTTAAATTAAGGAGGTTTGCCATTCTATATAGGAAATTAGAAATACTGCATAGGCAATCTCATAGTCGATCTTGAAGAAGCCCTAACTTAGTTTTTTTGAAGCCTTTGTATAATTTGTTCTTTTTTTTCAGAACACAGCGAATGTTTCCTAAATCCTTGCCTTTCACTTCCTCCGATTACAGGTGCTAACGTCATTTTGAGTCATTTAAAATAGTTTATAAACTGCTTTTTAATTTTTTTTCCTGCCATTATAGATTTTAACATTAAACACTTATGACATTAAGAAAAAAAATACCATCCACACGTTTTGATAGTATTTATTATCTATATATCTTTATATCTATTATGTTTGATAGTATTTTTTAATTTTGTTTTTTGTTTTTGTAACAATTGCTATTAAAACAGTAATACAGTAAAAATAACGCAAGAGTTGTACTAACTGTGCAAATTGAATATGCAGTATTTCTTTAAAGAGACTGATAAAGAATGGAAGCAAGTCAGTAATGAACCTCCTTAATCTAATGGCATTTTTCATGGCTCCCACTAAGTCTTCTCACATTAGCATGCATACGCATTTTTTTATTATTATTTTAGTTTTGGATCTTTTTTTTTTCCTTTCTGCTCAAGCCTATTCATTGCAATTCACTAGCTGTACTAACTCTCAGCACCTTGCCATGCTTTACATTTTATTTTCTGGCTGATACTAACATACTCATTCCACAATCTGCTTATTCTTATCCATTCTTTTAAATACCAATTAATGAAAACAAGTAAATTGAATGTTATTCCAAAAGCTGCATTATCCCAAGAGATATAATTTCTTTTTTTTTGCCTTTCTTTTTTTTTTTTTCCTCTTGTTTCGTATCTGAGTTGAAGAAAAAAGCATGTTCAGGATCTAACTTCCATACTCAGCTTCTTTTCTTCCTTTCCCCCCCCCCCCCCCCTTAAAAAAAAAAACAAAAAAAAACAAACTCCAGCCCAAATTAAACTTGCCTGAAACATCCTGCTAGACCAACCACAAAGACTTTCCTCTACCTGCTCTCTTAAAAGGGAAAGAAACAGTCCTTTATAAAGGGATACTGCAGCTTTAATTGCAACAGCTAATCTCAAGAGTTGAATAAAAATGTAATTCTCACTTTTTTAAACTTTTAAATCAAAAGTCAATATTTGCAATTAATAACGAGGACATTGATTTTTATTCCCTTTTTTATTTTTATTTTTTCCTTATTTTTACCTTTCTCTTTTTTCTCCCTTTTTCTCTTTTCTTCTCTCTCTCTCTCTCACTCCCCCCTCTCCCCTTTTCTTTTTTTCCTCTCTCCCTTTTCTGCTCGCTTTTCTTGAACTCATTCAGACCTGAGCGCTCCTAAGAAATGCCGAGCGCGCTTTGGCCTTGATCAACAGAATAACTGGTGCGGCCCCTGCAGGTGTGTATAGTTTTCCCAGACTCGCTATGGCTGATTTGCAGCTGGTTTATTTGGTACTTTCCCCTTTTTTTTCCTGCCTTGTTGCTTTGTAGCTCTGTGTTGTGATCTAGAAGACACAAGGGAGTGGGACACTGCCATCAGTAATCATCTCTCCGAAAGGGTTTTGCTTTTTTTTTTTTTTTTCCTTTGTTGGTTGGTTGGTTGGTTTGTTTGTTTTTTTTTTTTTTTTGCCTTCCTCTTTGCTGCTGCTAGCCAAAAACCCACTGTAAAACAGCATCAACCTTAAGCCCATCTGATCCGTGGCTCAACCACACTCCTGCCTTCCAAGCCTCCACCAAGGACAGTCGCTCCCAAAGCCCTTGATAACGCGGCACTGAGTGCGGTTCCGACACCACACAGGCTCGTGGCTGTGTCGGAGATTTTTTTTTTTTTTGGTTTTCCTTTGGCTCATTGTGAAAGTCCTGTTTTCCTTCCTGCCCTTGGTACGAGGGGAGATTACCAAATAAAACGGAGGTGATTGAAAGCTGAACGTAGCTGTAGCTGAGATGACGCAGACCAAATGAGCTCTATCCACCATTGTGTTGTATTTTTTGTGTTTACCTTATGCTAACAGATGCAAATACTCCAAAGAAGTGTCGGGCATTGTTCGGGCTTGACCGACAGAGTTTATGGTGCAAACCATGCAGGTATAAAACTACCCATTAGGCCTTTGGGGAAATAAAAGCAATCTGTCCTCTTAGTGCATTTGTGTGATTTTATTTTTTTAATCTTTTTTCCCCACTACCCACCTTTCTCTCTCACACAGCATCAATTGCTAATAATCTTTAATCTTTGGAATTTCTTGCTAATTTAATGCCATTTTCTCTCTTTCTTTGCCAATAACCTCTCCCTGGTGGTAGAACTGGGAACAAGAAAACTCAAAGTCCTTAAAGCTGGCAAATTTTTGGCTTTTTTTGGTTATTTTTTCCATTTTGTCAGCAAAATTAATGTTTAGCTGGACATTTATATTTTGTCTTTCATTTGGGTCTATGTCCCCTGCCTGCAGAGGCTTTTTAAAAAGGTTCTGGGATCTGCAGTACTACTGTTTTTCTCATTATTAGAGATGTAAAAGCCAGTGTTTACAGCTTATATTGTATTCATTCTTTTGGTATTATCTGAAATATTAAAACGGCTTCCTGTTGGCTATTATGCCTCTGTAAGGCTTATGTAGATACAATTTTTAAAAATTATGTGAAATCTTTTTTCCTAATCCTAAAAATATATTTTTTCTTAAATTTTATCCCAACAAGTGAGCTGTAAACGTCTGAGCTCTAGACAAAACTAATTACAACTTTAGTAGCACAGTTTGCAGCATTAAAAGGAGATGAAAGACATCAGAGAGCCCAAATTCCGGCAGCCCATGTTCTACTGGAGTTTAATTCCATGTGTAACTCAGTACGTACTTCTTTCTTGGTGGAGGGATACCGAGTAGTTCTTTTCTCATTCCTTTTTCCTTATATGATCGCATTTGGTTAAATTTGTTGTTTCTTTATTCTGATACAAGCAGTCTTTGAATTTGGAATATTATGATGGTAGGTATTTCAACCCAAACCACACTCTGTGTGTAGTGATTCCTCTCCCACATTTTCCCCTCTTACTCATGCCAGTCCCATGTGCTCCATCTCATTTAGAATGTAGCTCAGACGTCCATCGTATTTTGTGTATGCACGCAGTCTTGTCTGTGCTTAGTGTCCAGGAAACTCGGATTGAGGGTGGTGGTGTGTGTCAGTGTACCAGAGGAGGCACCAGGAATGCCTTCTGCAGGCTGTGTGTTGTCCCATTTGAGGCACGGTATTATGGGGTGTTGGGGGTTAGGTGTCAGTACCAGGACATGTGTTAAACAAGCTGGGAAAGCAGCAGTTTTGTAGTGCTTGAAGGGAGAAGGGTTCAGCCCAGAAGAGCTGAGTAGCTGCTTCACTGTGTCAGGAGGCTCGAGTCTCATGCTAGCCAGGGACTGCAGTGCTGTGTTTAGTTAGGCTCTGTTCTGTGGTTACTTTGCTGCACACTATCAGCAGATATTTGTGTAGTCTAGAGATAGAGTATGTGAAGCATGTCAAGCTCTGCATGCCAAGTACCAGAACTGGGGGCACATCATGTTTGTGTTGCTTTATCTTTTCCTGGCTGCTTAAGTAAGCAACATACTTTAAAAACTACATTTTATCAGCAAAGAAACTTTTTATTTGGTCTGTACAGTGGTTAGGTTACATGTGAAGCACAAACCCTCTCTTAACTTATACCAGATTTTGCTCAGAAGTCTTTTCAGTGCATCAGGGACAACTTTAGTGGTACAGCTGATAGTTTTGGACTTACCGATTTAGCGTCAGCTGCTTTTCTTTTTGTTTTGGTTTGGTTTCTTGTTTTGTTTTGTCTTTTAATGCATGGAGGCATTTTACCACTAAGTATTAGAGCATTTCTCTCCTAGTTCTGGTCCTAACTGTTATAACATTGCATTTGCTAGCATGGTAGCATTTTGTAGCACACCTCAGGTAGGTGGTAAAGATGTGCAGTTTGCTGCTGTGGTGAAAACTGAGACATCTTTGCCCACAGCAAATGAATAAACCCTTGCACTCTTCTGTGGCTTTCACTCATGGCAATTGCAGCATTACAGGTTTCCTGGTGCTGTTCCAGGACTAGTTTCAAGAGCAGCAAAAGTGGGCTCAGGTCTGTTGGTGTTTGCTCTACTGATGTAGCAAGTTAACACTTTCAGAGCAATGCACATGTGAATAATCCTCATTAGTGCTTCTGAGGAGGCAATATGTAGTATTTTTGTTCCAGCCTTTTGGAGAGCAAAACTGAGGCACAAGTAGTTCCTTAGATTTTTACTCATTCCCCCTCACCAGAGCTGCCTGGTGGTCTTCACATCTGCTAAAATTAGGCTTGTGTTCTTTGGGGGCTTGCCCTGTGGACCTTTTGTCCCAATTAACCCTGACAGGTACATGACCACAGGTAACCAATCTGCGATTGGCACAGATTGCAGAAATATCTCCCGCCTTGAGCCATCATGATTTAAGTAAATATTATTTTCAGACTATGAGTGGCCACACTAATAAAGAGTTTAGCCAAAGAAGCAAAATGCTCCCTTAATCCTAGTCAAAGGAAAATTACTTCAGGTAGCAGAGCATTGGGTTTGTTTTTTAAAAGATTGTTAACTCTGCAGTGTCAGAAATCAGGTAAACCTGGTTTAAAGCTGCTTTGCCATGGGAGCTCTTTCTTTCAGGCCACAGAACATAAATAATATTAAAAAATAAATTTGAAATGCTGGCATACTAGATTCAAACTGCCTCCAGTTAAATAATTTACTGCCAGTTAAAGGACTTTCAGACCTCCGTCAATGAGGTAGGCAGAGCTTGGGTCTCTGCTTGCAAGTAATTTTAATTTGGGGATGGAGAGGGAGTCCTGCAGTCTCCACATTGTAATAACCCATCTTTCCACACAAGTAGGATTGGTGAGCTTTGTGGAGCTTAACTGCTTTGCCACTGGAGCTGTACAGAAGGTCCAAACAGGAACTGTGGCCCTGGTAGTGCTGCACAGCTGAAGTAGGAAGTAGTGAGAGAGGAGATGGGGGGGGGGGAGGGGGAGAGAACAGCAGAACTGTCCTTAGCCAAGAGCCAGAGATCTCCAGTGTTGTTTGTTGATGGTAGAAGAATTAACAAGGTCTGTTTTGAGCCCACCAAATTAATTTTTTTTTCTGTCTTTTAACGTTGCTCTAAATAAAGCATGGTTTACAGCCTTCACTTGCTGTCTTCTATCTTTCTTTCTTTCTTCTTAACATTTAAGTTGCATGGTTGTCTTTAGTTTTTAGCATGTATTGATCTGCAGGCTAACGTGGTTAAAACTCTAATAGCCCTAACCCCTTACCTTGCCATGTGGCACATGGAGCAGAACCTGAGAGCAGACCTGAATCTCTGGAGGAAGGGATGTCACAGCACTGGTCCCTCACTGAAGCTGGTGAAAGATGGGGTACTGGGGTGGTTGTTCCCTTCCTGGCTATGGGAGATGATAGTTTTAACTCCAGGATCAAGGTAGTGTGGTCTCCTTTGCAAATGAGAAGCATCTGTCCTCATTGCCTCGAGGATGGAGCTTGGTTTAACCTAGTCAAATGCCATACCTAGGGGAGAACACTGGTGACCAGCAGGGGAGCTGGGGCACCTCCTGGAGTGGGGAATGTCCCCATGTGACACTCAGCTGCTGTGCCACGCTCAGGCGCTCCCTCTGATGGAGTTGCAGAGCTGGAGTGATGTATCCACTGGAGAGGGAGAGCAACCTCCTCCTTCTCACTGGTGGCTTTGTGCAGCTTAGCTGAGCATCCAAAGTTCTTGTGGCAGAACTGCTCCAGACAGGCTTTGTGCTATGCCTTGGGCTGTGTGACAGCACTTCAGCACTTCCCATGGAAGTGTGATTGTGGATCGGAGGGCTGAAGAGCCAGCATGCTTAGGGTCAAGGTGGCCACTGGACTCTGCCAGATGCTGTGGTTGTTTGCCTCATTATTTCTGTCCTACTGCTAGAATTGTCTTGCACATACTTGGCAAGAGAGATGGTGTGAAACTGTCATCTGTTTTCATTGCTCCTTTACATTATCCAGTGGACAGAGGGAGGAGAAAAGATCTCTGTCGGGTCACTTATTTATTTGAAGATGAGCAGCTCTTGCGAGACTCTCATATGCCCTGGTGTGAAATTAAGATTCATGTTGCTCCTCACCCTTGTACCTGTCGTCGTGCTCTTCACCTGCTGAAATTGGATCCCACTCTGGAGTTACATGGATGGCCTCTCAGAGGAAAATCCCCAAAACGCAGACAAGCAGCTTCCCAAATCTACCACTCTCCCCTAAAACAAAAAGTAAAACTGAGTCGATTTAAAGCCACAACCTGCAGGGCATACAACCAGTTATTCTTGTTATTTTGGATCATACTCTGTTTTTCCTGTTCTTTTCCTGTTTTTTTTCCTTCTGTTTGCTTTGTTTGTTCGTTTTGTTTTTATTTCCCCTCTCTCTTGTTCTCTCTGTTATATATCCCTTCTGTCTGACTGACATTTCTGGATTTGGTGTGGTTCTTAACAGAGGAGAAAGCAATGAGCAGTAGTTTGCAGCCGTTCTTGCCTCCCAAGGGCAGGGCATCATATAAGACCACAGGTGACACAGGTGGAGCTATAGCCCCATTGAGTTGGACAGTGTTATGGGACATCTTGAGATACCATCAGCTATCCAGGGTTTTTATTTTAGGAAGATTAAATTACTTTTTAATATTTTTTTTCCATATAGGAAAGTTTGTAGATTAGAACAGTGGGCTCCAAAACCCATTTATCTGGTTTTCTGATTATGAAAATAAGAAAAGGAGGCGGCCTGAAGAGGAGGGGGATGAAGAGACAATTAATTGGTGAATCCTTTCCAAATCTCTTAGCCGAGGGGAGGTTCCCGAGTGGGTTTGGTGCCGAGGACACCCTGCCAGACCCCCAGGATGGCACGTGGGGCCAGGATGCCACCCATGCAGAGCCCAGAGTAGCTGACTGATGGCTCTTTGCTGTAGATGACTGTCTCCATCAGCATCTCTGCCCTTTATTCATGGATAACTCTCTCCCTGTTTCTAGGAGAAAAAAAAAGTGCGTTCGCTACATACAAGGTGAAGGCAGCTGCGTCAGCCCACCCTCTTCAGATGGAAGCTTACTAGACTCTCCTCCGTCCTCCCCCGCCATGCTCGCCTCCCCCTCCAGAGACTCGAAACCACAGACTGAACAAACGCAACCCCTCTCGCTCTCATTGAAGCCCGACCCGCTGGCGCACCTGGTGATGATGCCGCCGCCATCCTCGCTGGTGCTCGCTGAGAGCGCCGCGAGCAAGCCCGGCGCCCTGCCCGCCGCCAGCTGCCCCAACGGGGCCCTGGACCACCCGCCGGCCGCCCTCCCGCCGGCCGCCGCCGCATCCCTCGCACAGCCCTCGACGTCCTCCTTGCATTCCCACAGCTCGCTGGCGGGGACACAGCCCCAGCCGCTCTCCCTTGTAACGAAGTCCTTAGAATAGCTTTAGCCTCGTTAGCCCTTTCGGTTTCCTTTCGGGGGGATTGAATTCTTATGGTATTTGGGGTTTTGGTTTTGTTTTTTTTTTTTTGTTTTTTTTTCCTTTTCTTTATTTTTTTTCTCTTCTCCTTGTTGTCGTCCTCTGTTCGTCGTCGTTTCTTGGTTTCATTTTTAATTTGTGCCATGTGGCTACATTAGTTGATGTTTTATCGAGTTCATTGGTCAATATTTGACCCATTCTTATTTCAATTTCTCCTTTTTAAATATGTAGATGAGAAAAGCCTCATGATTCTGCCAAAATTTTTATCAACAGCTGTTTAAAGTCTTTGTAGCGTTTAAAAAATATATATATATACATAATTGTTATGTAGTTCCAATAGCTTAGTTTTAAAGACTGATTTTAAAAATTAAAAAAAAAAAAGAAGCAATTTTGAAGCAGCCCTTGCCAGAGGCATTGGTTCTTTATTATTTGTATTAAATACGAGCTTGCGAACCAATCATTTTACATCTGGTTTTTAAACCTTTAAGTGCACAACGAATGCGGTGCCGCTACTACTTCTTTTTTTTTTCTTCCTTGTGTGAAACAACCTTTATTGTGATGTTACTTGTTATTGTTTAAATGTACAGAAACAAAGGGTTAAAAAAATGTGTTAATATACCTTGTTCCATGGTGTTGTTCTTTTTGGGGGAGGGGACGCTACTCAACAATTAAAAGTATCACAACGCTATTGGACCAGTAGTATTTATTGCTTTAGAAATTGCTTGTTGTATCTGTATGTTGTCCCTTTTTAAATGTTTTTTTTCTTCTTTTATTTTTCCTTGAAACATTGTATAAAGGGTTTTTTTTTTTCTTTAGTGTAAGCATCTTATATATAACAACTCATTTGTACAAGGTTTTTAAGTTTATATATAAATGTGTATATATATATTTTTTTCCGGGTTTTTGTTTTTGATTTGTTTTTTTTTTTTTTTTTTTTTTTTTTTTTTTTTTTTTTTTTTTTTGCTATATGAAATACGGTTGCCACCAAATGGACATTCGCAGATGCATTTTTTCAAGGATCAATAGTGTAAAGAATAAAATTGCTTTAAAAGCCATTACACTCGAAAAGACTTGAAAATTTAGCAAGGGAATTTTTAGCAATGCTGTTTGAAAAATAGCAAGGTCCAAGTGTCTCCCGTTCAGAACTGCAGCTGAATCCCCTGCGACATTAGGACTGTAGGCTGTGTGCAAAATTTTTATGTGCCAAAATTCTCAGTGACTTTTAACTTTCTCCCGACAACTTTATTATTTTTTTTTAATGCTGTAATTTTTTTGTTCATCATGTTTTGCTGTGATGTTACATAGGTAGATATGTATGTAGTTTTAATGTCACCTATAACAGACGTGTTTGGTAGCAGATTGTCCGGAAAGCATTTAAAATGAAGAGGTATAAACCCTTAAGGGCCAAATTCTGTATATTAGATTATTCATAAAAGGAAAATCAGACTGCCACTTTTATGTACACTTACTACATACAGGTAGGTAGCAAACTTAAAACAAAAAAAAAAACCTAGGCATGTTGATGTTGCAAAAAACGCTGTATAAAGCTGAAAAATTGTTCATCTGTTCATTCAGTGCCATTGTAGTTGACATGAAGCGATTGTAAAACTGTCTCAGATTTTTCTCTGGTTTATTAAGATGCTAACTATAACATTTTTTGTGAATACTTTGAATGTTTCCTAACAGTTGTGATGTTACTGTTCCGTTTTATGCTCTTATTCCAATTTTCATTTTTAATGGTTTGGAAGCCATTTTTTGTAATGAATAAATGTTCATGCTGTACAGTATCTGTAGCATGCAGTTCTGGATTAATAAAAGCAACTTAGTATGTGCAGAGAATGACTTGTCAACTCATTTATGCGTTGACTGCATTTTATCTGGCTGGAAAGATTTTCAGGCTGACTGGAAAGATTCCTTGGGAAAAAAAGTGAAAATTGTGGCAAATTGCAGCCAGCTCTAGTTGTGAGAAATCCCGATTTGCATTTGCACTGGCCCTCTCCCTGCTCAGTGCTCTTTTGCATGAGTAGCAGTGGTTAAAGAGCCTTTTTATTTAAAGCAAATGGCACATGATTTGGCAGAATACAGCATGTGAGCTGGGGGAATGTCCTTCCATGTGAAGTGAGCCTGACTGGTGGATGGGAGACCTTTAATTTTAATACACTTCTGTTTAACCTGGTGATCTCACAACATAGAGCTGCTGCACTATAAAGGTCACATAGGAGAGCCCACATAGCCCTAATTAGTAAAGTCCTTCTTCTGGCCTTAGGCTTTATCTCCTGGACAGATTTGAGTCCAGTTTTGCTTATATTTGAGGGGTTTTTTAATGGAATGAGCCCTTGCAGCACAGCCTGCTCTAGGTTCTGAGAATCCAGCATCCATCTGACAGCAATACCTGCAGGTGCTGCAGGATGGATGTGAATTTATATGCAAAGATTCTTATTATGTTGTTGATTTGTTTGGGGTTTTTTTTTAATAAGTGGAGATTTAAACTTCCTAATTTCCAGGATTCTGTCTCAAGTGGATGTCACCACAGGGCCAGCCATCTTGGAAAATGTCAGCCATGGTAATTCCTGCAGTGGCACTTGAGGAGAATGGAGTGTTGAAGTGGGTTTGTTCCCTGCTGTTGTGCAGGTGCATTGCATTTCTGTTTGGTTGGTCTTGGCGAGCTCTGCAGGAAGGGTGAGTGTTCTGCAGAGACCTGGGAACAGGCTGTTCTGTTCTGGGATGGTGCTGTCCCTTCCTCTGGGGTCCAATAAAACCTGCAAAAGTGTTCATTGGCTGCAGAAGGAATTTCCTTTGTGAAGGCCTGGGAGGTGCTGAGTACTAAATAATGTGTAAGCAATATACAGTACTTTAAATTGCTAATATTTAATTATTAATTAACAAAACAAGCCCTTTTTTTTTGTTCAAACATGTTAGCAAAGGGCAATATATGTGAGTATTATTTCTTATGTCCTATTAGAAGGATTAAGTCATTGTGAATTTTTTACCAAACTCCCTTTATCTCTCTTGATCCAAGGCCTGATGGTGTTTTTGTTGTGGTCTGACATGATGCTGCCCTTGACCTCAGTGGAACATGTTCCCTCATCAACCACGACAGGCACGTGGGTGGGAGAGGGCTCTGCAGTGGGGAAAAGGACATTGCTGCAAAGCCTTTGTGGAAGATGCCAGACTTTGCTGTTGTTGGTAGCCAGTAAATTGAATGCAATGCTCAAATTACTCTCCAGCTAGTTAAGGTTTCTAGGGAATTTTTTACTTCTTTTTCCTAAGTGTTTTGACTCTTGCTAGAGCATGGCCATCCATCAGCTCGACACATGTGCTGCATCTCTGCTGGGGATAGCTGCTCTCTTCTAAAGTAAGGAATAGTGCTCCAGGGAGATCTCTGAATGCCATGATTCAAAGTAGACACCATCAAGGTATGATTCATATATTCAGGAAAATAATGCGTTCTTTGCTCTCTGCTTTATTAGGCAAACTTCGGAAAGCAGAGTCCTGAAACACCATTCCCATGCAAATTAGTTTTCCTTCTGTGTGTGTGGTGAGAGGCATGTGTTCCAGGGATACGTTGAACAGGGCTTGTAAGTGGTGGATAACTCATGCTGGGAACTTATTTGCAGTGGAAAACAATTGTATATCCCTGGGAAAGAAACTGCTTGTGTTTCCTCCAGGTTGTGCCTTGGCTGCACAAGGGATTTTGCCTTCAGATTTGAGGGACTGTGCCTTCAGATTTGCCTCCAAGCTTCCCTTGCTTAGAGGGATTGAGCTGGGTCAAGGCTCCTGGGAGAAAATTGCCATTATTTGTATGTATTCCCTTTGTGTCCAGGAGTCCAGGTACAGTGGAAACGTGGTGGAAAGACGGCCCTGTCTATGCATTGTAGGTGTAAAATAGGGTGGGAAACAGGCTGATCACCCCCAGATCCACACCAGTGAAGGCAGCCACTAGAGTGGGGTGGTGACAAAGTGGCGTGGTCTGTTCTCATGCCTAGAGACAGCACAGGATCCTGCATGCAGTAGGTAATTCACTGTAGCTATTGCTTCCATCTGTTTTTATGGACTAAGGCAAGGAAGCAAGTCAATGTATTGCATGTTCGGGAGACATTTATTTTCCATTAGTTTTGTAAATCTCATTTTTCACTTAGTGTATGGAATTTTAAAAAGTTTAAGCAATTGCTGACTCAAAGCAGTGCCACATGGTTTTATGCTTTGCTTAAAAGAAAAAAATGGAGAAGCAGGAAAAAAAGAGTAATCTTTAGAGTCCTGTTCATTTCATTAGACTATAAAAAAGATGTAAAGAGAATTTACAGTAAAATGGTTGCATAGGTCATTGCAAAAATAATGAAAGTTTAAATAATAATAATAATAATAATTATTATTATTAATTACAAAACCAATAATAATAACAACAACAACGTGTGTGACACTGCTGCCCAGGTATATCTGGAATAAATGTAGGAGCACCACCTAAGGGCTGGATGACAGTTTTGGATGCTGTTTTGGGAGAGGTGCTGGTGCTCCAGCTGAAAACTAAATTCAGTACAGGACTGAGATTGATTTCAAGTGATCTTTGTTGGACAGGACATCTAAAGCTTTTGGAGCCTTTGTGAATATTCAAATTTGCTCAGAGGCTGTAGCAATTGTTTTGTTATAAAAAAAGGATAGACACTTACTTTGGCATTCATTTTAAGATGTCCCTGGAAAACATCTTGAGATTTTTGAGACAGATCAGCTACAAGTGATTTCATTCCAAGCACCCATCATTGTCAATAATGTCACCAACCCATTTAAGGACCCTTTGTTGACTGTAGTCTTCCAGCCCCTGGACAGATTTTCTTCTGGGATCAATCAAAATATTAACTCATGACTTTCATCCATGTACTAGGAGCTTCTCTTTTTCTGGGGTTGCAAATGCTTTTAAATTTGGGGTGGGGGGATATTAATCTGGACCTCTAAGGCAGTGGAGAGCATGAAGTCATGCTCTCTGTCCATCTGCTTGACCCTCTCCTGATAATTCTTGAATACTCTGGCATTTTGAACCAGATTTGACAGCAGCAGTCAAACTCTCAGAGATAATAAAGTCCCTCTGAGTTCCAGGGAAATCTCTGCCGGCGCTGAAAAGAGAGGTTTTCCAGATCCACTGCTGAAGAAAAGGCAGGGAGAACTCAGCTGTTATCCATTCTCTCTGGCAGCATCCAGATGGCCAATTATCACACGTCTACTTCTGGAGCAGCATCTGCTCTCCCCTGCCCAGCTGGCAGGCTGAGAAGATTAGGTAGGAGACATGGACAGCATTGGGATGTTGGAGGGAACAAGGGAACGAGTTAAGGGTATAGGGAGAAGTGTAAATACTGCAGCTGCAATATGTAATATTATGTAAGACTGCAGTGGGGAAGCAAGGGGAGGGAAAGGACAATGGGGAGATAGGAGACACATCTGCAGGACACCAGGCCCTGCTAATGCTCCTGCTCACAGAGCAGAGCTGCTCTGGAGAAGTCAGTGCAGGGGTTAGCAGATCCTTGTCTCACTCCTTTGAGTTAGCAGCTCACCAATGGGAAGCACAGCCCCATTTAGGAGGTACCTGCTGGCAGGGGCTTGTGATGCCCTGGCCTGGACACCACCAGAACAGTTACAGGGTGGGAAAGTCCCAAGGTGTTTCCAGAGCTCTGTAGCATGGGCATGACTGAAGCTGGGTGTGCAAAGCAAGAAGGGTGGGGTTTTGTTCAAGAAAGAGAGAAAAAGGATTATTATCTTATTTGCAAACAAGCCCATTTGTAGTAGCTGGTTGCCAGGCATTAGCAAACACCCTGGTTTTAATCTCCATCAGAAATTGTCTCCTTTGCTCCCTTATTTTGCATTCCTTTTTAAATATGCTGCTGGGGTATTTTTGGATCTAACTATATCTTTTTAATCTGTTCCACCCACCCCTCCTCAGCCCCCGCTGCTTCCCTGCCTGCTCCTTCTTCAAACTTATATAATGGCACATTATACAAAATAGCTAAGCAGGTGGTATTTTTAAAGACAGTGAGTGAGCATTTTTTTGGCCTAAATTTGGAACGAAACAGATGGATTTTAAGACTCTGCTTTTTCTATGAATAGTAACCGTTGTTCTCTACTGCCTTAAACACCAGTTTCAAGACCACCTCCAGCAACCAATCAGCACACTGTTATTTAATTATAACAAAATTCTTAGCTCTGTCTGCTGCTGCATGGGCAAGTGGGGGGCACTGGATCAACTTCTGGAGCCAGGCAGACTTGCCAACAATAATTTTCCTTTTCCCAGAGGGCCAAGGGGGCCTGGACTGGGTTCCAAGTTCCTCCTAAACTGGCTGTTCAGTTTGGGCTCCCTGACAGAGTGCTTGAAAAGGGTTATAGAAAGGCAGATAAATGCACTTCTTGTTGCAAGCTTCCCTGACAAGCCAGGCCTCCAGAACAGTGATCTCATTCCTGCCTTATTATTGGTGGTGCCAGATTTTTTCCATTAACAGGTAATTGAGTCGAAACTAAAATAAGCAAAGTTTGTTTTATCCAGTGCGTTTTCTTGCTTGGTTGTGAAAGAAAAACACTTTAGAGAGGGGTTTGCTTTTAATGTTCATGGAAATGTATTTACATCTCACAGATTTCTCCCTGCTCTAGTGTAATTAACCTGACTGGTCTTTTTGTTATTGTTGTTTTGATTTTTAGAGCAAAGATATTGGCGAGGCTTAATTCATTTTTCTAACGGTTTGCATTCCCTGGGAGCAGCAGGGCTGAAGTCGCCCATTCTGTGCACAGCCACAAGTGCTATCCAGCTCCTGACTGTGCATTCACACTGTGGGCTTGGCTTCACCCATGGCCCCAGAGGGAAAACAGGAGCAGGATTCCAACAGGATGATTCTGTGCAGCATTTCCAGGCTCACAACGAGCCCTTCCTTCCAGAGAGGCCGCAGGGACACTGACGGGACCAGCCAGTGTCTTCTCTCCTGACCAAGCAGGGACATGGCATGGCTGCCCACAAATTGCTCATGGTCTTGCTGAAGATCATTCTTTGTTTCTCACCCATGTGTTTATGAGGGCCAGGAGTTGGACTCGATGATCCTTGTGGGTCCCTTCCACCTCAGCATATTCTGTGATTCTGTAATTCCCTAGCCAGCATCTGCAGGCATCCCATTGCCAGCAGGCCACCTCTCCCGCTCCTCACCTGCAAGAGAGCCAGCCCTGCCCTGGGTGAAAGGCAGCAGTTTAAGAGGAAAGAGAATGATGAAGAACAGAGAAATTACATATTTGTGGCTTTGCTGTTTTGCTTCTGTTTCCAGCTGCCCAGAGTTAGGCTCGTGCCTGCTTTGCCCTTGTGAGGGAGGCCGTGCCCTCCAGCACCACGGGGACCTGGGCACTGGCACACCTGCAGCCCCGTGGCAGCCACATCTCCCTGTGAACCCTTCTCCGGCCTTGTGCAGAGGCAAAAAGGGATGGTGGGGTGGGTGAGATTGAGCAAGGAGGGTGCTGAGCTCAGGCTGTGGGATGGGGACAGTGGCATGTCCTGCTGCAGCCAGGACAGGCCAGTGGATGGCTGCAGAGGTGCTGAGCATGGCAGCGGTTCGCCTGCCAAGCTCCCTCGGCCTCACTTCCCCTGGGCCCTGTGAGGCCAATTACCAACTCACAGAGTCTGTTTTCAGCACAGACAGGACCTTCAAAGAGCTGGGAGCCTTTCTGTTCTGTTTTTTTTTTTTTTTTTTTTTTTTTAATGCCCTCCTAAAAAATGAAAGCAGAAAGACCCATACTTAAAAGTCAAGTAGATAATTGTTTCTAACACAAATTTCAAACATTGTCTCTTCCTCTGGGCAGGTATTGCTGGGTCAGTTACCCTGACTGCCCGATGGCAAACTGAGACACAATAACCCCCACTTAACTTGAACACATACTCTCTAAAGTAACATTTAAAAGGGGTTTGGTTTGTTCTGTTTAATCATCCAACTTTTGGCGGTTTTCTTGCTGGAGGCTTTAGCCAGGTTTTGTCTTTGGTGCTGAGCCTTGCCTGGCAGTGAAGCTGTAGGAGAAATCAGGTGGGTGACAAGAGAGGTGGGGTCCTCAGTAGCCCTTGTCTGGCTGAGGTAAAGGGTCTGTGTGGGGAAGGTGTACTGTGTGTGAGGGAGCAAACCCGAAAACGCCTGTTAATGTCTGAAGTGAAACAAGGTTCACAAACTGCATACCTATTGCAGTCTGGCACATGTATTAACCAAGTCCTCCTTTGGGTCTAAAATGGTAAAAAACATGCAGTCATGAGATACAGTGGCACAGTTCACATTACCTGCAAAAAACATGATCAGAACATCCACAGCAGAATCCGCATTGCCACAATGGCAGGAGATGAAATTCCTTCTCCAGTTTCTCACTGGATTTTCTGGGGTATTTCTTGTTGAGCCAACAATGTAGTTTAGTTCCCTGTTTAATGCATGAATTTTGTTTAAGCAGTTCATGTCTTGTTTTTATGAACTTTCCCTCTTCTGCATCATGAGGGATGATGAAGAACTTGTACTGGTGAAAAAACACTAAACAAAGTGGCTTCACCTCAAATGATTTAATTTTAAGAGATGATCTTTTTCTTTGTCCCACTCTCTTTAAATTTTTACATGAATTTAAATGAATAGGCATCTTTCAGGTATAGGCAATACACAGGTTGGAAAGATTTGCCATCCACAAATCTGGTCACTTTCTAAAGCCTTCAGTTTAGCTAGAGAGCACCTGCAGCATAGACAACAACAGTACAGACCCCTCTGAACTTTGTCCTTTCTTCAAACTACTCTGACCTGGGTAAATGAACTGAGGGGTGCAGCTGACTCTCTGCCTCCTTCTCTCTTCAGATCCCTTCTGTTTCATTCACATTTTGTGCAGTGTTTGTCACCTCAGGTTTTTTTCCAAGAACCTCTTCCAAGTTTTTCCATTGTCCTACATTTCATGAGGGTGGAGTAGTAGCATCATTTCCACTTCACATGTTTGTAACCTGACTCAAAAGACCATTTTTGGGATGAGTTTCACAAATGTGGAATATTTGATAGTTTCATCAAAAGGGTCTGTTAACAGTGAATATATTACTGAGACCAACTGCTTCAAGGCAGCTGTGTCCAGCAACAAGGTCTGGCTTAGTAGAGCAGACCCAGTAATGTGGAAGACACAAGGCCTGGTTGT
Source organism: Pyrgilauda ruficollis (assembly GCF_017590135.1). NCBI lineage: Eukaryota > Metazoa > Chordata > Aves > Passeriformes > Passeridae > Pyrgilauda > Pyrgilauda ruficollis. The sequence continues at coordinate 8,395,963 of NW_024513654.1, read as the reverse complement.
ACAATATCAATTACTTTAATACCCTCATGGATTCAGTCCCTTTTACTTGGCTTGTGGCATTTTTGAATTTTGTACTAACTTACACCTCTTTTTTCTGGGATTAAATGTCCAAGATTTCCAGTGCCACCTTATGGCCTCAGGTGTCCCATTTGATGAGGGAAGCTGTTTCACAGCAAGAATTCATTCCAGGTGGACAGGAATCTATGTAAAATGTCTCAACTTCAATGCTAAAACCAAAGCAAAAACAATTGGTAGCTACTGCTGAAAAATGTACAGTGATCTTATTTTAATTTAATCTGTGAGGCACATTTAAAACAATGTTGGTACTGCATAAAATAACAAAATTTTGTGTGTGTGTGTTAGAGAAGACAAAAGGAAGAGAAGTATAAATAATTCTATATGTTAGTTGTATTTAAATATTGAAAGTTTCACTATTTTATATAAGTCCTTTGTATTTGGTCCAACCTAAACCTCATATTTACCCAACCTTAAATATTTTGGGGGGATTTTTTTTTCTCCTGACTATAGCTGTCTATTTTTAGCGGTGATGTTGTTCTGGCTAGTTTTCTTTACCCTAACAGAGGTGACTCCACGGCACATTTCTTTTGACAAAAACACACAAAACCAACACGGATCAGTTAACACAGATGACATCTTTAAACCTGAATACATTTTTTCACTATAAACGCCACCAGTCAACTTTCGTGTAGGTAGGTTTCCATTGTTAGTTGTCAAAGTCTTCTTGAGTGGATTTCCCACTGTGTCACTTTTGTGTGAGTCAAATCAAGATTATAGGTAACAGAGAAGAAAAAGAAAGAGAAGAGAAGGTTAGACCCTCATTTTAGAGTTTAAGAAAAATCTACCAGCAGGTTGCAGTTCGAGTTGGTAATATACATGAAAGGGGGAGTCCAAGCCGTGTCACAGGTATCACTATATTAGGCTTTCAGGAAAAAGCATACAAAACACATATTGTAGTGGTCACACACAGAGACATAAATTTAGGAACAAGATCTGCCTTAGCTTGAACATAGTCAGCTCTGATAATAAGGAACAATGGACCGAAGCTATTATGAAACGAAACCCAGGTGCCAGAATGGAGGGAGCTTTTAGTTGAGTTCTCCTGGAATAAAAAAGTCTAACTTTTTTTTCAGACATATGTTGTCCTAAATTTTTCTGTTCTCACTTTAGAAGACAGCTGATTTTATTTGGGATTTGATTAATGAGATGTTCCATGCTGAAATTTCCTGAGTAACCTTTACATGAATTTTTTGTTTCATCTTTTCTGTCTTAAATAATTTATTTTCATTGGGATTGAGGAAAATATGCTAAATTATGCCCTTTATCGTATATACACGGTATCCAGGGTGGATTTCAGATAATTTGCAGTAGTTTGGGTAGCACATGGTAGTCTTACATGTGTCATACAATGTGCTGAGTTGGAAGGGACCCACAAGGATTATCAAAGTCCAGCTCCCAGGACCACCCCAAGGATCACCCCATGTGCCTGAGAGCATTGTCCTAGTACTGCTTGACCTCTGCAAGGACTGCTGTTGTGGCCACTGCCCTGGGGAGCCTGTTCCAGTGCCCAAACACCCTCTGGGTGAAGAACCTGAAAATATCCAACCAAAGCCTCCCCTGCCACAGCTTCAGGCCATTCCCTTGGGTCCTGTCACTGGTCACCACAGGGAACAGATCAGTGCCTGCCCCTCCTCTCCCCCTCATGAAGAAGTTGTAGAATCCTATGAGGTCCCCTCTCAGTCTTCTCCAGCTGAAGAAACCAAGTGTCCTCAGCCACACCTCCAACACCTTTCCCTCCAGACCCTTCAACATCCTCATAGCCCTTCTTTGGGTGCTTTCTAATAGCTTTATATCTTTCTTATATTGCAGTGCCATGGCAAAATAGTGGTGGAAAAATAGCTCTAGAAGTGTGATATTCATTAATTCATGAGAAGCATGAGCATGAGAAGCTTGATTTATGCCAAAAAGCATTTGTTTGCCACTTTCTCCTACCTATGTGGGAGGTCGACAGGCTGCTGAGATGTGTCTTAGAAAGCTGCAGGACTGGCAGAGCAGAAACCTTCAGTAGAATCTGAAGAGTTGCACACATAAGACAGATGGAGGCAAAGTCCAGATTGTCTGAGGTACCCAATGATGTCACACCCTCCAGCTGTGGAATTTGCAGGTAAGTTTGAATTTTCTCTCATTCTAGGTTTGAGAGATACATTCATATGTCCTTTGTCACACTGAAGGCCTTTTTGCTAAGTTGATTACTTTACATGACATCCTATGAATAAACCAGTTTATGATGAGAAATTTCCATTTACTTTTGTCCTAACCAGTGACCAAGAGCTTCCAATGAAACCAGAGCTTCTGGTCCTCTTGAAATAAGCAAGGTGTGTCCATTCCATGAGGCACTGCACTTCCTAGAGTTTTGTCTAGGAGCCTGAACATTATGGGAAACCACCTCAAGGATTCAGTATTGTGAAGTAACATTCTTTTGACTTGGAGGAGCAGTCAGAATTTCTGACTGATGAGTAAAACAAGGCTGAGCTAAACTTATTTTAGGTCAAACAGGGCTTCTCTCCCCTGCAGAATGCATGACAATTAGTAGATTTGCATCAGTTTTAGTCAGCAAAAGGTTAATAGTAGTAAGCATGAATATTTTGGCCTATTGTGCGGAACATACAAATATTCAAGGGTGTTTGTACTGAGGCTTTTGGCTGGCCCTCTATAAAGATACAAGCAAGAAGCCAAACATATGTTCTGGCGTTCTAGGCTTTGATTCTTAATCATGTTCTGTGCTTGCATTCAGAGATCTGCTTTGGGACCATCTCCAGTGTGAGAAAATATGACAGAGAAATCAAACACAGAGGTTGTGCATAGCGGTGTGGTGCTCCTACATGAAGGGGAGCTTTTGTAAGCACTAACATTGTTCTTCTTTTGACAGCACCCTCACATGTTCCCTTGGTTTATCTTAACTGGGAATAACCCCTAAGACAGGATATCTCTGGGCACTTCAGAGAAGTGCTTTTTGAAGGCAAAGGAAATGCTATTACAGGAGTGAGCCTCACATCTCTGTGGCAGTTAACAATCCTATAAACGCCGCTGCTGAGTGCAATGTGTGTCCATGGCTGGTCTCAAGTGTAGCTGCAGTGCCTGGCTTGTGGCACAGGAATCTCTCTTCCTCCAGGAGCATGCTCCCTAGCCTTGCTAATACTTGGCTCCCAGAAACAGACTAAACCACCTCAGACAGGCCATGTAGCACTGGCTGGGCACGTAGACCAGGTAATATGTCACAGCATGGGTAAAATTTGGTATCAGCTGTGACAAACTGTGAAATATGAAAGCTTCCCAGAAACAGAAAAATATGGAAATTAAGATTTTGCAATGGGTTTGGATTTGCTCTAACCTGACATTGTGCTCTTCCGTTCCTAAGAAATTTCTCAGGAATGGCTTCTATATTTTTTCAAGTCATCACCCTTTTACTTATTCTGTTTACCAGGAAAGAGATCTTATTTGTAAGCTGGACTTTTCTTTTTTTACTCTTTTCTATCCAGAAATGTTCCTCCTCCTTGATTTTTAATTTTCTTCTTAATAATTTAAAATACTCAAAAAGTCAAATGAAGAAATGCAAAAATTAACTGAACCCCATTGTCTAATTCTAAAATACATTTCATCTCCTTTGTAACTTTTTGCACTTTGGTAGTTCAGTAATTACAAGGGAATGTACTTTGCTGGATAGATCTCATATCGGATATATCTGCAGAGGAAAAGCCATGAAGTCAATGGAAATATCTCAGTAACCTGAGGTCAAGTTGTAATTTCCTGAGAAAAAAAAACTCAGTTTCTTTTCTTCCAATCAGTCTTGTCATCTCTTCTTCCTCACGTGTGCAACTTCATTTTCCAGTGCACATTTCTGTCTCATGACCGCTTGAGGCACATGGCAGGTGTGAAAAGCTGATCTATCAGCTGTTGAAGCCAATAGATTTTGATCACAGCTTGCTTTACATTGGAATCTAAATTGCTCTTTCTGCAGAAAATGTCGCGAAATATTGGTAAGAGGAAAATGGACCTGAATTCAGACAACACCCTACACCAACTGAGAACACTGAGAGCAAAAGAGCAGCAGCAGGAACAACACCATCCATAGGCCAAACTGCAAGATAATTAAACCAGAAATAGCATGGGGCAAGAAAGAGGCCAACTAATTCCATCAGAAGGATGTCATCTAGCAGTTCAAGACAAGAAGGACACACTGTATGAAGTGGAGATGAATGTGGCAGTCTGCCAATCTATCACAATCTTCTTTTATTAAAGATGCTTATTAGTATCTTATATTTCATATTAAATATTTATAGTTCTGATAATAGAGTGAGGAAAGGAGGCCTGTTCCAGAGATTCATCTGTACAAGGAGTTGTCCACTGATGTAAATTAGATCAGTGAAGCTTGGGATATTTGTGTTTGCAGTCCCATCATCATTTTTATTTCAGGGCTGCAGGTTGGGTTGGCAGCTGAGCTACCTGTAGGCATGTTGCTCTCCTCGCCATGGATGTGTGCACCTCTTACTTTCCTGCAAAGTGTTTTCCTTCCTGCATCAACTGTTTTGGACTTCAGCAATTCTCTTAAGGGATCTGTGTTTTAGCCTGCATGGCTGGCAGGCCAGTGCTGTTATTCCCATTCTCCCACATGGAGACTCCTGCGGCTTTTAAAGGACATGCAGAGAAGCAGTGCCAGCTTTGTGAATATATAGCCCCACCATTCTTATTAGATTCCATGAAAGATGAGAATAGGCCCTTTGATGCTTTCAGTGAGTGCTGAAGCCTTTAGCAATGTTGTGAAAGGTCGTTGGAGAAGAGCTGGGGGGGACAGATTCAACTGGTACTCAGGGGAATGGTCTTTGGGATGTGGAACTAGTCTGGGAGAAAATGTGAAAACAGAAGTGATTTATATTGAAATGAGGGTTATGAAGACAGCAATGACCACTGAAACATACACAACAATAACTCAGAACAACCTCTCTGGCACACTCTGCTGTGCCATCTTTTTAACCCTGGAGGAGGTGACTGGGAAGAGAGATTTAGAGCAGATCTGTGGGACTGATATGAGTGAACGGATCTGACTTCTATCTAGGTGCTCCTGGGTTCTCATCAGCCCCTTTCAAGGCATGAGGGAAACCATCTCGGTCCTCTGTGATCTGCTCCCTGGGATACAGATAGCAGGACAAAGCAGTCATTCTCTTTTTCTCCCATGGTAAGTGGTCTCTGCCCTTTTGATATTAAATATATGGGGTCTTTCCAGAAGGGTAGTGTGAAATGTCAAAGAGATAATGTATTTAAGCATTCATCTAGTTTGCAACCATTTCATGCCCACCACACAAAGACATAGAAGGCTTCTCACTCATTTCTCTGCACTCATCATGCTGCCATTGTGGGACCAGAAGATAATGAGATGAATAGGAAGCATTTCCTCAGCATGAGCGATGTAGGAACATCATTATTAATGTTCGTACAAAATATCCCATCTCTACATGATGTCTACATATCTGAGATACAGCCCTCTGCCAGATATAAAAAACCATGCCCATCCAACAGTGATCTGTTACTTAATGGAAAGTCTGCTCAAATTTCAGTTTAAATTGCATTTATTATTTATGTCTCAAGTACAGAGAATACTGAATATGTCTTCCCCTTATAGTGTTAGGGGATTAGTAGTTTCCATTTAAACAGACAGATATTGGCCCAGAAGGATGTTGAACATGTCCATATTCAATATTTAAAAATTGCAAAAACCCTTTGAAATCAGTGCAAAGAAATTATAACGAAGTAGCCTTTTCTGTACATACTGAGGTGCTAATTTTCATGTGGTTGGGGTCAGCACCTGCAGCTCTGCTCCCAGTCACCAGTGCTTTTCCCTCTGGCTCCTGGTGGGTTAAGTGAGTGCCCCTCCTGGGTGAGTGTGCCAGCCTGAGGGCAGAAGCTGTAGGGATGGGGTTCAAAGGGAGGTACAGGGCTGGACAGACACATGGTGGTGTTGGAGGTGATGCACACAAAGATGGTCACAGGGGCATTACCTGCAAGAAAACCTTACACTAGATAACAATATTCTGATTTTGGTAATATTTTTCTCTTTGTGGCTTGCCTGCTAGCATGGATAGTTTTCAAACAGGGTATTGAGGTGACACATTTACTCATTAATTTCTGATTTTTGTGACCTGTGATTTGACCACAAACAACTCACTGCACACGTTCAGTGCTCAGCAAGCCACGTGTGACACCTCTTGTCCTTGCTTGGGTGGGTCGCCCACGGCACTCCAGATCTCACTGGCACAGTGAATCCAGGTGTTTGAATAATTCATCACCAAGACACCTGGGCCTAGCTGACAAACTTCCTTCGTGTTTCAGGTTGTTTTTTTCCTAAAGCCTTGGAACAATGCAGTTTGTCTTCTCACACTAATTCATTCATATTCATATTTTCATAGTAGACATTTTGAATGCTTTAGTTAAAGCTGTACCCAGAAGTACACACTGGAACAGATGGGAGAAAGAGCTAGGAATTTTCATGATATTTTATGGGCTGGACAACAACCACAACCTGATCCAACAAATTTTCTTGTTCTCAAACATTTTATTGTCAATACACTCCTCAGGAATGTACTCAAGAGTTGTTCGGGGACATGGAAAAATATTTACCTCAGCCTTCCACAATTTATTACTTATTGTTTGAAAAAGTTGCCTCTTTCCTGCGCCAACATTTATCATCTTGGGAACACACTGGAATATAGCAGTGATATTAAACAATAATGTGCTCTTTGCTGGGATAAAATAATATTGCTGAGCCACTGCAGAGGAAGCCAAAAACCACATGTGAAATAGTTCTTTTGGAAGGGCAAGAAGTCTCAGCGTTTGTTAGCAAATAACTTAGCTAGTGGTGCAGACATCAAATGGCTTCGGCAGCACTTGCAAAGCTATTCTGAATATGCATTTTCCCTGGAGTGCTGGGGCACAAAGCCACTGTAATGAAGGTTAGAAATGTAAGAATCCTGCACCAGTAAAATATAATAATATAAAAAACCTAAAACCAACAACTTGCAGAAGATTTAGGGGAAGAAATTATAGGCAGTGAGTCTTCTAGCAATCCATATTAATTTAATTTTTATTTGCATGGCCCTGAATGAGACACTGCCTTAGTGTCTGGGTGGAGGTGGCTGCTCAAACTTCTTTTTTCCATATTAACCCTGGCTGGAGAGGAAGAGATTGCCATCCCTCTCCTCCAGTTGTTCAGCTGCTTTCTTAGCTGAACAAATTTTTCAAATACACAGATTTTGCTCCCCACAACCCCCAAAGCAGTCTAATACTTTCTCTTGTGCAGTGGGTTGTATGTGGTGAAGGCTTCCTATACAAAAAAAGCACAGCTGCAAATGCAGCATTCTTTAAATATTTCCCTAAAAGGCCTCTTTGCTGACTCGCTGATGGAATACTTGGTGGGAGATACATAGTCCTGTGTGTTTAGTAAAATTCTTGTCCTTGAGGACTTCCTCACTGTCTAGTTGTGCCTGCCTATAAGCTCCTCCAGGACACACAGTAATTGTAGGGGAGGAGAGACCATCTTCAGTGCAGTGTCCTAATGCAGCCTGCTACAGAAAGCCCTTAAATCTTCCTCCATAAACCGTAGAATTGTAGATTAGTTTAGTTTGGAAAAGACTTCTAAGATCATCAAGTCCAACTGTTAACCCAGCACTTCCTTGTCCACCATAATGCATGTCCCCTAGTGCCACATCTACAGATCTTTTAAATAATACCTCCAGGGATGGTGGCTCCACCACTTCCCTGGGCAGCCTGTTCCACAGATTGACAACCATTGTAGCAAGAAAATTTTTCCTGGTATCCAATCTAAATCTCCACTGGTGTGTCTTGAGGCCATTTCCTCTTGTCCTGTCACTTGTTACCTGGCAGAAGAGACTGACCCCCAACCTCTTTGCAAGTGGTTGTAGGGAGTGAAAAGGTCATCCCTGAGCCTCCTTTTTTCCAGGCTAAACAACCCCAGCTCCCTCAGATGCTCCTCCTCAGACTTGTGCTCCAGATTCTTCACCAGCTCCGTTGCCCTTCTTTGGGCTCATTCAGATCTATGCAATACAACAATTAATGCAAGATGTGTTTTGGATCACCCTTCTCTTTGGAGTTCAGCTCATTCAGCTGGGTGCCAGGAGCTCCGTGCCTATCATCAGCTGAGCCTGCACCTCCCTAAAGAGCCATCCCTGGTTGGAGCCTCTGTGGGCCTCTCTGTGCTGCCCCAGCATCACAGGGTTGTGCAGTGACCTCAGCATGGAAGGGGCTGAGAATCTCCTGGGAGTTCATGGGGCGCAATTACCCCATTTCAGCCAAAGGCTCTGAGCTGTGCACCTACTTTGGCACTACACAGGTATGTTATCTAACCTTCTAAAGACTCACCTGCCCTGTGGGTGCCTCTGCGTGCACCAAAGAACAAATATAAACTTTTATTCCCTTTTGATGTTTGCAAAGGGGTAAGAGGGGGGAAAGTATCAGTGCTGTGCCTGGAGGGAGAAGAAACAGCATTAGAAGGGATGGGTAAGCTGAGAGAGACGGAGCAGTTCTCAAAAAAAGTATTAATAACTACTAATAAAGGCACATTTGAATACTGATTTTAGGTTGTGATGGATCTAAAGAGCCCTGCATGCACTGGAATTGTCCTGGCCCACCTCTGAAGTGCTCCCACCTGAAGGGCAGGGTGCCCCAGTTTCTTAAAAGTTCGCTCTGGAATCGACACAAGGTGTGAAACAAATCTTTGAACCCTGGGTGCTTTGCCCAACTCCTGTTCCTTTATTAGAAGCCCAGAAGCCAGCATGGAATAAGCAGGGTAACAGTACAGCACGGCACATTTTTATAGCAAGGCCAAATCTTTATTATGCTTCTTGGCCCAGTTTAGTGGAGAACACTGCTGGGCCTGATTTCAGTTTTGATATCATACACCGAGGCTGCAGACCCTTAAGAGTACAAGCTGGAGAAAAGAACATAGAAAATGTTAGGAATGAGAAAAGGCCATTCAACACATTGATGCTTGTCTCTTGTAATACAGCGTTTCCCCCAGGATAGCATCTAATTGCTTCTTGAACGAGCCCACTGTCTTTGCCTCAACAACCTTGCCCAGTAGGCCATTCCAAACATTTATTATTCTTTGAGTGACAAAGCACTTCCTTATGTCTCCTCTGAATTTGTTTTTTGAACTTCCATTTATGCCCCCGATCCTGTCATCTGTGCTGTATCAAAAGTAGTAACATGCATTGATATTATCCATTCAGCTAAGATTTTTGTATACTTCTGTTAGACCCCCCTTAAATGTCTTTTTTTTTTTTTTTAAGTTGAATAGATTGAGGTTTTTTTTCACCTTTCACTAACTTCTACAATTTTATCCTGGAACCAAGTTGAGCAAAAATATTTGTTAAAGCCTGACTTACATTAGATCACACTGAATGGATGTATAAAGTCTACTGCAGAAACACATTTTAGTAATTTTTTTTCTCCTACTCTTTTGGAGACTAAACTATAATTTAGTTTTTCTAGTGCTTGCATCTGGTTATTTTGCCAAAAGTTAACTTTTGGCAAAAGTTAACTAGGAAGATGTCAAGAATAAAAAGCTTGGTATGAAATTTGGAAAAATCTGATCTTTAATTTTTTTTTCATTTATACTGTGGGCTTCCTCCCCACTTCTCTTCAAGTAGTGGTTTGGATTTTTTTAAGAGAATTGCTTATCATTTGGGATTTTCCATGTGATAGTGCTTTGCAGAATCTATATGAAGATATGTCAGAACACATCTGTGATCTCCCCAAAAGCCACTGAACCAAACAGTCACAGGTTCAGCCCTCATTCACTTCCACAGCCAAGGTGAATAGTTCATTACCTTTTTGGATGACATTCCAGGGCATGTGTTATGCAGGAGGCCAGAACTGATGATCTAATGGTCCCTCCTGGCCTTAAAACATATCTACAAATAATGATTATAGATGAAATATATATGTCCTGCACAAAGTGAAAACCAGCAGGCTTTGGGTGGGAATAAGAAATTAAGGAAAAGAATTTTGCCTCAGCCCTTTCCCAGAGGCTGGACAAACAGCATTAGCCTGATGGCAGCCATGGCTACTTACTCATTCTCTCTTAAGTTTTTCATCCTATTTTTCATATTAACAGTGTGGGGTTTGGTTTTTAGGCCATCTGTAAATCTAGTTTTCTCTGAATTCCTTCTCGATGTATTTCTAGGAATGTGAGATCTGAGCAAGACCTGCAGGTTGTCCCTACAGCACCAGACTGAGCTGGGATTATTTCCTCACAGGTTCTCCACAGAGGTAAATGCTTTCCGACAGCATCACTGAGTCTGGATCAGGTAAATTAGTATATGCACAAATTAGCTTAGACAAAGGACTAGCATAATTTATAGTTTGGAGGTGAGTTTGGTCTCATCCTGTGTATTTTGTGTGCAGGTTTACCCTGTGGGACCCAGGCACGCTGCTGCTGGACCATCACAGCCCAGGGAGTCATTCTTCTTTCCCCGGGTTGGGACCCTGGCTGTCAGTCAGCCCTGCACCAGCACGGTGTAGGACTATGCTGGATCATCTCTGGGTAATGAACAAGTCAGCCCCATAGGTCTCAGGAAATTATTTTTGCTATTATGCTACCAGGGAGAGAAAACTGATGTATGAGACTGTAATTATTGGGATCATGCTTCAGTTCTTCTCTGAAAAATCTGAACAATATTTGCTTTGCTCCAGGCCCTGGGAATCTCCCATGATTTGTCAAAAAATAATTGTTGGTGGTACAATAAATTTGTTGTTCAATTCCCTAAGTGTTCTGGGCTGTATGCAGTGTGAAAAGCTGATTTGTTTATATTCACATTTTCTCTATATTCCCTTACCCATTCTTTGTCATTATCTTTATTTCTACAGGTTTATTTCTCTCCAGTGTTTTCTAGTTGTTCAAACTTTGTGTTTGTATATTTATTTAAAGGCAGATTTCAAAAGATTTCAGTCTCTCAGTTTACTGAAGGATTCAGCTTCTTGCTAGTTCTTCATCTCCCCTGGTATTTTTGCGAGCGCTCTTGTTCTCCTTACCCATCTATCTAGCACTAACCTCTTTGGTCTCTTTGCTGCTCACGTCAGTTGCTCACAAACCTCAGAGTCCTGGTTTTGAACTACAATCCCCTTACATTCAGCAAGTCTTTGGACATTATCTGCTCCTTGTTCTACACTTTTTTTTTCTTTTTTTTTTTTTTTGGTAGAGGAATTCGGTGGCTTCTGACATGTTTTTAGAAGTCTGAAATATTTTTCTGCACAGATTTTCATTTTTCCTCCTAAGAGGGCTTCATTCCTACCCCACATAATGCAGCTGTGGGAGCAGAGGAGCTGGAACCCAGCACTAGTCACCACCAGGAGAGATGACACAGGGGCAGGGTACCAGCCTGGGGCATGGATGAGCCTGGAACAAACCTTTCTTCTCTCACAGGCTTCCCCTGAGGGAAACCATTTATTCTTTCTACTTCAGCACATCTGTACAAAATGCTGATATAAACCCATCTTTAACATGTGGTTACAAAGAGAGTTTTAGAAGTGGCCAAAGATGTCAGGCCCTGCTTGGAGGGCTTTGCTGCGTGAGGTCACTGTGACCCAGCATGAAATTGTTGTGCTTCTGCTCCTTGCAAAGATCCTCCTCACTCCTCATGCAGTGTTCCTTCAGGTGAACCTGCAATGCAAGGACATCTGTCACTTCCCTAGGATCAGAGCTGCCTGGAGGGAAGCACATCTCTGGGAGGACTGAGACCATGATAGCTCCATGTCCATGTGAAAAGGGCTGTGGGGTTTTTGTTATCTTTGGCAAGTTGGTCCTTCCATTCTGCCCAGCATTTCAGATTGTTAAGACTGCTTGTCCTGTCAGAACTACCAACTATAACTAGACCATTCACTGGATTTAAACATTTTCAAGTGTTTACAACCACATCTCCTCCCCAGGGGGATCTCTGAGCTGCAGTGCTTGCTGTATTCTCTTTGGCGAGCTCCACAGAGTTCCTGAATTTATGTGCTTAAAAATCAATGAGCCTTGGTTAGACAAGAACCCAAATGCTGTGACTCCACCCCGAGGATTTCACAGGGATTCTGAGAGATATAAATAAACCTTGGTTTTGTAGCCTTTAGAACCTCTATCAAAAACTTTAAAGTCAATTTAAAATTATGAGCCAGATACGCCATGAGAATCACACTTTAAAACATAGGTCATCTTTATGTGGTAAGGTGTGAGAAGCTATTTAATTAAATGAATTGTAATCTTCTGCAGCCTCTGCTAGCCAACAAGAGCTTGTGACAGAGCAGGTACTGAAAAGCCTGGTTGTATAAATACTATCATTCAGATCTGGGCTCTTCTGTGCCGTGCAGGTCTCATGTCCACCTTGCTCCCCGGGGCAGCTGGGTGGCAAACACGGGCGTGCAGATATGTCCACAGCCCAGCCCATCCCCTCCACACAGCTTTCTCCTCCCATGGACTTCAGAGCTCCCCAAAGGCCTGGTCAGGCTCTCTGAAAGTGAAGTGAGCAGAGTTTGGCCTTTTGCTCAAAATACAGCCCAGCCATACCAAAAGGAGTGCCCTGGGACCCCCTCATTTGGTGTGGGCCACGTGGACGAAGTCCTTCTCACAGGCTCTCTTTGCTGCAGTATTTTGTGTCAAGCTAAAGCAAGCAGGAATCTTCCTTCGCCTTTGAAAGAGATGTAAAAGAGGCATGGAGAGATGGAAGAAACAACCAGAAGAATCCAGAGAGACAAAAAGTCAAGAGAGAGAAAGAAAGAGACTGAGAGGGAGAAAGGTGAAAGAAAGAGCTGTCTCAACAGTCAAGGGAACAGGTGGTGTGTCATCTCCCTCTCAGCATAAAGAGGTTGTGTGGGAAGAGGGATATGACAGATAATATATCAAAGGAAATGAATTGCAGGATTAAGATCTTGACTTTGCTTTGTCAAATTTGCAGGTGATTATTGTATAACTCTCTGCAGCTCCTCTCAGTGATGGAAATGCTCTTCAGATCCTCACGACCCAGAATCACTGGTAAAAGCAACAGCTCTTCAGAGAGATGCTTACCTAAAGTAGCAGAAGGCTTCTTAAATATCCTTCAGGCTTCTTCCAGCAGTGTTACACATTCTGTGTAATCTCTATGTTCTTGAGATGTATTTTCCTCCTGACAAAATAAACCTTGAGATATATTTTCCAGGCTGACAGTAAAATTTGAGCTCAAAAAATACACTGGGAATCTCTGAAGTAAAATTTCGTTAAAATTTATAATTTTCAATTTGGCATTATAATAAACACACTTTAGAACTATTTTTTGATATTGAAAACCAAGGCTAAATCCTGGGCACAAACAATGCATAAGACCTTCATAGATAAGGATTTGTACTCAGAAAGTACTTCACCTTTTTTTTATATTACAGATGGTCAAATGAAGATAGAACTTTTGTCCTACAAGTCAAGTATCTTTGATATTCATATTATGTAATAGATATGGTATCCTTTGAGGCATGCTGAGACTTTCAGGTCCTAAAAACGCGAGCTTTCTCCTGGAAAACAAAATAAATGTCAAAAACCCATTAGAGGATTGTGTCCAATAAGACCAACTCCTGTCCAGGGCTAGCTGTGAGAGTCTGGAGGGAAAAGTAGGTTTTGCTAACCTGTCTGAAATGGCTCCCAAACTCTGTAGCATAAAATAGTAAAGGCAATTTATAACTGCATCTCCCTCTCCCACTTGGCCTTTTCCAAACCCTTAGTGTTCATCATTCAGGGCTTTAAAATGGTAAAAGGAAAAGTTGTAAATGGAGACAAAATCAAACCAAAACAAACCTCTTAAAAACAAACTCAGATCCAAGAGATCACTCTTGCCCTCCAAATCAGGGAAATTCACACCTCATTACCACCAATGGGGATTCCAGACAAGGCATATCCAAATGGGACCAAAGTTATTTGAATGAAAAATTCAGCCATCCTCTTTCTTCTGCCTTCCTCCATCAGCTCCCTGAAGTGACAAGCAGCAAGAAACCTCTTCGGCCTCGCAACGTTTGAAGTGAAACTTTTTGGGAAATACTGAAAGTCACTCACAGTCCCAAGGGGATGGTGATCCATTTTTTTCCACTCTCCCTTCTTTGTAGTTTGCTTTCCCCTATATACTTATTTTTTCCCCCTTCTTACTGCAGCTTTTCTGATCACAGTATCACAGTGACTTTATCACCGTCACCTCCTCATTGTGAACCAGCCCATCCCTTGGAGGCAGAGAGCTATTGTGGAGGAGGTAAGTAATTTGTTTTGTTCAATGGATTTCTTGTTATGCATGCATGCAAAGCCACTTTTATCTCACATTTAAATTTGTGTTTTCCCTCTTATGATTGGTTTTGTGACATCAAAAAGATTTCAGCATCTTCAAAAAATCAAGAAGAACAAACTCTTAGAAAAATAAAATAAAAATAAAAAGAAATCCTTCCTAATATACCCAGTATTTCAGTACAGCTTTAGAAAAGAAGAGATTCACTTGGGATACTGGCTACTAACGACTATGGAAATAAGCCTGATTTTTTGATCTCTAGGCCCAAACATTATTCTTTTTCTTTTTCTTAGCCTCAAACAATGTCTTCAGATAGCCCAGGTAAAAGCAAGCCAGAAACAAAACAACATCATAGAGGAATTGCTTTATGCAGATACTTTCAGCTACACTACACAACTCGCATTGTCTTTGAACCCAGTGTGATGAGAGAATGATTTGAGACTCCAGGGACAACTCCTGGATATGTTTTTACTTTAGCACACTGTAGTGAGACAGAAATCTTTGGCTTAAGAAATGTGTTCAGCAATCTTCTGCATTTGGGGGGTGTTTATTTCTGTCTCTCTAGTAACTCTTTGGACAATGCTGAGAGCTGAGGTCAAGGAGCAGACACACTGTACATATGAGGTTATGGAGACTTTCTTTAACCTTTAAGAAAATATTTTGTCTATGCTTACTGGGTGGCTGAAAGCAGGGGTGGGAAAGTCCAAGCAAATTCTTCTCATAACCAGGATAAGTGGCTGTAATTGTAAGGCTGTTTTTGGGGGAAGGAGCCATGTATATCCTTTGATTTTCAGTCATGTGCCTGCTTTTCTCAGAACACTTTAATCAATTTACTTCTTGGGAATTGGTTAGAATTTGCCTAAATATCTGCCATGAATTGAAATATTGAACCTCAGTACAAGTGAATTGCACACAGCCTGTGGACTCTGACATGCAGGACCCAGATTTTTAGATTCAAGTAACTCCAGGAGAGAACAACAGTCCATAGAATGGCTTTCAGAGGTTTTCTTAGAAATTGAATCATAAACTGTTTGGAGCACTTATCTGCAGTTCAATTTGTTTCTGTAAAATTCAGACTCTTTTTGGAAGCAACTGAACGGAAAAGATTTTTTTAAAATTTGATCCTCTACGACATTTTCCATTCAAGACTCCTTCTTTGATGAAGAGGTGTGGACCATAGGGCAAGGCATCTTCTCTGAAGCAGCAAGGCAATGCACGCAGCAGAGGCCCTGCTGCCTCCCAGGCATCCTGGCTCTCCAAGTCATGGTGAATAAGTGATGCTGGCTGGGACACGTGTGCTTTTTAATACAATGTTCTGTAGTGTGGGAAAAAAAACAGAAGCCTGTCTTGCTGCAATTTACAGTTATAAAGCTGGAGTCACTTTACTGACCAAAACAGAGCCCTCAGAAAAAAAAAAAAAAAAAAAAAAAAAAAAAAAAAAAAAAAAGAGACACTTTACTAACCAAAACAGAGCCCTCAGAAAAAAAAAAAAAAAAAAAAAAAAAAACCCCCAAAAAAAAAAAAAAAAAAAAAAAAAAAAAAAAAAAAAAAAAAAAAAAAGGCAGGTAAAATTTAAACATGAGCATGATCTTACATCTCACACTGTAGGAAAGGCCTAGGATGCAGAGACAGCCATCCTGAACCTTCAATAAAATCTTTTGTCCTAGATTTTTCCTAGGGCAGGGGATTTTCCTTGCCCCAGTGTGGGAAATACTACATTGCCAAAACTGTGGCAGGGGACTCAGTTTCACAGCTGTTCATGTGAACCCACACCCACCTAGGAAACACATCTACCAGCATTTGGCCCAACACATGTGTGTGTTGGGGCTCAAAAAATGTACAAGAGGCATCAGACAGTGCAAAACAGAGGTGTGACCTAAATTCTGTGTTGTGCACCAGCCAACCCCATTTTTTAAATTACTCACCATATCCAAAGCAGCCACAGAAAATAGAAATCTCTGCAATAAACAAAAACTTTATTGAGAGTTAATTCCACTGCAAGGGTGCTTGCTTTAAAGTGACATGTGGGCTTTGCTATCCCAGCTATCTAACCCCCGAGTGCTACTGGACACAGAGCTACAGAAGTATTTAGGTGCCTAATTCTGGCAAATGTGTCCCTTTCTTTCCCAATGAAATCAGTTCTTCTGTTCTCAGCCCCTTTGTGAATGTGGACTGAAGGTATTAATTATCCTGAGGAAGGGATTTTGGGTACTGTGGGAGTCTTTCCACTGCCATGAATGCAAGCAGGACTGATTAGGAAGGTAATTTGAGGCCATTACCAGCAAAGGCTGGAGGAAGGAGGTCTTCTAGCAGGGCCTGAAACCTTCCCCCTCCAGCCCCATGTTCACTGCTATCCTTGAATTTTAGGGGCTTTTCATTCTGGCAAATGTATTTTATGAACCTGATGTACACTTAGCTAGAACAATCCCACACTGGGATCCAATTTCAAACCCACAAAGGTTGATTTATCCTTTTTCAGGCTATGTACTCATTTGAACTAAAATTACCCTGCTGCCTGCCTTCTTGATAGCAATTACATCTAAAGAGAGAGAAGCACTGAACTTCATGTATTGGTAATGGTCTTTCCATCTATATTTTTCCTTGGGGATAAAGTTGTATGGGAAAATTAGACACATTAGCCTCAGAAAAATAGTGAAAAAAATTACATATTTTATACTTTTAAAAAGTATCCTCATGTTACCAATTAGATACATTATTTAATGCAGGTATTTTAGCATTATGGTGCCAGTCTGTATATAAAACAGAACGAAATCATTTTTGATAGTTATTTAAGGGCATCCTAAATACACTCAAGAATAGTACATTTTAATTTTCAATAATGCCAGCAGACTCAAGCATTCAGATTTTAGCATAACCAGCAGGAAAACTGTTTGATGTTTTAATTATGTCCCAGAAAATGCTGAATGTGTTATAAAAGAAATCTGAAGAGGGGAGGGGGAAAAAAAAGGTTTTTATTACTGCTCAAGAGGAAGGACGTTTTACAACATAGCATTAAAAATGTAAAATGGAATAAAAAAGAACTCAGATAGTCAAAACTTTGTCTGCAACAAAGTAGGCCAGAGAAGCACAATAATATGTCTGTTAGAAGCAGTCAGCAGTGAGAAGTGAGGGAGAACATTTACATAGACACAGGGCTGAAGGAAAGGAAAAGCCTTAAAATAACCCCAAAGTCTTTTAAATTATGTTTAAGACTAGCCAGAACCCGGTAACCATTCCCAACAAGGTGTCTCGGAGGATTTCAGAGTTCCTGATTAATGTGGTGACCTACTGCTCTCTGATGCAATGCATTTAAAACCCAGCTGGGTATTCGCAGTCGGGATGAGGCTGTTGGGACTTCCTGGGGCTCTATCCTGCTGGCACTGGGGTCAGCCTCTGCAGCAAGGCTCAGGAAAGGTGTCCCCAAGGGAGGGGGAAAACGAGAACCTGAATTGTTGGGAATGAATTGAACCAGATGTAGAAAGCCCCAGCAATTCAAGCAGCGATAGGAAGCAGTGTGTGTGTGTATGTGTGCGTGAAGGGGGGGAAATTGCCAAGGTTTAACTCTTCCTGCCCTTGGCAGGTGGAGGAGGACGAGGGGGGACAGCACTGCCATGTCCCATGTCCCCAGTGCAGGGACCAGTGCAGGGTGGCAGAGCCGCTGCAGGACAGGGCTGCTGAGGGGTGTGGGCAGCCAAAGCCTTCCCTCTGCTCATCACGCCCCTGGCACGCTGCCAGTCCTTGCATACCCATATACCCACAAATTCACTCATTTCTGGCACCCAGTTTCTTTGCCTTGCTACTATTGTGAGCTCCTTTAAGAAAGCAAAATCTTCCATTTGGTTCAGATATATAATTTACATCGTGTCGATACATTTTTATCCCAAAAAATGTTTACTTCAATCTTTTTTAAAACATCAATACAGTGAATTTGTGTATGTATATTTATACTCACATGCATATACAACACATATGAAAAGCAGGTCTGTGATTGTACTGCATAGATACATCTTAGCACCATTGATGCTTTAAAAAAGCCAGCACAAAGCTTTCTGAGGCTATGGCTTCTTAAAAAAAATAACCCTTTATTGATAAAATCATAAATTATGTATCTAAACAAAGCAAACAATAAAAGGCCTGTTTTATTATGTAGTTGATAATGTCAAAATGATGAAAGATTTTGGAGTCAGATGTCAATGAAACAGTGCTGTGAAACCTCCTTGAGCAGAATGGTATTTCAAAATGTCCAGTGTCATGCCTGGCTATTATGATATATGTTTCTTATTTACCATTTCAGTTCTTAGAGCTTCTGTGCTTTTGATATTTTGACTGTTTACTTAAACTCTGTATGCAAAAACAAAGCTCAAATACAAAGCTGGAGTATTAAGATTAAAGAAGAACTAGGATTCCAAGATTAAAAAGGGAGATGAATGTCTCTTGTAAATGTGTATAGTTAGTCTGATTTTAGAGGCCTTTTGGCAAAGATTAAAAAAAAAAAAATCAACATAGTAAAAGAAATAGTCCAAAATGCCTTAAAAAGCATGTGTAGTAGAAAAGTCTTCCTCCAGCTATAAATGAACCACACTCTGGTGCATATGACAAAAGTTAATGTTAGAGGGAGCAGGAAAGCCTCAAATGATGCAGTTTGAATGTTTTTCCCTTATTGCACCCTATTCTCTTATGTCCTTTCCATTTGATTATAGCCTGAAGCATCGACAGAGGTGACAATTCGGAGAGCAGAGGCACGAGGGAGGCTCTTGCCCGAGCCCAGGCAGGTGCTGCATGCCCAGGTGCAGTGTCCCCGTCCCTGTCACACACACAGAGGTGTTTCCCAGGCCGCCCGGAGACACAGACACCTCAGGAGAGCATCAGAGACCCGGGCTGATCCTCCCCACCCTCTCCTCCCTCCTGCATCAGAAGTGGAACTTGCTACCAAGAGAGCATCTGCCATTGTTATTCCATGCTGTAAACGTCCACCTTTTGAATAGTGTTTCCGTGTCTGTGTCAAGGCTGGGAGTCTAAGAGTTCAGGGAGACAAAAACTTGCTTGACAAGCAAAGGTTTTTCTTGAAAAAAGGAGAGGGAAAAAAATGCTTCAGACTCACGGGAATAAGTGAAAACGACAGAGGCTTGAGACAAAGATCAGAAGTGATCCCGAACGATTTGTTGTCGGAGGATGCTGGCAGAGGGACCTGCATCCTTCGGGCCGCCCTGCTCACCGCAGCCAGCGGGCGATGGAGCGCGCCTGTCGGTGCAGCAGGGAGAGTGCTTCAGGTTCATTTGCTTCCTGCGGCCTTTTTTGCTCATTGCCATTGTTTGCACTTGCTTCTGGCAGGAGGGGAGGCGATGTTCCCCCTGCCGGGGCTGCTCGGGTGGGACGGCAGCCGGGGCTCCGTGCCTTCCCCCAGATGATGCTGAGCAAAGCCGGCTGCCCCGCAAGGGAACGGAGCGTCAATCGCCGGCACTCACGGGCCGCTTCTCGCTTTCTCCTTCCGTGCGTTTCACCTTTTCTGACTTGTGAACCATGAAGTGTTTTCCAGAGGAGTATGTCCCTTTTGAAATGCACATTCTTTAAGTGCTGTACAGCATAAATGGACTTGTTTTTCTTAGCCACGTCTCACAGACAACTTAGAAGTAGACCACAGAGCTCCCCAGAGGTCTGCAGACCCCCGGGTTGAAAACTAACACTCTAATGTTAATCCTTTCAGCTGCCCAGTCCAGGAAATGTGATTATTTTGCAACTGAAAGAACAGAGGCAAAGAAAGGTGATGCCAGAAAACAGGAATTTTGAAAGCTCTGCTCCCATGTAGGAGCACAGCCACGGCTGGAAGTGAGGGGTGGTTTTCCTACATGGCTTTCAGATGCTATTGAAATGACTCCCAAAATGTTCCCCTTTCATTAATTGTCTAAATTCACATTCATAGGTGCTAAATCCCTCTGACCTCGGAGCCCACCCCCCAAGAAAATCAGACCGATTTAGTCCTTTCTGCAGCAGTGGACATAGCTGGGTGGGGAAAGGAAACAGTGCCAGGTTTTGCATGAGATACTGAGATTTTAGAGGTAGCTGGTGTTCACAAACACTGGGAGCACGTCTCCACCTACTCTCCTGGGATTCCTCTCTCTTAAAGTGGAGCACAGTTTGGACACTTTGATTCCTGCAAGTATATTCAAATTAAATTTGGCATTCACAGATTTGTAGATTTTTGAGGCCAGGAGTGCATCCTTTTTTCACCCATTTTCCCCTGCATTCAGCCCAGTAACATGAATCTGACTAGAGCATAGCTTTTGTTTGATTAAAGCACATCTGCCAGAAAAGTGTTCAGACCTGATTTGAAGACATCAGGAGAGAGACTCCACCTCTTCCCTTGGTGGTTCATTCTAGTGGCTAATCACCCTCAATGTTAAATATTTGTGCCATTCTTGCTAGATTAAAGAGCATTTCAGTACGTGGCATTCCTATGAGATAATGCTTGCAATGAAGTAACCTTTTAATCTTCTTTTTGATAAATTAAACAGTGTGAGATCTTTAGGTTTTGCACTGTCAAACATTATCTACAGTCAGTAAATCATTTCTGTGGCTCTTTTCTGAGCCTCCTCCAATTTCATAATGCCCTTTTTTAACATGACAACTGGATCCCACAGTCTAGCATATGCTTGCCTGTGGTGTATTCTATAACCTGCTTATTCTTTCCTTTACCAGGAGGGTGAGAATCATCCCACCTAAGTTTAGCCAAACTAGAAGTTCTTGTATCTAAAAATCAGCAAAATTTCAGCTGATCTGCCAGGATGCCTCTGTAGTCACCAGAGACAGACAGACCTGAAGGGCAGGCTTTCCCATTTAGGTAATTTTGCTTCAGGGTGTATCAGAACACCTTTTCTTAGAATTATTTCCACCTTGCCAAGAGACTCATGTGCTGCAAGTGTCACCCCTGTAATCATCAGCATTCTTTTTTGTCCCCCTGTCAGGCTCTCTGTTCTCCCATACCTGTAATCAGCAAAGACTTTGAGAGAGCAGGTCAGAAAATGTTTTCAAAGAGAGCAAAATTTCCAAAAACAATTTGCAGCCATGTTCTAACGTGGACATAATTTTCACTGAGCCCGATTCATATGCATGAGGCTATTGATGTTTACAAACTGAATCCACTCAAGAAAACATCAGCTAGTTGCAGACAGACCAGTACTAGTCATTGCAAAATTTTGTTAAGGAGAAATCCCATTCAGTGATGACTCTGTGTTGACAAGTGTATTTTGGAGATCTGCCAAGTAGCCAGCTCTTCACCCATTCATCCTGTGCCTTATCAGTTTTGCAAATACCAGTATTTCAATCAAAACAGTATGTGAATTAAACTTAACAGCAATTCCATAATTATCTTGCTTAAGAAATTCATTATAAAGTACCTCTAATCTTCATTTGCATTTTTCAGTCTTTTTTCTTATTCCTTTCAATTTATTTTGATTAATTGGCTCTTTTGAGCCAACTGCGTATGTTCCTTGCTTGGACTCTCCTGTTTGTATCACTGGTGCAACTGTAGGTGTCTAGTGACCACTGTCTTTCATGGCTGTAACTAATTAACTCCTGGCAGTCAGGAATGCTGCACTGAATCTGTACATTTCTCATAAAAGGAATTGTCCTGTATAATTCTTTTTCTCTCTGTCATATTTTGTCAAGAAATCCAAGTAATGCTTTATTTAACAGCTGCACGAAACCTCTAGCATATGCCTCCCAAATTGAGGACCCCCTAACAGTGCAATTGTTCCCCTTGCTGTGTTCCAGAGAGATCTTAAGGAGGAGCATGTCCTGTTTTCTGGTTTGATTTAGTGGTCTACAAAGTCTACCACTACCTCTTCCTGAGCTTTCTGAGTCAGGTAGGTGATTGAAGAGGCACTCGAATTCCTGGTGCTCACTCTGGGCTCTTGATAGCTAGGAAACCAGATAATGGTGCTTTTACTGTTCATATTTCACCTCTTTTACCCTTTCTGTTGTTCCATAACAGGACGAGATGGCTGCAGGAAACAGCACCACAAAGTCAGCAGCATGAAGTGGATGATGATGTGGTGACATTTCCTGAAAGTCTTCTGCTGCTGGTATTTCGTGAAGGGTCTTTTCAGTGTGGCGGCATCCCACAGCTCCTTGTGCATCTCCAGGTAAGTGCACAGTGTACCCACAGGCCAGCCAAATCACAGGATCAGAGGAGTCAAAGACAGGAAAGGTCTGTTAGTTCACAGAGCACAAGTCCCTCTCAGTGAGCACCGTCATTCTTGCTCCTGCACATGTCAGATCTCAAACTGAGACCACAACGGATCTCAGCTGAAAGGCCAAAGGGAGCTGGATGCACTTTTTCTTCATTTTGTTTTGTTTCGGATTTGAAACCTGGTATTCTCAGTGGTTCAGAAAGAACCACTGCTGTGTTCTCGTGGGTGGAAAGCTAAGCCCAACACTTGAGTCTGGTTGCTGTGCTGCCCTGACTGATGGTGAGAGTGGGTCAAAGCAACTCACTTTTTTCCACCTTTCCCTGAGAGTGAGTCATGATGGACACTAATAAAGTGAGCCTTCTCTCCTCATCCAGACAAGTGTTTGTTTTTTCTGAGAGAGTCTTTATAGAGTGCAGGCAGAAATCAATCCCCACACAAGCTAGAGAAAAGAACCCGGTAACACCCAGGACTGTGAAACCTGTGGCACAAAAATCACAGTGATCAAAGTCAAATACTTTAATAGCTTTAGGCAAAAATACCTCCCAAACTGTGTTGTCTCTTTTTGACATCTCCTGCTGGTGCCTGGGACACAGCAGAGGAATAGGAAGGCAGCCATGCTGATGAGCACCACAATGACAAGGACAAGCCTCTGAAGGAACAACATTTGGGTCCAGAGCTAAACAGGAAGGGTCGGAAAGAAGCAGGAGTGGGAAGGCTTAGCTGGTGTGAGAAGACTGGATTAGAGAGTGAGCAGTGCTGTGGGTGAGAGATGGGAGCTGGGAGGAGGAGATAATTGCAAGGGAAGAAGGAGTGGGAGCCAGGGAAAGTGGCTATGGCTATAACTGAGCAAGGTTGGTGGAGAAGGATCAGAAGGAGCAAGGCAGAGCTTTGTGAGCTGTGTAAGCCACAGCTCACCTCTGTTTCCTTCCCACTACACCCCATCTGGGGAGAGCACAGCCCTTCACAAAGCTGCTCTGGGAGTGGTGCTCAAAGACTCATTTGTCTGGGCTGGGTGAAGTCTCCTTGTCCTCTGACATCCCCAACCTGCCGAGCTTTGGTGTCAGCAACCTGCCAGTTGTGCAGCAGAGCTGTTGTCGTGTGTTCTGTGATTCTAACACAGCAGGAAGTGTGCATTCAACTCCAGAGGCAGCACAGCAACCCAGCCTTGAAAGTCACAGGTTCCTGCCTCTCTGTGCAACTTTTTGTGACACAATAATTCAGCAGGCTGTTTGCAGCTACTGATTTTTATTCCTCTTTCCTGGGCTTCATTTAGGGCCTTACCTCTGCCTGCTTAGCAGACCCTTATCTCACACTGAACTAGCCAAACTTTGGGTGAGTCTGGTCTCTTGAAGACCCCTAGAAAATTTGGTCCATTCATTTGTGGACCAAAAGAAATACTTTATGACCACATGTACTAGTCAGGGAGCCAGACTCCTGTCCCAGCTCGCAGGGCTCCTGCTATGATCCATTAGGAGTCCACTGTTCCTCAGGAACGAAAACAGCTATCTTGCAACAAGTAATTGTGGGAAACTATCAAAGCAGAAAAAAAAGAAAAGGTAATACAAAAATCAGGGCTTAAGGTACATTATAGTTGTTGTGGGTCTCTGACTTTCTTGGGGGAAATTTGGAAGTGCTTCTACTCGAACCTGAAGTACATTGAGCTGAATGCCAGTCACTGCAAATTATGAAGATTCAAGCAAGCTGTTTTATATTTGTGTGAGGCCTGATTGTTTCTTCCTCTTGCCCGGTATTATTTGCTCTACAAATCCATTAGCATTGCTTTTTCTTGCTGCATCCAAGATACTGCAGTCTATCACTTGAGCTATTCACATTACATTTTTCCTTTCTTTGGAAGACAATCTTATCTTCAATCAAAGACCTCTTGACAAAAGGAAATAGGAACAAGAACTTGAGATGGCATAATGCAGCAAAGTGCTTTCCATACACCTGCATAATACAATTCAGTCTGCCTTTACTTTCAAAATTACGCTGAAAGATTTCTGTTGTTTACATTTGTTTGTGTGTGCCCCGACCCATTGCTCATTTAACCTTGAGGTTCCCTTCATTCCTCCTTCCCCCCACTGCTTCCCTTGTCTGTACCTCCAGCACTTATTATTTTCTTTGTTGGTAGCAGTTTCTGTGATTGTGTTGCTGCAGCCAACACACAAGAATTTCTTTAGTCCCTTTTTGTACCAAGGAGGCTGAGTGCAACAGTCAGGTGGGTGTAAGTATTTAAGATGATTTGTCAAACAGAATCTAGTGCCTCATTTTTAGAACATCTTCGTTAGGGCCAGTGATGAAGGCTTTAGATTGGTTCAGGATTTTTTTCTGTAATGAAAGGATATATTTGAGGGGAAAAGTACTTAAAAATCAAAGGTGTGATGGGAATGACAGTGCAAAACTGGAGCTCCAGGAAGGTCTGCAGCTGATTTTGGTTGAGTCATGTTGTCCTTTGAGAGCATGCTGGACAGATTCCCTACAGGAAGCAAGGGAGACAGGAATCATCACCTTCTTATGAAAAGGCAGCTCTTATAGCTCCTGCAGGGCAGATGGAAATCATGCTGTGTTATTGACACCCACCTCCTTAGGCTGTTCCTGCTACAGATCTTGCTTTGGGTTTCACTGAGGAACATGGTGAGGATGCATTTGCCATGTCCCAGCCATCTCCTCTTGTTTTTCAGACTCTGCTGGGCCCTTTATTTGTTTCCCAGTATGGCTGGTATAACTGTGGTCACTTCTTCCTTTCTCAAATTGCTTTGTGACTGTTTATTTGCCATCTCCTGTGTTAACTTAAAATCCTAGGGCTGACCCAAAACATCTTGACTGTGCTGGAATCTCAGCTGTGATGAGGTAGGGTTTTGTAGGCTGGTTTGCTATATCACCTGAGATGCAAAATGTGGGGAGGAATTCTGAGGGCAACTCCAGCAGCAAGCAAGTCTTTCCTCACAGAAAATCCCTTAAATCCTCTAATCTTCACTTCCCAATCACAATCATAAATGTGCATCCATAAAGCTTTGTTCATGTTGGTTTATTTGTTTGAGACAGGCAGAAGCATTTATAGCTGATCTTTTTTGCTAACAGAGTAATATTGAAGGATCACCTTTTTGATACAACACACAACACTCAAATGTGGCTTCCCAAATATATTTTGGCCAGAATGTAGTTCCAAGCAAGCAGCTCTAAATGTTCCAGTGTTCATTGCTGCCCCTGTGCTGGCATCCTGAGACTGCTGAAGCCACATATGAGTGGTTGGGAGTAACACTGGGATGGATCCCATGTTTTAGGGTGGAAACCTCATATGAAGTACAATTTGCAGTATCCCTTAGGGTGAAACATGTTCCCACCCACACTGTTGTCAGGGGTCAAGCCTGCTCAGTCACAGTTATTGGGAGTGCTGTAGATGATTCAAAAGCCCTATCCACCCCCTTGATGACTGTCATTATCTGTGCTCCATATTTAATGTCAGATGGCATTTTGTGGCAGGAATCATTACTTCCACAGACAGAAGAGAAAGAATGAGGAGTTTGTAATTGTGTCCACTAAAAATTCCAAGTGGCTTATGATTTATGGGACAGTTTATTTATTCTGCACCGCTTGTGTGAACACTCCTGTACAATAACCTGTGATTTTATAGACACCCTCTCCACCTCAGAGTTTGCCTTTTGATAGTGAAACCAATCATCAGTACAAACACACTATTTCTAATACTGCACAGTCCCCTACAGTCTGTAATAGCTGCTACATAAGTGAATCACTAATGATGATATCCTTATTTGAAGCAAAATCTGGCTGCTGACATCTTCTCTGTGTTGCTTATCTCTGTGAGTCTGTGCTCTGTAAATTCACTGGAGCCTTATTGTTTTCTATCAGTGACAGAGCTGACTCTTTGCTGTAGTGATGAGGTACAAGCCATTCAAATCTTCTGAGTTAACAATCCTGGACCTTTACTCCTCCCTTCTTTGGTCTCGCTTTTTCCACTGGCAATGCCACCTATTGCTTTTATGTTTCCCTGTGATCCACTGACTCCCTGACTCCACATGGGATAAAACACCTGTACCAACCAGCCTGACACAGAAACTTGTGGGAGGCAGGGGACTGTTGGGAGTTTATGCCTCTCAACAGAGGCTTTAGCTGGGGGTGCAATTGCAGAAGCACCTATGAATATCCCTCACTGGTGTTGTTTTGCCCTGGATGAGACTATAGATCCTTTGAAGACGCAATTTGTACCGTAATCAGGAAATCATACGAATTATTTTCTTTTTCCATCCTTACTTCTCTAGCTAATTGTTTTTTTCTTTAAACTGATCTATGGATTTATAATCTCACCTCAGTCTTGGGAGCCAGCATAAAAAGCTCTTACCCACCAGGTGGCATTTTCTCACATGTCCAGCCTTAATTCTAATGTGAATGCTTTCTACATATAATTATAAAACTGAGGGCCAATAAAGTGCACCTGTAGAGCAGAAACTTGACTGTTCTCAATTCTGTTCTAATTATCAAGCCTCAGAGCAAAAACCAGGTTTCAAAGAAAACTTTCTGTACAGGCCTCAATAGAGTTGAAGGAGAAACATTTTAAGTTGATGAGCTGACACTTGTAGAAGCAAATATATTAAATAAATCATGATTCGTTTTGGGGCTAAATCTGACTTACATCAACTCTGGAAAAACTAGATCCTAATGAGTGACAGTTTGGTGTTTTCTGTCACTTCCTACAGTAATGGCCCCAAGCTGACACTGCTCTGTGGGAGTCTAATACTTCTGAACAAAAGTTTTTTTGGAGTGAGATAGACAAGGTAGAAATCCCAAGGTGACTGGAAGGAATGTCTAATGACTGGAAAGACATATTTACTGGCAGACTGTATGTAAGCTGTGACAGTTGACAGGGCTTGATTGTAATAAATATAGTTGATGAAGAGAAGGCTGACAGGTGAGGACAGAGAGAGAAAAAGAGTCAAAAGATCTGCATTGGCTGAACCCTATTAATGGTAAGTTGGTAACAAAGCCCAGAGTCATGAAAGAAAACAGGTATCGCAAACTGATGTCTAAACAGTGAAATGTGTAGGACTTGCAGGTTGCTGTAACAAGCTCAGATTTGTTGACCTTTCTTCTAGCTATTTTGTAAGTGCTGTTTTCAGTTGATATTTCAGCAGGCAGGCACCTGATTTTTTAAATACTGGGTATGATTAATCATGTAACAGAATAAAGCCTGATCAAGGTCATAATTATTGCTTCAATCTCTAACTTTTGCTGCTTTGATCAGGGGGTTTGATGTTGGAAAATGTGCCTCCACGTGCTGTGAAGGAGTAAATCTTGCTGGAGATCTGTTCTGCTGGAAACAAAAAGGATTCTTGTAAAGGAAATTAAACTATATAAAACCTGAAAGCGTTTCTTTAAATGCAGAGGCTCACCACACACAATCACACACGAGCACACACACACACACACACACACGGAGTGATCGACCCTGAAAATGGAAACAACTCTGGCATATTAAGTCATGACACTTTATAACTGACTGGTCAGAGTTTCAACAATAGGATTTCCAATGAGCTCTGCACTTTCTTCCCCCAGGCAAATGTCACACACTGAAACTAAACAGGATCTTTTTTTTTTTCTTGTTCATCCCCACGTGCTGTTTTCTGTGCCCAAGATACAAATCTGTATTCAAAAATGCCTTAACCCTTTGGAAGGGCAGCCCTCCCTCTTCATGCCCCAAGAGGAGGGAGGTTTGTGTCAGCTGTGGGACGTGGGGACATTTTGCCTGCTTTGGTACCAGGGTCAGTCTGCACGTTTATTGCACTCCCATTTCAAAAGGGAAGAAAGGGGGAAAAAAAGTCGCAAGGGAATATCTGTCTGGAGGAAAGCGCTCAGGAATTGCACAAACTTAATGTAAAGGTTAATAACAAGGGACATCCCTTGTTGGGAATATCAAGTGAGAGTTCTTCTAAACTCTGGAGATGGGCCCATTTAACAGCGGTGTCACTGTTTGCTTGCTTTCACCACACATGGACAGAGGTGAAAATCCCCTCACCTTCTCGCTTGTATGAAACACAAAAGCATTTGTAAAATATTTAGACAACTAAAATATTGAGAGAACCTTTCTTGTTGAAAATTGCTTTTATTTTACCTGGATATCCTCCTTTCCTCCCCACCGGATGCCACAGTCTCTTTAAGTGGTGCTGAGACTAAATGAATTGTGGGGAGCACCAGGGAAAATAAAAAGAGACCATAAAGTCACACTACAAAGACTCTCAGGGTAGCACAGTGCTTACATGTCAGTCACAGCAATGCTCCCTCTTTGCCTGTCTCCCACACAGCACTGGATCCAGCCACTCTGCTGCTCACTGCTACCTGTTTGGAATTGCAGGATTCAGAGCCATGGCTTGTCAGCATGGGAGTTGTCAGCC
This sequence comes from Pyrgilauda ruficollis, assembly GCF_017590135.1. Lineage (NCBI taxonomy): Eukaryota > Metazoa > Chordata > Aves > Passeriformes > Passeridae > Pyrgilauda > Pyrgilauda ruficollis. The sequence continues at coordinate 8,367,007 of NW_024513654.1, read as the reverse complement.
TAATTGGCACATCCACACACACTTTATACACTCCTCTGGTTGTCAGTGCACACCTTGTAGGTGGGCATGAGAGTGTCCTGTCAGGTAGAAAGCTCTCCACACGAGCACACAGATGCTTTCTGGATTGGTATTAAGATAATATTTGTATCTGAGGACCTTAAAAATAATTTATTACCTTAATGATTCTATGATATCCACAGATTCTTTTTATCTGTCCTCTGTACACTGGTTTATTGCATTCCAGGATACACTCCTACACCTCATCCACTGTCCTGTGCATGTGATGTCAAAGTGAATTTATGGTAATTTACTTCAGTGGCCACCCTTTGATACTCAGGCAGAAGATGGGGCATCACTGTATTAAATAGAACAAATACATTTAATTGTAAATCTGTGAGTACACAAACACACACAGAGTTTCTGCTCTGAAACCCAGCCTTGTGGAGCCTGAACTCCATGCCAACAAATGCCTCATGTAGTGAAGGCCTTGAGCCAGGCAGCTGGAAGCACAAGACAAAGAAAGGGATGTATAAGCTAAGCTGTAACCCTTGATTTTGTTTGTTTTTAATGCATGTTTATGTTTTTCTTTGCATACTTCACCTGTTTTGTTTTGGTTTGACCTTCTTCCAGGGACTTTACCACAGCTGTAAGCTGGTGAGAACATGGAAATTTTATTCACTCAAAAACCAGTGTGTTGGAGCCAGTGTAAGTGGCTGTGGATGCTTGCCTTTAGTTTGTCATCTCTTTTAGGCTCCAGGACACATTCAAGGTCGGTTCCTTGTCAGAAGAGCTAAGTGGAAGACAAAACAGGAATGAATATCTACATGGAGTGTGCCTTCTCTCACAGGGAAACCTCGTTAAAGTCAACATGACTATGACCATTGCCTGCATCTGGATCAGTCTTTCATTTCAATGCTGAAAATGTTAAGAACTGTGTTTTTAAAGAGACTACAGCACTAGCACGACACATTTTTTTAGTGTTTCATGACCTAATCAAAATACCACTGAAAGCAGAAACTGAATGCAAATATCAGGGAAATTTTTCTGAGTTTAAATTCACAAGGAAAGAGAATATTCTCCTTCTGGAAACTGGGGACACTCTGCAGAGTGAACTGCTATTGCTAAGGCAGGGTTAATATTGCATCTCTAGGGCTTTTTAATGGAAGTCATATAACTTACCACATATTCTACCATATATTTTACATCTTTAAATTCAGGCTGATTTTGGATATCTTCTGAGAGCCGTGTTTCCCAAGAGGGCAATAATCAGCAGTCCATTGTCTGTGGTGCAAGATGCATCCTAAGGAGCTTAATAATGGTTCTGAAGGCTGTGTATCTCACTTGAGACAAACTTGTCTGAGCCTGCAGTAAAGACTTTCAGAAGGAGCAGAACCAAAATGATCTTGTGATTCCTAAAGTCTGAAGTAGGCCAGGTCTTGTACACTGGTAAGAATGGTTTTTACAGGTCTGTTCATGCAACTGGGATAGGGATGAAGATTATTGATAATGCTTCTATGTAAGCAGAACAGAACAGAATGAATGAACAGAATCTAATGCTTCTGTTCTGAGTACTTCATCTGGTTCCCAATTAGAATAAGCACCTCATGAAAAAGATTATAGCTTTCCAAGTTTTGCACACAATTTTCCCTGCAGAAATTTTTTAGTGTGTTCAGATCCCTTCCTTTAGTTCAGATTCTCTCTAAAAATATTTTACAAGTTGGAAAAAAAAACCCAAACCAAAAAAAAAAAACCTTTTGTATCATAACTATAGAATTCATAATAATCCAAGCAAAAGCTTCAGCTAGAATCACAGTTATGTATGGCACCAAACACAACATGAGGGATGAGTCAGTAGCACTGGCATAAGGTTTACAATTGTATTTAAGTTGTTAAGAGGAAAAAGTGTTTTTGTTGCCACAGGAGGTGCAGGATAATGCCCAGGACTTCAGCTGCAAAACTCCTGTTTTGTCTTTTGCTATTTGTTCATAAAAGCTTGCCAAGTGCATGGACCCTCATTAAATGCCTTGCTGTTGTAATAACGGCATGAGAACACCCAGCAAGTTTTTTGTGCCAGAGGAAACTTCTGTGAGAAAAAGAAGCAAGTACATGATGCTGTGCTTTCAACAGACACCACTGAGAGCTGTGTTTGGGGACTGATGTGTCAGCTGCTTATCAATACAGCCATGGAGTTGAATACATCAGGAAAGCTTTAAGAAGAATGGGAGAAATAGAAAAAGAATGTAAGGATAATGAGGCAAAATTATTTCCAGTGTTAAATATGCTGAAGCAAATGTAGTTTCATCAAGGAGAAGTTTGCACTGTTGTGTTCCAGGCTTATTGTTTGGGTTGATTACATGGCAACACAGAATTGATTTCTTGAGCTTAGGACAGTTGGCAAACTTGACTAGACTTAAAACAAACCTCTTTGATTCTGTCTACAAAATTACAGCAGATTTGATAAAGTAAAGATGTATCCTTTGAAGTATTCCCTATCAACATAAGTGCTAAGAACACCTAAGCAAAGGAATTTTAACAGTTTTGAGAGCAGTAGCAAAAGAACATCAATGAGGATTGCAGCTAAGGGCATGCCCACAAGGCACTATACTAACTGCATCTATCCTGCAGGCAATAAGCAATTGCTAAAGATTCCAGACTTTTTAAAGTTCATAGTTCATCTCCTAAAAACTTTACTTCCAACTTATGATATATTTTTGCGGTTCAGTTTGTCTTTCAGTAGACAACTCCAAGAGGAGGCCTTACCAAGCAGATCTGCATAAGGACATGAAGAAAGTTCTCTTTTTTGTGTGTCACATGATGATTGCAGGGTGGGAAGTGTGATCATGTCCTATTACACCCTGTAAACTATATTTCTCCCAGGAACTTGAACAACAGAAAAACATCAGTCCAAATGCTGTGTGGATTCAAGCCCCACATTGCAAGAGAGAAGGGCTGTCCTTCACATTGCAAATTTCTCACAAGTGCTGGATTTGAGATGCCCATGTTGCTGCAAGATGTTTTTCCATGAGCAGGAAACAATATGAAGGACAACTAATGATCCAGTGATAGTTTCAGTTAGGCCAGTTATCTGCTTTGCAGTCTGATTCTGCTGGCCCATCAACGCCAATGCTCTTACAGCTGTGTTCTTACTGCTTCTGTTGGGAAACTTGCTCTGCCTTGCAAATTCATCATTAGCAAGGATGAGCACAAGGAATAAATAACAGAAGGATCTGGACAGAAACAAGATGAAAACAAGAGTTGGTTTTAGACAGCAAACAGGATCTGAGTTGCTGGCACTAGGAAATGAGTCACTGAACAACTCGGATATTTAATTTGGGCAGTAGAGGAGATGTAATTAAAAAGCTTTTACTTTTTAATGAAGATTTCATACTGGGGATGCTTGGTAGATTTCGGTGCAACCACAGCAAATTAGTGATAGCCACAGTTATGACAATTAGGATTCTTAAAACATGATCATGTTACTGTGGCTTAATGAACTACTGTACGTCAGCTGAGCTGTGGGAAGTGGCACATGTATGCCCTCAGCCCAAACAGGAGGTACTGAGTCAGTGCAAAGTTTTAAGTGCGAGTTTTAAGCAAACACCAGACAGCAGCGGACAAATAACATGTACAGTCAATTGCTGGTGCTCAGCTCCTGAGTAGAGTGCACCAAATAAAAGTATCTGACTTCTCAGAGAAAAAAATGGCAGAAATGTATGTTTTGTTTCAGATCGCCTAGCATGTTTCCCCAAGACGTGTGGTTCCCAAATTCCCTTCACAGTTGTACTTCCTCAAATTTGATGAAGGCATTATTTCCACAGCAGAGCTATAAGGAAAGAATAAAAAGTGATTGTGACAGAGAGCAGCTGAAATGGATTCAAGATTAGCAAGGTGTGAACAACTTTTTTTTTTTTTTTACCATAAGCCTGATCCAAAGGCAGCGGACTCACCAAGATGGTTTTCTGTTGACTTCAAGAAGTTTGATGTCAAACCCAGCTTCCACAGTTTAGTGAAGACAATGTAAGCCAGGAAATCATTATTTGTTTAGATGTACATCTTTTCCTGGATGTCATGAAAGTGTCTGCCTCATAAATGCCCACCATAATAATTAATAATGGAAGCACAAAAGGGGTAATGGCTTTAAACTGAAAGAGGGTAGACTTAAATTAGCTATTAGGAAGAAGTTCTTCCCTGTGAGGGTGGTGAGGTCCTGGCACAGGTTGCCCAGAGATGCTGTGGATTTTCCATCCTGGAAGTGTTCAAGGATAGGTTGGACAGGACTTTGAGCAACTTGGTCTAGTAGAAGGTGTAGCCTAGAAGGTGTACCTGCTCACAGCAGGGGGACTGGAATTAAATGAACTTAAAAGTCCCTTCCAACCTAAATTATTCTATGGTTCTATCAAATTAATTTTTTTTTTGACCTTCGTGCTTTTCCTATGTGAAGCTCTACTTTGCTCAATACTGAAGTTTTACTGCTGATTAGGTATCACTTTATTCATTCACTGAAAGCTAATAAAAATTGGCTGATTAGAAAACCCCAGGCTGCACATCTTAAATAGTCATTAAACAATCATTACAGATAGAAACAGCTACAACTGGCTTCTGTTAAAATGCTGCTGATTATTATATAATCCTTTTTCAAGTCAAAATGAATGCATAATCAAAGCACAAAGCAAACAGTTTGAAAGTTCTGAGCTGGCTGTGCAAAGCTATAATGTATCAACAAACCTCTAAATTAATGCCCAATTCAGTAGATCAGTGTTGATGTACAACAGAAGAAATAATTGAGGAAAAAGTGTGGAACCATGAGCATCGGTGAAGTGAGCTTCTTCTGACATAACTTCATCTAGAGCCCTGCAGTAAACCTTGCAGCTCTGACCCAAAGACACGTGTCTGGTGTCAAGGACTAAAGGTAAGTACACAGCTCTGGTCTTTCTTATTGTTATTACTGATACTGTTATTTACAAAGAGTCACATTAAACCGTGCAGCTGAAGACACACAAACATTGAGATAAATCCAGTACAGGACCAAAACACTGTGAATTGATCCTTACCCAGTAACATTTCTACTTTAAACAGAATCCTTAATGAAATTTAATAAGGAAACCCTCAGATAAATAAGGATACCTTTTGATCCTTATTATACTGGTATAAATTTGGAGCAACTTCAATAAAAACTAGTGGAGTTGTTCAGCATTTACTAACAGTGCAAATGAGCACAGAATGAAAACCAGAGACTTTGGGAAGCCTTAAGCCAATAACTCAGCTTTCTGAATCAAGAAGATCACTTATTAAGGTTAGAGTAAAAAAACTCCTGCCTTCCTCCTTCTCTGTAATAACGTTTTTCTTAATAGTTCTTGCTTAATCTTTGCATATTCTACATGAAATAAATGGTCAGGATGTTTAAATTTCCACCCTGTAGCACCTGCAAGTTACAGGCCAGACCCATTTGCTTGATTGAGGCAAGCAAGAATCATTACCACACAGGGCAGCTGATCTTCCCCCGCTTAAACACCTGCAAATGCAGGTCATCTGGGAGTTTGAACCTATTAAGGTTCTTATAATTGAGACAAGGGCAAAATAGTTTGTAAAATGGTCCACGAACAGAAAGATGAGAGAGAGGAGAAAGACACTCTGGTTGGATGACAGGAAATCACATAACAATATTTGCAAGTGAGCTTTGGGAGCATGGTCTTTGTAATGGGGTTAGCTAATCCAGATAGTAATAAGGATAGGAAAGTCAGCAATCATAATCATATTTAATGGATTCCAGATGGAGAAATATAATTGTTCTCATTATCATTGTGAAAACTCCAAGGAAATACAATCCCAAGATATTTTACCTTGACAGGCAACCAGGAACAATATCCACATCAAGTCATGGGTTTTGTAGGTAGAGTTGTCAGTTATTTCCTTTTTGTAGCATTCCCTTCTAATGTAATGGTTTGATTAACCTAAGACATTCTGATGTGAGTATAAAAGCAATGTTAATGAAATGCCTGCTTAATTGACTGTGCATCTCTATACCATATGATGTGGTGGCTTACTAAATACGTTGTGGAATTAAAAAGAAAACCCAAAAGCCTTGTATATCATGAGACTTTTCCTTTGTAATGTGGTTAAAATGAAATATGGCTGTAAGCACAGGCCTTTTTGGGTGCAGCTGTTCTTTTTGTTTGGGTTGATAATTGGAACCAGTCCCATGGGCCTATTTGATGTTATCTCTTGTTTAAAACTAAACTGTCAAAGCTTATCCCCCCTGTGTACTCAACAGGGAGTAGTTCTGGGGAAACTTTCTTCTTAAGTATTTTTAACCCCTCCTCCCTGCACGCATTCTCTAAACTGAACCAGGGCACTCATGAAATGATGTCTTCACAGGAACACTTGTACAGCAAAATATTTCTTTGTGGAAAATTGAGCCTTTTCATGTTATATGTCTTTGTAACAGAGGCCTAAAAGAAAAGATCCCACAGCAGAAGTCAGATGATCAGGATGTGATCTCTGAGCTTTAAAACAACTCGTCTCTGTACAAAGGGAATCCTGCACAGCATCCCCGTGGCATGAGAGCAGCTCAGGGTGTGGGGCAGAGAGGCAGATGTCTCCCACAATATGAACCAATACTCGCTCCAGGAGCACCACAACTGGGTTTCACAAAGTCTCCTGAGTGACTTTGACACGCCTGATCCCAAGCTAAAGCATCAGTGCACTGTGGAGACTTTCCACTTGGGGTGGTCGTACCTCAGGACTTTCTGTAAGGGTACTGTAATCTTTAGATGTAACCTCAGAATTATTAAATTTGCCCAAGTCCAGGAGATGCTGGACCCAGTGTTTTGGTTGGTTTCTTGAATGCCAGGAGGTAGGCAGCAGGGAACATGCCTGCTGCAGTCCAGTGAGGAGGCATTTTGTGTTTGCTTCACACCTTTCATTTTGCTTTGAAGTTATTGGAAGTTTTTGGAGTTATAATATAGAGACAAGTCAATGGTGTGATCTCAAATTAACAACACTAAAAAAGAAAATATTCTTTTGGCCATCAGACCATTGGGTCATTTTCTTAGTTGGCTGTATTTCAGATATACTTTTGTCAAAAAACATCAGGCCTTCTGCTAGATATATCTGTTTGTACAGATGATTTTGTCAGGTTGTTACTCATATAATGTTATGGTAGCAACTTTAATGGAGTAGGAGGAAAGAGAATAAAAATCACTGATAGATGTCATTGTCATCTCCACTATATTGGGCAAATGAGAAAGGGAAAAATGTTACAAGTTACGAGGCTTGCTTGTTGCATTATTCTGGCATGTCCTGTGTCATGAACTGCTCCTCTTGAATGGCCCTTTTGCAGGATAAGAGAACCTTTCACAAACCCCATAGATCATTTATGCATGCTATTCACAGCCACACTACTTTTAAAAAACTATACCCAAACTATACACTGGTTTCTCCTCCTGCAGACACATGCACACCTTGGAGGTGTTGCAATGGCCTGCAGGGGCTGGAACCCATGGTATTATATTCAACTGGTAGTATGTTCAACTTCTATTATACAGCATTTCTGATAAGGGACAAACATCCAGTGCAGGCTGGGACCTCTCTTGGCCTCTGTTGCACTCATCTGATCTTGCCTTTTTCTTAGCACTCATTTTCACTGTTTCCTTCTAGTCTTTAAGACCAAATGCAGCAGTGTGTCCTTCTCCAAATCAATTTGTCTCTCCCCTATAAACTCATGGCAGGACACCTGGAAGAGCCCTTCTGTGTAAAATCACAAGTAAAAGCTGCTGATAGCTGTAAAAACAGCAAATGAACTTCACTTCCTATCTTGTGCAGCACTTGGTGTGTCTGAAACACTTTTGGCAAGCAACCGCTTTGCAGTCCCCTTTAGGCAGCAACTGCTGGAATGCCTAAGCACAGGCTGTAGGTTGCAGGTTGATTTTGTGCCCCAAGAGAACAAAGATGCTTGTGAGGCCCATTTGTAGAAAAGCAATGCTCAAGCTGTAGGCCCATCTCACCATCACAAACCAGTTTCTGTAGACCTGTCATGTATGTGAGATGGGGAATGATTCTTAGGTCCCTTGGGGGATGCCAGGACTTAGTACATTGTAGATAAATATAAGTTTCTATTTAAAACCAGTACTACTGGGACTAGATGTAAGAGGGGCTGGAAAAAGCCATTTCTAAAAATACAGGAAATAGCTATATGGTTACAGAAGTGAATTACCAGCTGTGGGTAATCATATAACTCACATATTAACAATAAGAATCCACTGTGCAAGGGGGAAAAACAACAATTCACATAAGCTTGAAAGACAATAGGCCAGTTACTGATCAGGCTGCAGAAAAAGGAGCAGAGAGAATATATGGAGGGCAGAAAAAGTGGGAGCTGGTGCTTTGTTACAGGAGAGCCCATGGAGAAGGGAACTCTAGAAATGTCAGTAAGGGCAATGGAAAGCATTCATTTACTTTTAGGAGGTACTGCTTGCAAAAGTGAGGTTAAGAGTGTGGACATGAAACAATGTCAGGAGGTCACTTAGCTGGACTGCCCCATCTGTTCACAGATTCGTCTCTGGAAGCAGCAGCCCCAGAAATAAGTCCAGTACAATGCATACAACACTTGGCATACAAGACTCTCACAGCAATTTTGAGCTGTATCTAATACTGGACTGCCTCACTGCTGACAGAGGACTGATTAGGCCTCATGTGTTACAGGTGGGAAAACAGAGGCATTCGCTTTGTCAGTTATTGAAAGAGTAGAAACAGAAACAGAACCCATCCATTTTAGCTTCGTTTTCATCAATTTCAGTTAGTCATCCAAACTTCCATTTCCTGTCAGGCCTTTTAGCTGCAAAGACCCTATCTTACAGGGTTTTCCTGGCGTGTTCTGGAAAAGTTAATCTTGTCTTTTTCATTTTTTTTTTGTCCTCATCCCTGCTGTTGAGAGTCTGAGTCTTTCCTTCCTGTGGGCCTCTCCAGCGCCTATTCCTTTAAAATTCCTTTCGAGTAATTTTGACTGTTATTCTAAGCAATAGTAGATGGTTTTGATCTGTGGAGCTATGTAAAAACTGTGTTCTCAACCTGTCTCTCTATCTGTTTTTCTTCTTCAGTGTTAGAGCTTCATTCTCGTGGGTTTGACCAGAACAGTTGCTTTTGTGTAGTGGGACTAATTCTAACCTATCATCCAATTGTCAAGGGATGTCTCCACTCATTTCAAGGCAGCTTTTTTATAGTATTCTCTTTGGTTCTCCTCTGCTTTACAGCAGAGGTTTTGTGAGAACACTAAAGAATAGCTATTGCTGGAAGGCTTTTTCAGATCTAGCATGATTTCCTTCCCAGAGGAGGGGGACATATTTGTCTTAATAGAATCATTGTGGCTCACTTTGGTGGTGCAGGCTGCTCCTAGGTCCTGCTGCAACTGAGGGTTTGCTTATGGCTGATGCTTCCCTACACTGCCATGGCAAGCAGAATCCTTCACTCTACCAATCTGCAAGCTTGAGTAAATCAGGAAAGTTTTAGCCACTGACAAAGGATCTGGTCCAAACTCACAGGAAGTCAATGGAAGTACCTTAGACGTTTATGTGAACAATAGCCCCCTCAAAGAACATGATGGGCAGAACTGGACAATTAGTGGCTCTTCCACTTCACTTTCCATGTCTCTGTTGTTACAGTGCATAGCAAAATCTGTTCTTCATGTCTCCTTTACCCTCCCATAAGAATCTGAGAGTGGTATTTCTGCTCGGACAGGATAAAATCCTTTATGCTATGAAGCATCCCCAGAGATGCCCATCTGATTGTATCTTCTGTCCTGCTAGGGCTGCCTGCATATCAGAGTCTTACAGAATTACTTGATTCTCAGCAGAGTTAAAATATTGATACTGTGCAAAGTTAAAACAAAGCAAAAACATTTAAAAAATGTTTATTTATTTATTTATTTATTTTACCTATAGGCAGTAATACTATCTCAGCCTATTACTCTTAAGCACTACAGCAAGACCCTGAAAGGTAATTGCAGTCTTCATGTAAAAAAAAATTCATTATGTTTTAGAATTAAAGAAAAAAAATTTCTTGACAAAATGACAAACTAATTTTTCCTCCCATTGTTTCTGTAATATCTGTGTCTCCTTGATGGCATGCATGTTTTTCTCCTCATGAAACAGCAACATCTGCTGTTCTTTATGTTTATCCATAGCTTTTGGAGCTGCAGGCCTGGATCAACCCTTATTTTCAGGGTTTTCAGTACCATCCCAGACACTGAAGGCAAAGTCAGACCAAAAGCTGAACTCAGGGGGTTCCAGGCTTTCAGGGACAAAAGAAGCACACCCAGGACTGCAAAACCCAGTAGAAAACTGGAGAGTTGGCAGCACTGGCCAGCGGTGGGAATGTGTTCATGTCTTCAAAGCCAGCAAACTGTGACACCTTGATGTGGAATTTAGCTTGAAAAACATAGTATCAGCATTCATTTCATAATAAAATTGTTTATTTGTTTTAGAGGAGTAGCATTTACAGACCTGGTCAGAGATGGTAGACAACACACACTCCGAAAGAACAGAATTGAGAAACAGGCTGTGTCAGTATGAAAAACACCAAACTGAGCAGTTCATTTGCCAGGTTTCTTTGGCTTTGCCAGCTCATTTTCCAGTTTTTACAAGTATTTCTTTCTCCTGGGTCGCTGTATGAAAGAGCTGCACAGAGCAGAGGGGAGCTGCCTGGAGGAGCACACAGCCAGCAGCCTGTGGAAGTGCCAGGTCCCCCTCTTTGGTCCCCAAACCTGGGTGCTACTTTCAGGAAGAAGGGGCTAATCATAAAAAGACACAGTGAGGTGGAAGTTGTGATGTTTAACTCGGCCTGTGCTTTGGTAGCAGAGCTGGGGCTCTGTCTGGGCCTGGTTTCATCCGGAGCCCAGGGAATGTGGAGGTGGCTGTGGTGCAAACACCCTTTGTTTCCACAGTCAGCAGCAGGGCTTGGGGCTGTGTGCAGCCTCGCTATTGCACACAGCCTCGTGTGCGCCTTCCTTACAATGTTGGTCAGAGATGTTTTAATGTATTTTAATGCATTTTAATGTATTTATCCAGTGCATTAGAGGCATGTCTGTTGGTGCTGTTGGTCCTGTTGAGGCGTACTGATAAAATCAGTGCTTAGGGACTTGTAAAAAATGTGTTTTGACCCAACAGACCATAACTAGCCTCATGGTTGTGTTTAGAGAGGTAAATGAGTATTCAGGGACTCCTAAATGTGCTTATTATGTAGCTACCATGAATACAAGGAAGGCTCTGGTCACACCTTGGCATTCCAGCATGGGGCACACCAAGTGCCACCTCTAGGTGTATTTGTCACTGCTGGGAGGTGTTACAGCCTTGCTCAGTGTACCAGACCTGAGCTGGCCCAGCACCCTTCCCTGTGACCATGTGTTGGGACAGCCAGGCCCAGAGCACACCCTGGGATGACCACCCTAAATCCATGGTGCACCTCTGACTCTGTTGTTGTGGGGGAGGTGGCGGAGGTTGAGTTTTCCAAGGGAATATGTTCCTTGACATGAGAGGATCCACATGTGGATGGCACTGCCTCCATGCCTTCCAGGCCTGGCTTTGAACAAACTGAAGGCTGGGAGGGATATTAGTCTGAAGGGTTTTTATTTTGTTTTTGTTTGTTTTTAATTTAGGTTCAATTATTATCTACAGCAAGCACTCAGAAGCCAGTTCAAGAGCCATACTTCAGCTGCAGCTTGGCTTTTCTTTACTGTATGCTCTGGTTCATCTTTACAGAGTAAACTGGAGGTTAAAGCTGATCAAATACAGCATTTGCCTGCTCTGTTGTTTTTCTTTTATTTTTTTTTTAAATATTCATTTTTTATTGTTTTTTCACTACTGTTTGCTGGAACTGACCAAGTGCAGGGAATAACTGTAAAGTTAAAATGAAACAGAAATTATCCAGGAAACAAAAGTGCTTGCAAAATCTGCTAAAACCAAATGAATACCTCTCAAAGGAGTCGAAAGCATGCAAGATAATGCAGGAAACATTAACATAATATTATCTTAACCTTGTAGATAAGATTATCTGATGCGTGAAAATGGTCATCTTTTGTATTGATTCCACCATGCCATGCAGCAGTTCTTAGGAAAATGAATAGGTCATTAAATGTTCATTACTTGATAGGCTTTAAAGCAGAAAAGATGTATTAGCAAATGAATTAACTGCTTTGTTACAGTTTGAATATATCATTAATGTGTATGTTTTTCTCATGCAAGAAGTGAATTGTATGCATCTGTAGGGCAGCAGGGTCTGTAGGCTACTGGGAAGCAATATTTGCTTAATACTTGAGGGACATTTACAGTTTTAGAAAATTCAGGTCAGACCTCATCACTTTTCTGGTAACTGGGAGCAGAGAGTTTGGTTAATTATCCATTTATGAAAGATGTCATAGGAGAGTTGTGCCTTTGTGAGATGCCCTATTTGAGAGCAGGAGTGGTGCCCTGGCTGCAGGAGTGCTGCCCCAGCCCTGCCTGACCCTGTGGGCAGCAGCACTGCTCCTCAGGGACACCCAGTGGGAACTGGGGGAGATGCCCATGCAAACAGCAGATAAAATGCAGATTTGCACTGCCTAGGCTGCTGGAGGGCTCAGCATCTCAGCAGTGCCCATCTCACTGCTCCCAGGGACTGCTGCCCTCAGACACTGCCCACTTTTCACAGCCCACAGCTGACCCTCACGGGAGCCACAGGGAAAAGAGGTGCTTCCAGCAGCAGAGCGTGTGGGAAGCCTGGCATCACATCCCCTAACCTTGCTGAGAGCTGCCCAGAGGAGAAAGTGCTCGTTACAGACCGCTTGAAACAATGACCTGGTGCCGGGTAAAAATGCCAAAGGCCTTTCTTGCCCTATCTACAGGATCATTCCCACCTGTGCCAGACACAGAAGGGGGGGGGGGATTTTTTCTCTTTCTTTTAAAAGCTAATAAGGCTTATAATTGCATTTGAAGCAGTTTTTCAAAGCCATTTGTGTCCGCACCCGCTATGACTTTAAACTATATTATAGGCGTATTAACCAATTAAGTGACATATTACCCAGAGGGACAGTCAAGAGCATGATTTTGGCTCACACAATTGTTAGAGAAATCCCAGGCTGCAAAGCTGGATAGCAAAACCATACCAGGAAAGATGTGCCGACAGTTCTGAACGCAGCACAGCTGCGAGAGAGCGCTGCTCAAGCTGTGGCTCAGACGGGGCCTCGGAGACTGATAGCAGCGTTTGGAGCCAGGCATTGTGCAGTCAAGAGCTGAGCAAAACTCTGCTCCGTAGCTCACTCCTAACCTGCAACACCACCTGCTGTTACAATGCACCGTGTCTCCTCAGATTGCTGGGGATATGCTGAGAGCAGCAGCACTGCTTGGTTGTCTAACCCCTGGCATACAGCAGAAAGCCTTCCTTGGGAAATGTGAGTAAGGGTGTTAATTGAAAAGTCATCAGGGCTGAAAAATAAACATGGAAAAATACGTATAAAATCCTTTCTCCATTCCCTTCTTTCTTCCTCCCCCGGCTCAGATTTGCTAAGTGCTAAACCAAAACCTGTGGGCTCCTGCTGGGTACCTAGTGGGAGGCTATAACCATATTATCCTTCATCTCTGGGGTAAGGTGAGGTGGCAGCTGCCCTTTTAAGCCCTTTCCTGTGGAAGATCTTGTACCCTCCTAAATCACCCAGCTCCTGACTTTTCTCTCCCGCAGTTCCCACAGCTCCTTCAGCAGATGCCATGCTGCTGCAAGCCCTCAATTTGTCTGGAGCAGGTAGATGCTGAGCTGAGGGAGCTTTGGCTCTGCCCCTTTGCTTTTCATCACACAGTCAAACAGACAAGAGCGGGGCAGACTGAGGTGGCATTTTCATCTTCCTCTGCTCCCAGTCAGGGACTGTCCCTTTGTGGGCCATCAGAAAGTCAGCAGGGACCTCTGTCTCAGATGAGCATCCCCATGACTCAATGCCTTCACCGTTTCTCTCCTGGGGTGATACCATTTATGGACTTTTCTCAGGACAGGGTCTAATATCCCAGCCAAGTGCTAAATCAGTAACAGAAAGATGATTTCATTCTTCTGTTCAATTCAAGTTTCACAATCTGCAAGAATATCACCCTGAGCCTTCTCCCCTTAGTTCCCAAACTGATTTTTATTGCTCTCCCATCACAAGCTGTGCTATGATCCTGCAGGAATAAAAGAGCTCTGCACCCACGGAAAGCCCATTTTCTTGGCACAATCAGGAACTAAGCTGTTTGTCCACATTCAGCATCAGATTTACATGGGACAAGAGAGCTGTGTTCTACAAAACAATGTTTTCACCAGAAGTCTGAGGAGTTTCCAACTTTGGGCTTTATTTGTATTTTAAATTTAGCATTTGCAGATGTTTTATAGGCATCCAACTATTTCAACAAAATGATCACTTGACAATATTATATTGCTGAGCCTTGAACTGTGGCCAGATTGCTTTGTTTACATAAGACCACCTGCAGCCATGGTATATTTTGTGACCTTCTATGGAGAAACAAAACTGTGAGTAGGGGAGCATTACTCAGGTCTTTTTTGGTTCATGAATGAAGCCCACTACAACATGTACAGTGGGGTATGAGAGGGAGATGAATTAATCATGACACACTACAGAAAACGAAGTGCTTGCCATTCAAGTAGCAGTCAATCAAGTATCTGAGAAACTATAGGCCCCTTTGTGGTACAGGAGCTCAGGGCTCCATCCCAGTTCTACCAGCAGTGACTCACTGGTGGGAGGCATAATGTCATGGGTTATTCCTGTTCATTTGGCCCGTTGCAAATTTCCATGAAACAGCAATGGGAGAGAAAAAAAAAAGAAAAAAGAGAAGGGCCACTCCTGGGATGAGCAGTGTGTCTTGCCAAATGCTACGTGCAACGTCAATGCACAAGTACATCTGCCCACCTCATGTTCCTTTACCTTCATGCACAAACAGGCAAGGCAGGAACGTTTATTAGAGCTTTGGAGAAAACATCCTCTCCTTCTGCAGAGGTACCAATGAAACTATGTGAATGGAAGAACAAGGTGAAATTTTAAATGCTGGTGCTTCTTAGTCAACAATGTTTGATCTTGTTTCTGAGCAGCTGAGCTATGGGTAGAGTCCAAATGTCTCTCTGCAAGAGGTGATTGCACTCAGAACCAGCCAAAAATGTTAAAACACATTGAAATTGATTTTGCAAAACTTATTGCTGTCTGGCCAGTGCAATCAGTTAACTTTTGTTAAAGCTCACAAGGAGCAAAGGAAGAAGCTCTTTTTTTGGGTTGGTTTGCACTAAGAATTTATTCAACAACTCCAGTCTTGTATTTTTATTTTTAAGGTTCTGATAAAGTAGATTATTCCAATCCATATTATTTTCAAATTTTGCTTTGCCTAACCAGTTCATAATCACTAAAAAAATGAAAGCGCATCCTGGTTAGCACATTTTTGTGTGAGGCAATGCTGAAACTGTTTATCAGAATTTTTGTTCATGTTTAGGGGGATGCTTCATAAGTCTGTAAACTCAAACCACAGTGGTTTGTAACAACACTATATGTCATCCTTACTGCACGTCTGATCCACACTGCTTCATCACAGAACTGGCCCTGATCCTGAAACCCTTATGTGTATGCCAAAGGCATCCAAATCTGTGGGACACAGAGGACTGTTCCCCAAGACCTGTTTGCTGTGAAGAGTGGTGATAACAGCTCTTGTTCTTGCTTTTGTCTCTGCAGAGGACTTGCTGCTGACCACAAGGTTTAAGTCAAGTTGGGAGGACATTTCCCCTGGTCCTGCCTTCCAGCCATCCTCATTCCCACAGCAGTGTGAAATCCGAGTACTCCATGCTCTTTCCAACCATTTTGTGTGCCAGGGAGTTCAGATGAAGATTTAGAAAGCATACTGGGAGACGAAATGTATCCCCAGGCCTTGAGGGTGTTTAATTCTAAGCCATGTCTGCAGGAATGCCTTGGGTACCTCACAGTGAGTCCAGAATAAGTTAATTGGGCGAACGTATTTGAGCAGCTGGGCATCACTCAGCAGACATGGCATGGGCCAGTGCCACTCTGCCTTTCTCAGGAAAATAACTTCTTCCCAGCCCACTGGCCTCTCTCCTCTGAAATGATTGTTTCTTTGATTCATGATTTCAGTTTACTGAAACCCTGCTCCTTTTACTAATATCTTTCTTACGCCCCCCTCATTTCCTTTGCCATCCTAGCCTGGAAACGGGCCTTGATTGTTTCAGCTCACATACTCTGTGCAGAGATGAGCTGCAGCCAAATCTCCTGTCTTGGGCTAATTAATGACACAGTAGCACAGTTTCCCTGAACAAAAGTCTGTCACATTCCACGAGTTCACATATTAGCCTTTGTACGATCGAAGACGTGACAAAGCACTGCCCCAAACCTGTCTCTCCATTGCTTGTATTTCCCATTTAATCTGTTTCTCCTTCCTCTCTAAACTCTTTTCTCGGTCTTTCAGCAAGTGTGAAACAATTTCCTCTTTTCACAGGGGCCTAGTGGCAAGCAGATTAATGAACCCTTAACACAACACGGAATGCTGCTGCCAAAAAATGTATGAAATGCATTCAGCAGTCCCCACAGTGCACTGTGTGGGGGACAATTACACAAAACAAAAGCTGCGGAGCAGTTCACTTAGGTTTCCAGAAGTCTGAAGAGTTTGGATCAGACATAGGGAACAGAAATGCCCCTGAATATTTTTTTTTTTTTTTAATTTTTATTGGTCAGCACCAGCTATCTTTTATGACTTTAAATGTAGCGGAAAGCAGGTCAAGTGATAGGAACCTGCAGCCTCCTTCATTCCTGGCACAACTGCTCTACAGTTGATTAGACATCAGGGATAAATTTGACTTGCACTATCCCCTGACATTAATGTGCTTCTGCTTGAGGTCTCTGTATTGTTCTGAACTGGAACTTAACGTTTTATATTTCAGAGGGGTTTTAGAGGAGAGGTCCTTTGATTTTTCACTGGCCTTGCCAGCTCCATGCTAACTGTGCCCAGTGGCTCTGTATAAAATATTTGGAAAATAGCTTGCTTTCTATCTTTCCTTCCTTTTTCCTCTTTCCCTCCACCCCCCCAATCCCCCTTCTTTAATGAGCCTTTGTTGGTCCAGCTTGCTCTCTCAGTCTCTTAACACACTTGTGTGTGGAACACTAACTCCTTGAAATGCGAAACAGATGGATGAAGTGTGGGACTTGCAGATATTTGTTTTGGAACAGCGCTGCACATCAGTGTCTCTGGAAGAATTTCCAGCAGCCGGGTAAGCCTGCTGAGACTTCCCTAGTTTCAGTACAAAAGAGAGTCCCCCAAAGAACTTTTGGCGGTCCCCAGATCTCCCCCAGGGAGTTTTTGCAGCTCATGAAAAGCAGACTTTGCACTCCTAGGATGACATATGGTACTTCCAAGTTCAAGTGCTAAAGGTGAAGTTATTTTATTTTGGGGAGCTTCAGGCACTTTGTTTGCTTGTTTGCAAAACGCTCAAGAAGCGATGTGATTTAAAAAGCAGGATTAACAATGTTTTAGATTTCAACAGCAGCTTCCACCCCAAGAAATAAAATAATTCTTTGTAATCACTAATGACTACAGCCTCCCAACACTATGGTGAAGAAAGCAGCCTGGTTAATCACATTTTGTAGGTGGGAACACAGAAGGTGAAACCCAGGTCCCAGCTGAAGTCAAAGGGAAATTTCCCTTGATTTCATTAGAGCTAGGATTCCACTGCCTGTGATTAGGAGCCTGAGTCTGCAAATCCTTACTCAGAGTCTGGCCATTACACAGACAAGCAGTCCATTGTAGCTGTGCACTCACATAAACAAGACTTAGTGGGAATGGGTTCCCAGACCTACATTTTTATTTTCAAAAGTGGTCGCTGATTTGGGATGCCTGGCTTCAGACACCTGAAAAGGCTTTTTCACTGTCAGGGAATGTTTGTGCCCAAAATCTGTCAGAGCTGGGCCTAAGGCAACACCTCCAGTCAATTTTGGTTTAGCAATCACTCTCATAAAAATTTGGCTTTGCTTTAGGTCACTGTGGAAGGCCAAGAACAGCAGACTCAGGATTTGGGGTTCCATGTCATTTGGACTGTATCTAAACTCTTTACATTTATCATTTAATTTGGGGATATTGGGAACATGTCTCAGCAGGGGTATCCTTATCTGCCATGTGTTGGAATGTTCCTCTACCAAGGCTGGTATCTGGATAACTAAACTGGAATATGCCCACATAAATAAATGGGAAATCCAAGAGGGATTTTCAGCTCTGCAATCAAAATCGGACCATACAGCTGCAATTCTCAGTCACTGCTGTCCCCACATGGCTCCTAGAGGGACAATGGCAGGTTGTGACAGGGACCTGGGCAGGAAAAGCTGGGATCAGGTGAGGACATGAGCAGGGAAAGGGACTTTAAAAGTTTATAATACTGCATAGTGAGCTGCATAGTGGTTTTGGGGAGCAAAAACCTTTGCTTTTCTTTCACATCAGCTCCCTCCTGCCCCACACCACAGCATATCTGAGCTCAGCCTGACCTATCAGTTTCATTCCACAGTGTGCTCTGCCTTCTGGTGGGCTTTGTTCTGCATGGAAACCTGAGCCCAGGGCTGGTCTTGCTGCCTTTATCCCCTTCATGCCCAGCAGCTGTCTATTGCTACAGCAAGTTGTGAATTATGGTGCAAACCTACAGCACATCAGCTGGTCTGTGGTGACTCGCACTTGCACGTGGCCCCGTGAGGTGCCTGTGGTAAGGTAAATATGAAGTAGCTTAACTGGCAAAGAGCAGGGGCTGGGCTGCCTTGCATCCATCATGGCTTGCAAGCTCATACATGTTACTGTGGATCAGGTGATGGGTTGCAAATTTACACCTCAGCATTTCTGCCGAGAGCAGCTCACCTGACTCAGAAAGCTGGGCTATTGAAATTCAGTAGGGCAGCAGCTCACTCACACTCACTCACACACTTACATATATATATATATATATATATACATATATATACACACACACACACTTCTGAATGTGTTGACACCCCTTTGCCATCTGTGTGGGGACCCAGAGCTCTAAAGGAAACTGTGATGGATCAGCCATTAGAACCCCCTTTTCTTCCACCACTTTTATACCTAAGACACCTTCCTAAAGGAGACATGCCCAGTCTTCTGCAGCCCTGCAGCAGCAGTGCCCTGAAAGGCAAAGCCTGGTGCCCAGCACACCATCCTTCATGGCTGTCTCATGCAATCAGGTCAGCTGTATTTTCACAGCCTACTTTGGACTCATGGAGGTGAGCCACATTTCACAGATGTGGTTCGTCTTTTTGCCAGCTTCAAATAGGGCTGTTATTTATGATGTTAGTCTGCTAATATAAACTTGTAAATAAGGCCAAAGAATGTGAATATTTTATGGGAGATGGAAAAGGTCCTTGGATTAGAATCAGTTTGGGTTTGCTGCATCTTTCTTTCTCTCTCTCTTTTAATAAGAAAAGATAAGAAAAGTTATCTAGTTATGACTTGCATGCCAAGGCAAGACTGTGATGCTGGAGACCTCAAAGAATGACACTGAGTGCTTTTGTGAAGCCCTCTGAGGATAATGAATTCAAAACACTTCTCTGGTTTCCATGTATTTGTGGAAATAGTAAACTTGGTGTTTTCACAGAAGATTCATCTTCATTATCTCTGAAATGTAGAACATGTACCTGCCCATGGCAGAGGGGTGGGAACTAGATGGTCTTTAAGGTCTCTTCAAACCCAAACCATTCTATGATTCCATGAAAGGCAAGTCCTCTTGTAATTTCATTATGCAGAGTTCTAGCATTTGACCAAAGCTAAACTCTCTGAGCAGAGCTTTTCTGGAAGATCATCTTCCTAGCCAACAAGCAAGGCTTCATACTATGAAATATTTTGCAGGAATGTGTCAACTCTTATGATATTTTCAAAAATAAGAAGTTGAAACAAACAACTGTGACCCTATCATTTTATTTTAGTAATCCTGAAACATTTTGTTACAGTAAAACAGAATCTTTCCTTCCTTCAAAGATAAAAAGGTCTGCTATGCCACTGGCATTTTAATTAATTTTGTTTAGACTCTTAGGTCATATTGACAACTGTTAATACTACGCTGATGTTTTTACATGCAGTACTTAGCAGACCAATGTTTGATATAATTCAGATTAAATAACTTGATAGTGCTCATTATTAAAAAAAAAAAAATCCTTTCTGTGAGAGAAATATGTGCTTTTGGTTCCAGAAGAGAAAATAATCACAACATCAGGATTTCCCAAAAGATGGCAGTTCTGGTCCACCGCTATCACCAATATCATCACATGAGGGACCCTCACTCATGACTAGGACTTAGGACTGGTTCCAAGTGCAATATGGGCCCCAAAAGTCCCTAACTGCCAGAAGCCCCAAATCCTCAAGAGCTTGCAACAAAAGTAGAAGGCAAGGGTCACCAGATGGACAGACACAGATGGAGAATTGCAAAGAAACCAGGAGACAAAACAGGTCAGCTTGATGGCAGTAGTCTCAGTGGTTTCCTCCTCAGCTCAAACTCAGAACTTGTAGACCCATTTTTTTGTGGTGTCCTTAACACTTTCATGTCTGACCATAGCCAAAAAAGCTCTTATCTGACCTTTCTGAAGTGACTGTGCATCCAGGTCTTCCAGTAGTTCTGGGCAGGATTTTACCATCACCTTTGAGAAGGTCAGAAATGGTTGGTAAGAGATACAAGGCCCCTTGTGCAAATCCCCCCTCTCAAGCTGCTTTTCTATGAGAGGTGAGAGGTCATGTCAGAAAAAATATTACACACACAGAGTAATTAGTAGTACTTATTTGAAAAAAAACCCAGAACAATGTACATTTTTTTAAAGTGGAAAATTTGAACTAAAGATCTCTGTTTTATATAGATGTAGCATGCATGGCTGGCTAATATCTAACCCATGACTGAAAGTTTTGGGCTCTCAAAGATGATTGAGCATGTGGCATTGGTCAATACCATTAAACACTTTCATTTTCCTATGACAAATGACCACAGGGAGCTAGAGATTGTGTTGCCTTACAAGACACAAAGGTAATTTTTATGCTTGTAAACTTCTTTCCCTTGAAGGGATTATTATCAACATTATTTGGCCAATGGTGAACAAAATAGCTTAGGGTGGAAGAAAAAAGAATGTGCTTTATAGTTATGAAAGGCTCTGTGGAGAGCAGGAGTTGATGCTGGCAGGATTGCTGGCAGCATTGGACACTAAAACAGCAGCAAAATGTGAACTTTCTTACTGTGTGGAGGAGCTATGTCAGAAGCCAACAGAGACTGAGAAGCAGAGAATATTCACTCATGGGGTGTGTTTGTCTGGTTGGAGAGTATTTCTGTAGCTAACAATAGATTTCTTTCCTGAAACACTGTGCTACAGGAACAGATCCACGCATCTAGTGCTCATTCCCAGGAGTGACCTTGTGATGGGTGTTCTGTGGAAATAAGAGATGAAAACTCTGAACTTCATTAGGTTTGGCTTTGCTTTTATGAGCAGCTTTCCCCCACAAGCTGATTTAAGGCTGTTGAAGTGGCAACACCAAATTGGATGAACTTCTTTGGTGTATCTAAAGCCTTAGCCTAACATGAATTCAGTGAGCCTGGGCCTGAGTATCATAATCCAAATCATGATAAAATCAGTCCAGGGGTGAACCATGTTACTGGGTTAACCGTGGGTATTGTCTATTGTGTAAAGAGACAAAGAGAAATGAATCCATCCACAAACTGCTGCATTCCAAATGCCAGCAGAAGCTGCTGTTTGAGTGTTTTATTGAGATTAAATGTTAAGAATAAATTAAAGATTGTTTCACTTTAAATCTACAACAAGAACTTGGCAGGTTGAAAAAAATCAATTTGTCACTGGAGATTTTCGTTAAGTCAGTTATGATGAGAAGAAGAGGACTTTTGCATCTTTAGATCAGCAAAAGGAATAAATTATTGCAATAGCAGGAGTTTGGAGTGCTTAGCCCTTGTGATGCTTTTTAGTGGGACAATAATATGTAGCCATCAGCTGACTTGAAAGTACCTTTTCACAAAGAAACCCCAAAAGCAGTTGAAGCTAATCTTGGCAATAAGGATTTAGTTTGTTTTATTGTACATTGGTGCTTGGCTCGCATGCCATATCGCTCGATCAGGAAAAGCTGGATGAGTTATGTAATTACATGCAAATGTTCCTCAGTATTGACGTTTCAGTCTGTCAGGCTGAAAAAAAAAAAAAAAGATGTCTTGTTCTTCAGATACTTTCACAAGAGAAATAGCAACTTCTTATTTTTTTAAGGATTGTTTTAGGGGACTCCTTTCTCTGAAAACCAAAATCAGCCCTGGGGATTTGCACATTTTCCTTGAACGAATCCCTCCTCCAAAAAGCGCCTACATGCCAGCATTTGAAAGCAATTAGCAGAGACATTTTAAGAGGAAATCGGGGACACGTTGTGGAAATGGAGGGAGATACTTCTCATTCCTCTTTACATCTTTGCATGGTCAGATCTCACACAGAATGAAAATCATCCCTGTGCAGAAAGTCAGCGCAAGGCAAATAGGTTTCACTTGAGCCTGAGGGCTTAGTTGAGAATTAAGTGGTGAGCAGGTCCAATGTCAGCCCTCAGCACCAGTGTGAATTCTATCAATCAAAGATGTTTCATTGTTTGGAACTTGCACTATGCCACTAACACACCCAACACAACACCCAGACCTGTTGATTGGGTAGAAGCTCTGAAAGCCAGGAGGCTTAGATGGGGACATCACATCTCATGTTGTGTGGTCCAGTTCTGGAGAAGATTCAGGTTTGGGATTTTCTTAAGTTGGGGTTAGGCAAGTTGAAGTTCTGACCTGAGCTTTTGGTTGCATGATATTATGAAAAGCTAATTGAGTTCCTACCTCTTACAGGAAATGTTCCTGCTCTTGGCCACATTTTTTGTTATTTTTCCTTCAAAACAGACTCTGCTCTGTCAATATATATTCTTGAGAGATATAAGAGGAAGAAAAAGAGGTTTTGTTTTTTTAATCAAAGAATTATTTATAGAGGTCCATGCCCTTTTCACTGCCTTAAAAGGAAAAATATTGGGTTTCACTTTTCTTTATTTCTTTCTCTTATATATTTTTCTTTTATTTCTTATTTTATTCTTCTTAATTTTTGTTACAGACATAAAATCATGGAGATATAGGTACCAGAACATGGTTAAATATAATAATAATTGCATTTGTGACTAATAGCTGTTGCCTTGAAGGTTGTTAGATGAAACTAACTGGTAAGACTTCTTCAAGTCTGGATTTTTTTAATGAGCAATATTAGACTGTGGTAGGCTCTGCTGTAAAGGCTTTATTGGTCTTTAGATTTACCAAGAAACTCTAAGGCAGAAGGATGAACATCAGCTCTTCTCTGGGAGAAGATAAAGGGAATTAGGGCAGCTACAGAAAATGCAGCTCCAAGCCCTTTTAACACATCAGGATTCAGCCTTTGAGTTTGCAGCTGTCTTGGTCAGATGCTTTCCACTAGACACACTGGAGACTGCTGATGCTGCAAACCTTGTAGTTAAAGTGCTCCCAACCAGCCCCTCTGGGATCTAGATGTGGCAGCAGAGAAAGTCACAGCAGCATTCCAACCTCCCACGTGGGACAGAAACCTTCCAGACATGACAGGCAGCCCTGTCCTTGCTGGCTCTGCAATCCCAGGATGCAGAAGACCCAAGCCAGCAGCTGAAAACCTTGGCTTGCACAGGGAACCTGAGCTGGTTCCTGTGAAAATGTCATGCCACCATGTCCCTACCACGACGACCTGGTCACCAGTGCCCCAGAGCAGAGGCAGGGCAGCTGGCTTCCCAGAGACACAGGGCTGGGAGGAGGCACAGCCAGGATAGGTGACCCAAAGGGGTATTCCAGACCAAATAACATCATGCTCAATATACAAAGTGGGAGGAAGAAGGATGAAGGAGGGATATTTGGAGTGATGGCATTTATCTTCCCAAGTCCCTGTTACATGAGATGGGGCCCTGTTCTCCTGGGGATGGATGAACATCTGCCTGCCTATGGGAGGCAGTGAATTCATTCCTTGTTTTGCTTTGCTTGTGTGCACTGCTTTTGATTTCCCTGTTAAACTGTCTTTATCTCAACCCACAAGTTTTCCAAGTTTTATTTTTCCAATTCTCTCCCTGATCCTGCTGGTGCGGGGGGGTGAGCAAATGGCTGTTGTCTGGGGTTAAAACCTGACACCATAGGGGAGCAAAGAGTTTTTTCTGGGAAGTCAGGGTGAGGGGGAAATAACCTCAATGAACATAAGATAACAGGCATTTTAGTCTAGAGCACTTCCACTTGCTTTGTTAATTTGCCTTCATATCTAATAAAGAAACGGATGATTCAGTAATGAATCATTATTAGGCATAACAAAGCCAAAATGTATTTACAAGCAATATTTAGACAGTTAACAGTCATTTGGAATACTGTTCTCCCAGCAGATATTTTATTTGTGTAATTTGTGGAAATCCCAGTAGAAAAAGAAATTGAAAAAATAAAAGTATTTGTGGGGCAAAATCCTCTGCAGGAAGACTGGACATCTTCATTGTATTAGCATTGTTATTTTTTTCTATTGGCTTGTCCGGGTTTATGAGCTGCTTTTAAGGCTGAACTTGCTAAAAGGCTGAACTGTGTACCTTTAAGATAAACCACAGGGTATTAGTATCTAATCAAGCAATTGATTGTCCGAGCACTGTTTGTCCATGCAGACACAGACAACAGGTAACCTCTTAAGACATTTGGGTTTTTTTATTTTACCCTTTAAAAAATTGTAATTTCTTTCAGTAGTCAAGCCCAAACATTTCATGTGATCAAATTAAGAAAATGTGAGATTTTGTGCAACAGGGAGGAATAAAGAAGAATTGCTACACAGACAAATTGTTTTAAAGCATTCTAGGGACGACACAATAGCTCTGGGATCCCTTGGGTAAAAATGAAATAGCTACACCTTAGGAATATAATGGAAAGATATTATCAACCGTGGTTTACAGGGGATAGAAAGAGGATCCAGCCTGACTTCCCACAGAATATGTGAATAATCTATGAGAAAGACTGAGCCCATTAAGGGTAACTACACAGTGTATGCTAAACCTTGATAGATGTTATACCCTATTGGAAGTCATGTACTTTTCTTTTTGGACAGCCTTTTAATTTATGCTTTAATATAATCTTTTAAAAATAATTCTGACTGTACTGGCACTTCTGACACACAGACCATCATTTCAAATCCTTTTATCAGCACATGTATCATTTTGTCTCATACTAGTAATAGGATGGGAGTCAAGGAATATCTATAGTTTCACCTCATGCCTCTTAGCAATAATGGAGTTATGTGTTGCAATGAAACACTGTATAACTCGCTATTCATCAAATGAGGCTGGGGTACTGAAGAAATTTGCTCGATGACTGTTTAATGCAAAGAACATCAACGGATTTGGGGTCAAGCCAAGGGCTCCCATGGCTCGCTGAGATCCCAAATCCATTGGTTGCAGTTTTGTCCCCTCTGGTGTTTTCCCCCGTGCACAGAGAATCTCTGCTCTGTGGCTGGAGTTGAGCAATGTCCTCGTGGGGACCGTGTATTCCCTGTGCTGCAGAGTGCAGAGCAAACCCAGCTGGGGTGTGCCAGCTCTTGTCCCGGCTCTTCCGCTGCCAATGCGGCTGCAGATTTTGTGGGAGGTTGGATCTGCAGCTATCACTGCTGCAATGAGCTGTGCTCAGGCCTCTGAGCGCCTCCAGGGAAGGAGTCTGCAGTGGTGGGTGCTGGGCACATAGGGTGGGAATGTTAGACTTTCCCTGTTCCCTTTGCTTTCCCTGTTAAATGACGCTGGGGATACCTTAGGCACTTCTTGGCCCGATGTGCTGGCAGTGCTGTCACAGGTTCCCACAGTCCCACGTCTCTTCAGGCACTTGACAGGGTTTGAAGAGCAAAAGAGAGGATTTGACTCAAGAATCTCCCCTGGATTTAGTATTAATTTAACCAAGCTGTTTTGTCTGTGTGTTTTCATTGCTACTTTCTGGCAGACTACAGAAGCTAAGGATCCTATTGCCTACGATGTCCTCCCAAACACCCAGCCATCCACCTTTCCTCATTTTTAAGCCCACCTTTGAATTTGTACCTACTTTTCTAAACCTGAACTTCTCCATCCAACCTCCCAAGATCCTCTACCAGCATTTCTACTGCTTCAGTCCAACAGCACAAATCCCCTCCTTGTCTCTGATTTTCTAGTACTCCACATTAATTCCAATGCTAAACATTTCCTTTAGGGCAGAGGAAAGGTGGCCACAGAGTCCAGATGGAAAAACACTTCATTATTCTTCAGCATCTGTATAACCTGGTCAGGATGGAAAGACTGAGGTGAGGAGGAAACCAAGTGGTGCAGTGGAATTGTTGAGAATCAAACTCAAGTGTCTAATGAGTCTTCATGCAAAATTCTGGAGGTTGTAACATTTCAAACAAAGACCCTCAACACAGTCACATTTGGGTATGTTTCCATCTGCAATGAAAAAAGTAAACTTACCCAGTTTTCACCAGCAAGAAAAGGAACAGGGCTATGAGTTCATAACCCCACCTGGGTGTACCTGTTCCCAGGGATCATCCTGGCACTCAGGAGAGCATACTGGAGGAGAAGTATCCAGAAAGACCCTTACTACAATGGAAAAAGAAATGCAGACCCTCCTAAGCCCATTCAGGTTGTTGGTTAGGTCATTTTGGTTGAACCTTTGCACAAGAAAAATCGGCATGAGATGGACACTTGGTAAACATAACCTGTCCCAAACAGTTACATTTAGGGGAATCTAAATCCTAGAAAAATCAAGGATTTACAGTGAGAAGCTCAGCAAAGTTTTTTTATTTTACAAGAAGGACTGTATCTCAGTTTTCACAGATTTTATTAAAAGTCTTTGCTCTAGAAAGTCTTAAATTTGGATTATCAATCTTACTAAAACCCCCTAAAACCCTCACATCTGTGCAAGTGTATTCTCAGTAGGAAACAGAAGCCAAGGGTTTGTGTCCAGCTCCAGGATTTGTTCTCTTTTAATAGTCAGAATTTGATCAAAGCTGATTTTCTAATCTGGTGCTTGAGAAGAAGCCTTTGACCCACAATGATGCTGAGGTACCTGCTAGGAAATATTGGTCATGTAATCTTAGCTTGTCCTCATTTCCAACTGACAAAATGCATTGAAAGTCACTAAAAATATGTGACACAGTTTCTTAAGACTTTGTTTCTTGGGGCTGATTGCTGTGGTTTCTACAGGCCTCTTGTATGGCTGTGAATGAAACCTAAGGGTTTCTTATTTAATGAAATGTGGGCCAAGGGATGGCTCGCAGAAATGAGCTAAAGGTGGTTAGGTGGGGTACACAGTGATTTGTTCTTTCAAAACTGACGCATGAAACCCTCCAGATGTGAACACTGGGGCAGAAACTTGCACCAGGGGATGCAACAGCACTGCAAACAGGAGTCTCTAATGCAGTCAGTCGATGGACAGTGTTTTCTGGAGCTATGTGCGACCTTTAAAACAGGTGCCAGCAAAAAGAAAGGAAAAGCCAGAATCCAGCTGACAAAGGCAATAGCACTGGGCAAAGAGACTACTGGTAACCTGCAGGAATAAAGGCAAAGGACAGTAGGAACATATTGATTTATTAGTGTGAAGTGAAAGTACATGGGCCAGGTCAGAACCACTTGCTTTTCTGAGGAAGCTTTAATTTGATTAGTCCATTATTTGTAGTGGAAGTGTTTTAATGCAGTGGATGAAAATACAGAGCCACAGGTTCCAATTGCAAAGCATTTGCAAAGCATTCATTTTTTTAACTTTAATTTCATGTCACCTGGATAAGAGAGTGTAGTGGTCTTTCAGATTTGAGGGAAAAAAATAAACTGTTCTTCTACCTGTTCTGACAAAATTTGTTGAAGCCATGTGTAATGCATACCCCTGTGGAGAAGGGAGGTGCTTGGCAGAAAGAAGGCAGCACCAAGGAATAGTTTCCTAGAGACAGAAACTGGTATCTCCCAGCCAGGACTAAACCAATCAAAAAAAGTGTGAACCACAGATACCAGTGTATAATTCCAATCTTTGTACAGTAATAAGATTTCATGATTACTGCTTTGAAGGCTGCACTCTGGTCAAGCAAGATAAGTACTGGCAATTTCCCTGAGCCTGAATTCAGTAAGATATCACATGTCACTTTCAACGATGTTCTCTGTGTGCTATGTTGAGATCAAAACCTGGACTAGAGTGTATCACACAGATCACATCTCTTCTTAGGTGATAGGGCAGTTATGATGGCACAGCCTATCTGAATATCAGGAATATTCAGAATTTGGACTTTTGTGGGTCTGTAGCTATGATTGCAGTGAGGTTTTGAAGAAGTTGCAAAGCCCAGATTTTTGCTTGGTGTAAATTTTCACAGGGTGGTGAGGATTCCTTTTGCTTATATAAGGCAGAAAGGTTTAAGGTGAAGCAGGAAACTGCCTTTGCAATAACAGTAAATAAAAAGGTCAAACCTATGTGGGTGCTGCCCTCTGCTCATCTTCCTGAATGGTGCTTGACTGCCAGTGAGGCTGAGGACTGTCTCCTTGTCAGATTTTCCATGGGAACATGATGCATCACTGGATTTGGGATCAGACATGTCCGAATGCTCAAAGCTGTGTCTGAACAGCAACATGGGAGTGGGCATTTCAAAAATAATCTGCTTACTCAATTCTGTGTTAAATCTCTGGACTATGGCAGAAATCAGCCAGCACTGCACACTTGTGATCCAAGCCTATTATCAGCAAGAAGGTTAAAAGAATCCTACTGTTAAAGGGGAGTCTCCCATACTCAAAACCCTGTAAAAGTATGCTCGGTTCCAGGTGTTGCCACAACTTTCCAAGTAAAATGGGAAAAGTTGCTTCAACTGTTTGTGCTGTGTAGGTGAAATTGGGGACCTACATCTTCCACTGTTTCTTGCTTTGGAGGATGGAAGAAGCAACTTGTCTTATAACACTGAGAAAAAGGGAATGATCTGGATTGAGACTGCTACTTGGCACCACGATAAAAATAATAAGTACTTAAGCCTTATGAAAATGCTACTGAGCTCAGTTGCAATAAATTAGCACTAGTTATTGAAATATTAGGAAGGCTTTTCTTTGCGCTGCAGTGATTAAAGCAGATAAATAAGAATCCAGACAATTTTGTGTGTGTGGTTACTGTGTCTTAGGGCTGCCTCTAATAGCCCCAGTGATCTTTCCATCGTTGTTAATGGGTATTTAATTGGGATTTATTTCCATGGAATTTTTGTACCTTCAGATCATTACAGCACTGAGGGAATTTTATAGCCATGGGGATCAACATGGTCTCTCTAGAGGTTCTGTTTGATGAATGAAGTTGGAAAGAGTTGACATATAGTTAGAGACCATTACCATTTAGAAACACAGGACTGAGAGGAATCCCTTTCAAAAGGATCCTCTTTGTCCTATGCTGTTGCCAGTCATCTCTTAAAAAACAGTATGATTAATGCATCCAATCTTTTCTTCTGTTTTTAATTGATCTTTCCTCAAAATTCTGTATGCCTTTTACTTTTTTTTCATTCCAGAGCAATGAAACTGAATAGAACCATCATCTATGGAGGAGATAACCATTGCATCTTTCCACAGCTTATAAGAGAAAACACTGATCACAGATAAAGGATAGCTGGGAAATGGCAGCACTGGCTAGTGACTCAGGAGAGATGAAAGCAATTCCTCTCCCTGTCACATGCTTATTGTCCAACCCTAGAAAGTTACCTGTTTTGCAGTGACGAAGAGGAAAACTGGTGTTTTTCCACTTTGCCAGGTAGAGGAACAAGTCAACACTTAAGACTTTGAATGAGAGATGTGTGCCATAAAATGACTAAGGTACAATAAATAGTTTATCTTCTGTAGCTTCTGCAACAGGATCACCCCAAATAATCAGTGTATTTCACTCAAATTCATATGTGTGAATGGAGTATTGCCACATACACACATATGTGTCTTAAATGGTTTCCAAAAAAAAAAAAGAAATTAATAATTCAGCCTTTATGATAAATATATATATTGATAATCCCCTGCTTTTCCCCTTGTTTAGCCTTTAGCTATCCCTTGTTAATAGAGCTGAGCTCATCTGGGTCAACTTCTTTTCTCTTGAACCCTTTCCACGTTCAGAGAGCTTTCTGTCTGTCTGTCTTTAGTGGCTCCTGCCTTGTTCATGTCTGCTTGGGCACATGCAAAGCCTACAGGAAGGACCTTGTCATGAGCAGCCACTTGGAAGCACCCCCTGCTCCTCAGCACAACTCTGCTTGACATGTGCTTAAACACCAGCTTGCACTTGGCTACAGTTCTCTTTTTCTTTTTGTTGGGCCCGGGAATGAGCACTCCAAGCAAATTTCCTTTCTCTTAATTGCTTCCAACTTCCCCCGTTCCCTGCATTTGGGCCTGAGGAAAGGTATTCAATGTGGCAATCTTCAGGCCTTTAAAATTAACAATTCTTAAAATTGTTTTTATATTATTATTCGTATTATTATTTTTTATATTGGTCCTTGGATTCTCTGCACTGGGACTGTTGCCGAGCCCCTCTTTTCTCTTGTTTCCTTAGATTAGGGATTTTGGGAGACTTTGCTGGGCTGCTTTTCAACAGCGTGGTCCTGCTCAGCCTGAGATCCAGCTCTGCAGAGGATGCTGTTTCTGAGATGCTCCAATTTCTGATCTGGGGTGGGTTCTGGTGCTGTCAGAAAGGATGCAGAAAACCCTGTAGTCAGGTGAATGAAAAACATAACCCGTACAGACAGGGAAGAAGTAAGAAATGCTCAAGTGGTTCTTTCCTAAAAGTTATGTTCTTGTGGGTGGGATAAAATTGATTTTTGAAGTATCTGTTTACAATTGGATGAATTACATAAGCATCCATTATGTAATTGAATAATAGCATAATCTTCCATAATGACAAGCAGAAGCCTTCTAATGTTTGGGACAGGACTTATTTCCTTCTTACTTGGATATCTTTCAGATCCATTGTTATGCAGTTCTTTACATGATGTTTTCTTTCTTCCCTCTTTGAAATTCATCCATGTTAACTGGCTGTATTTACTCTATTATTATGCTTCCTTGAACATGTCTTTTCTTTATTACTTATGTCTTGATAGCATTCCAAGCATACCGAGCTGTGATGCTCTTTTATCTCGCTGTTATTGCAAGTTTGAGCCTCTGCATCCAGATTTTGTAACTCTTCACCTGACAGAGCTCACTCCAAATGCAGGATGAAACTATCTCCATGCAAGGTGAAACAAAGGTCTCTGAAGGACAAAGAAGAACTTTACAGGCTGACCAAGGACTCTTCCTATCACTGAAAAGGATGAGAAAGGCAACTCACATGAGTAAGCACTTGTGAGTTCAGTTCCTGAGTCAAGTATCCATTGGCTGTTGAGTACACTTTGTTGTAAAGCTGGTTATAATTCTCTTTTAAACATGCTGTTGTTGGAAATTTTTTCTAATATGGTATTTTTTTCTTTTCTATTTTTTTTCCCTTGGCATTGTAGCATAATGTCCAGATTAAAAAAAAAATAAAAAATAAAAAAAAACCCAACAAACTTTCACTGAACTAGTAATATGTTTAACACTGATGGCATTTTTCATCTTACTTTCAAACACTGGCATACAGAGTTCATCTGTAGAAGGGCACTCTTGTGGGTGGATTTATGGGGGGATGCATCTCTTTTCAAAATTATGAAAAACATCTCATCTTATGAAAAACCCACAAATCCCTTAGGATGCACAAAGGCTTTCATTTCAAAACTGAACTGCTTCTGTCCACTTTTCTTGGAAAATCTTCAAGGAGCCTTCAGATTTTTAGTGCTGATATTTGCAATCTCCAGTAAAAGAAAATGCTCCTCCCCTTATTTTTCTTTAATACTGAATTATATACATATTTGAATATTCACATTTTGGTGAATTGCTGACCACAATGACTTTTCTGCGCCCTGGAAGAAATGATGAGCCTTTTTTTCCCCAGCTTCTGGCTCACAGAGCTGAGTTAAACATTTTCTCACAGCATTTGTTAATAACATAAGCAGGTTTATTCCATGTTTGGGGATTTGTTTAGCCATGGGCTAAATTAGATTGGCCACATGTGGTGTTCAGAGTGCCACAG
This sequence comes from Pyrgilauda ruficollis, assembly GCF_017590135.1. NCBI lineage: Eukaryota > Metazoa > Chordata > Aves > Passeriformes > Passeridae > Pyrgilauda > Pyrgilauda ruficollis. Next base: position 8,334,847 of record NW_024513654.1, on the reverse strand, counting down.
TGGGGTCCCTGTAACACCCTCCACGAGTAGCAGTGTTGCACTGCTAAAAAATGGAGGAGAGGGATGAGGGATGGTTTAGAAGAGCCAAAAATTTCCCAGTTTATCTGGGTTTCTGGTGGCTGTGGTGGTTGTTGTTGTTGTTTTGAGTTGCACGTACTACGTTTGAAGAGAAAGCCAGGACTGGTTGGAGCCTTAATAAGAAATAAAAAAATTGGAGGTGAAAGGGCTCACTGATAAAAGAGCTGCTTTCATTTACTGCTCCAGGCATCTGCTGTAAAGGAGCCAAAGTGAATGTGCAAGCATCAGAGACAGTCACAGGAGGGAGGAGGCAACAGTCAGAGCTGTGAGTAACTGTACATAAACATAATTTAAATCAAAACAGCTGAATAACAATTTAGGACATAAAAGGAAAGAGAAAAGGTGGAATGAAGTAAAGAAAAACAAACCCCACAAATCGACCACAGTCAAACGAGAGAGGAACACAGAGGAGCAGCAAATGGAAGACGAAAAATCAAGCAAAGCCATCGGGGTCCAGTGGTTCATTCCTGTGGTACCCTGCGGTTCCCAGCTCAATTACTCAATAAGGTCTTGTGCTTTCCAGGCCAAGAGGAGCCCTGAAGTACCAAATCTCTCCTTCAGGCTTCTTCTCTTCAAAGAGAAGGCTCTTCTCAGCTCAGCTTCCCTGCACTCGCCTCTTTATGCTGCTTTCTGTGCCAGCTCCCAGGCCCTCTGCTCCGCCAGTGATGGACTCTGCTCACTCCCACTGCTGCCATCATTCCCTCTTGCCTGGAGCCAGTTACACCCTTTCCAGACAAGTTCTCCTTTCCCCCAGCACAGGTCCCTTAAATATTGCTTGCTGCTGCTCAGCCCCTGCTGGTGTCACCAGCTGGAGGAGCCCAGAGTCAGTGCATCATCCCCTGCCATCTCACCACCTCAGGTCATTCCTGCTGCTCTCTCCATGTTCATACAGCTCCTTTTATAAATGAGTTTGCATCCACAATTAGAGTTCCTAAGTCCTAACACAACAGCTGTTGCTGCTTTACACCCACCAAGGCCTTTGTGCCTCCTGCCTTTTCTCAGTCCCATCCAGTGTCACTGCCTGGTGCTCAAACAAATAAAAAGAAATTTAGATTTTTTAATCTATTAAATAATTTGCCTTGATGGTACCATGTGGCAATGAGTGTCACTGATGACTCAGTTTGAAATGTGTTTTCCTGACATTCTTATTAAGTGGGGAGAGCAAGCAGGACATTGCCAGGTTGATGTGGTTGATGAAGAATGCTGTTGATGGGTTCACAAAGACTAATTGCCCACTCCTTCAAATCCAAGAGACGTAGTTGTGATGGGACAAAGACCCATCTTTGTTCAGTGGCTGGAGAAGAATGGCAAGAGCAGAAGAAAACAGCAGGATAAGAGTGTCTCAAGCAGAGGCTGTTACCCCATACTTCCGAGGATGTTATTCAAGGCTCTGCAGTAGACCTTTCGTGAAATATCTCCCTGACCCCAGTGCTGAAGCCTCCTTTGTGCCTGGAAGAATGAGGGCTTAAACCCTTTCCAAAATACTTGGGGTTTTGCTTTCTCATTAGTGCAAGCTCAGCTTTGCTTGTGTCTTGGGAATATTTTATTTCTCAGGTTTGTGATATGAGGAAAAGCAAAGAAACAAAAAAATCCTTTCTCCTTTATGAGAGACACAGTACTGGATCCCTCCCTGATCTGTATGTCCAATTAGTCCATAAAAGTTACTCTCTGCTAATTTGATATCCCATTTTCCATCTTTACCAACATCTGAGCCATCTGATGTGTTTGTGAATGTATAGTGGGATGAGGATGTGTGACAATATTTTTTCCACAGCAGAAATGTGTATATTTTTTCATGCATACATAATTAAAAATGGTTGAAAGCGACTTTGATTAAGCTTTGTCAAAAATTCAAACTAATGTTAATCATATTTCAGGAGACATCATGCAATAATATTTTCAGCCACAAAAAGAAGACTGCCTAGGGAAAGCCACCACATTAGAAAAAAATTAATGCAAAAAAATAAATACCAGCTTGTGACTGGAAATATTTTGCTTTCTTTTCTTTAGCCTATACTAACAAGTGACCACTGTCAAGCAGTTACTAGGATAAATAATACATATATAATACTAGCAAGGCTAGGGAGAAATGAGGAGTCATAGACAAGGGGGATGAATATTGTTTCATCTCAGAATTGAAATGAGTAGAGGCCAAAACCAGCAGGGTGGGAAGTCTGTTCCAGATGGCAGGAGCTGCAGAAGCTATTCCACCAACAGTAGCCAGCTTGTAGGGAGAGGCAGAGAGAAATTACTGGGTTGCCAAAAAAGCACCAGGTAGTGTAAGAGGGGGACTACCCAGTGCCAAAGCTCTGATGGATGCTTCCTTATAGGGGAGCTCCTGCAGGAATTGGGAGGGTCACTGTGACTCAGATCCATGCAAGGTGGGGGAGGCAAGGGGATTTTTTCCTTAGAGGCAGCACTGAGTCATAAAGCCTTTTCTTTTTCATCTTTTTTTTTTTTTTTTAAATTTTATTTTCTTTTCTGTTAAGTAAAAATGTTCTGGCATGTTCTCTTTCCAGAAGACTTTGAAGAGGACATTTTGGAGATACATTTCACAGAGCCAGAAGACAGTCCCAGGCCAGCTGGGATCCTCAGACAGCTCCGCCTGGACAAGCTCCCAGCAGCCTCCCAGTCTTGCTGGCAGCTGTAGGACACCATGGTCCTGCCTGCAGACCAACAGGACTGAAGGAAAACCATTTGCTCCAGCAACCCACTGGAGTCACTCTCAATACCCACAAGTAAAAGGATAAAAACTGCAAACGAAGTCAGAAGTAATTTTTTGCAAACTATGAAGAAATTGCTTTGGGTGAGTATATGCCCTCTTGTATCCTCAGTTCTTTTAGAGAAGATACCAAACGTAATAAGGAAACTCCCACACACCACACTGGCTTCACCCACCTGGAGAACAACTTCTCATGGCCCCTGATGCAGGGTTTAAGAAATGTATCAAAAATAAGGTATTGCAATGGGAAAAATGGGTCCATACTCCCACAAAAATCCTGCAAGTACTCTTGGCTGCTCAGGCTCTAAACCCAGCCTGACTTTTTATTGAGATGGTCATCAACCACAGCATGAGAGTAAGGCTGATGCAGGGAGACCTTTCTCAAAATTTGCCTCATGTTGAAGACCCAGTTGGTCTTAATATTCTTTTCTGAGATTGAATTAGGATAAGATTTGTGCTCAGAGTTGGTAATCCAAGTCACAGTTTGGGGATTTCAACTGCAAGATGTCAAAATCTCTTGTGTTCAGAAAGCCCCTTGCCAGTACTTTGCCATGTTTCTGTCTCAGAAACCAGTTTGAACTTTGCAACCATCCAGTTAAGTCATTTGGGATCTGGTGATTTGACTTTGACTGTAAACACTAGTTTTTAAAGTTGCCAGACCTAACAGTTGGTTTAAAAACTGAACAATAAACATGCTTATTAACTTGCCACACAAGATACACACATTGAATCTGCATTGGTTATTTGGCAGCATCATGAACACTCCCCTCAAACTGATTTGATGACTAAACACTGTTTAGAATAGTAACTGATCCTGCTGAGAAAAATCTAACTGTTAGGGCTAAAAGTTTCTTGCTGTTCATATTCCTTCTTGAAATTCTGTTCAGCTTTTTCTCTAAATCTTCCATGGCAAAACACACTAAATTAAAAATGCATTTTGGAGTGATGCCAATATCTTACAAAGTTATGCTCAGGGGTTTTTTCCCCATTGCATTTTTCTTTTAAATCTAAAAGTTTTATTGTTTTTAATTACAATCTCAAATCACCTGACCAAAAATGTAACTTTTCTCCAACTCACACAGCAATAAACCATTCAAGATGAATATATTCAACTAATTGGTCAACTGAAAGTATAAATTGACTTGATGGTCAACAGGAAGAACTAGAACAAAGGTTCAAAATGTTTAATGAGCTGAAAAATCTGTTTTGTACCAGTTCTGTTGATCAACCTTTAAAACCAGTCCCACCCATTGAACTGAATAATACACTGTCTCCTTTAAAGGCCAGCAGTTTTCCAAGCAGATTTTTTGCATGTCACCCCCAATTTAGAAAGCAGGCTGACATGGAGCTGACACCAATTTTTGACCAAGGCATCTACAGGGAAGGAGCAGAAACCTTGCTCCCCTTGATCACACACATTTTCAAGGCCATAGTGTGTTTTTCAATAGCACTGTTGAGTTTAGTGCTGCCATCTCGGGGAAATCTGAGATGAACGACGTTATTTTAAAAAATATTAGAAACAGCAAACACTATTTTTTTGGCAAAATGTGATGATAAACATAAAAAGTCAAAAGATAAATCAGAGTTGCTGAAGGGACCTCCAAGACTTTACAAGCTTTTCTATTTGCCATTAACCTCCTCAGCTCTGACTTCTTTTGCCAAAAATTATACTTTATTGATTTATTTTTTTTACTGTTGTGGGCAGGAGGCCTATAAATCTATGCTACAAGTCCTGGTAGAAAATCTCTACTATATTCTATAGGTATTTCTAAATTTCCGTATAAAATCTGTGGGGTCCACCCTGGCAAACACACAGGTGATGCCACTGGACTTCTAATCACTGAATGAGGGACAAATCTTTGAAGAGAAATAGGACTGATGACACCAGGTGACGCACTGAAAAGGGCTTTTAAGCACAGCCCTGCACACAGGGGCTGAGTGCATTTGCTCCTCTTTTTTTAGAGTCGTTGACTGATTTGTACAACAGTGTTTCAGGCTAACTGAAAAAAACATGTATCCTTCCTGTAGCTCCAAAATGAACAAAAAAACCCCCAAACCCTATAAGGAAGCAATTTCAGGCTGGGGAAAAAGAATTAATTCCTTTTCAGCTGTTATTGGTTTTTTTCATTCCCTCATAAAGGAAATTTAATTCAATTTCCAAATTACATTTTCTTTTAAAATGAAATATCCAAGCATTTGTTTCTGAAATGTCAAAGGGAAATGCATTAAAACTTCATTTATAAGTTGGATTAGGATGGTGTGTTGAACTTAGACTTGATCCACATGTACCTTTGGTTGACTTGGAAAGGAGTTATTTTCATCCTGTCACACAGAGCGCTCCTCCTGGAGCTGCTCCAATGTGGAGAAAGGTGGTGGGGATGCTGAAATGTCAGGGTGTCTCAGCTGACACTCGGTGCCATCTCCCACCGGTGGTGACTGATGGCACTTGCCAGCTGTCAGGGGACAAAACCATCCAGTGGCAAGCAGGTGGCCAGGCAGTTCTGAGGCTGTGGCAGCCCAGAGCATTCCTGTGCAGTCACCAACTGCAGCACCTGTTGTGATGTTCCCCTCTTGGCCCCTGATGTCCCTCCTAGCCCCACAGTGTCCCTCCTTGGTTCTCCTTCACCCCTGATGTTGTTGACAACATCCTGCTGAGTGCCAGGAGCTCCAGTTTGACAGGAGAGTGATGATGGCAGGGCAGTACAAGATCCCTCCATCAGCTGAATGATCCCCTCCTCCTCCCGCAGGACAGGGCAGACTCCTCGCCTACCCATGGGTGACTTTTGCGAGTGGGCTTCTGATATTTGTCCTGTGCAAAACATAAGGACTGCCCAAGAAGAACAGATTTTACCCTGGCCAACCCTTCCAGGATGAAACTCGAGGCACAGAGGTGCCTCTCTCTACCTGTCAGCCTACACCCCTGCCACACACTTTTTACTGTTGACTCTTCTATTTTTTGTCATGCTCTCTGCTTGTTGTCTGAGATGAGATGAAAGATTTTTAATAGTGATGGCATACAGCTCTAGAGACAAAAGGGTCTATTTCTTTCTTATCTTGGATGTGTTAAAAACACTCTACCTTCATCCCGCTACGTTCAAAAGGAGACAAAAGTGAAACGAAGCGAACAATTTTTCAGCACCATTAATAAAACAACCCCAAATGATATAAAATAGCCTTGTTTCACATGACAAACACTGTACCCACGAGCTTTGGCTTCTCTCATGAAGAGAGAGAGAGAAAACCTTCAGAACTTTTTCTGGGCTCTCAAACTTCCAGCGCAGTTCGCAGGGGCTGTAATTTAGCCCCAGGCATTTGAGAATGTACTTTGTGTGTTTTGGCAATGACATGAAAATGCAGAGAGAACTGTACATCTTGCAGTTGTACGCTGAGCTAGGCGATCTGAGGGGCCTGTCTATAATAGAGGAATCATCTTTTCTTCAATGAAGTGCTACTATTGTTGTGATCTTCAATAAAGGATATAATGGATGCATTCATGTGGTGGCTGTTGTTTGTGTGTGATTCTTTCAGCGCACAGCTAAGCGCACAAGAGTCCTTTAAACTCTTCTCTACTCACATCCAGTAGTGCTAGCATTTTGTGCCAAGCTAGGTTGGTTTTCCCCCTGCAAGCTTCTTTGCCTATTATTTTTGGATAAAGCCAATTGACCATGAAACACCTCTTTATTGCAAAATGATATCTCCAAGCCCTCACTGTGGGATCATGGGTTAAAATGCCACTGTAATGAACATTTGCATGGAGGTGTTGTTGGTTTAAATATTTACCTTTAAAATTAGTCACTTTGGCTCATTGTAGGCATGTTAAGAAAGTGATATTCTTCAGGGGTCAGAAGTGTTATGTGAGGCTGCATCTGTTTCTGGGTACTATAATGACATCAATTGCCCATTTTCATATAAGTCCAAACTGAAGTTACATCTTTCATGTGGGTAAACAGCATTCTCAGGCCTTCATGAGGTGACCTGAATAAAGTAATTTCCTTCTGTTTGATTACAGCATAGGATAGAGGAGAGATTTTCAAAGACAAAAGGCGAAGGTTGTGCCTGGAAAGGCAGAAATTTGCATAAACCCACAAAGTAATGGCACGAGCAAAAATTATTTTAGCATGCAATGTGCATGTGTGCTTAACATATCACAGATGCAATAATTAACGTGTGGCCTCTGAAGGAGGGAAGGGTGCTGGGCAAGGCTGCAGCCAACAGCTGGAAGTGCACAGGATGGGCCATGAGAGGATGTTCATTTTTCAGCTGTACAACAACAACAATACTTTTGGAAAAAGGGTAGGGGAGGAAATGTTACCTTGAATCTGCTCTAAAGAACTTCAATCAATAGACAGATGTACATTTAAATAAGTTTAGATGTAATTATCCATTACAAATCTGGTTTTCTGCCTTGTTAGTCAGAGATCCTAGGCACTTTTATTTAAAATTTGTACTAATCTCAACCTCATTTAACTATACAATGTGAACAGTTTAGGGAAAGAGGGAAAAAAAAAAGAAAAACATAAAACCTTCCAACACCTTTTCTTTTTAGGCAAGTTGAAAAGGATGAGCACCTACCAAGGTTTTTTCTCAAGTCACTTTTTAAAGATTGTTATTATCTTTTCATATTAAAGTTAACATTACCATATGCTGTTGAGCTTTTGTTGATGGCAGTGCTTAAACTGGGATGTTGTTTCCTTTGGAGATTCTTACTGCCAGTCATTAATTTACATTTTTTTGAAATCGTACAGCGAGTGCTTTGTTGATGCCTGTTTTCATTTTGTTTCTCTCTCTTTTCAGGTCACACATGAGGAGTTTTTTCAAACAGTAAGTTAAGATGATGGAATGAAATCAGTGACATCTGCCACTCATGCTCTCTTCCTCCATCCTGTTTGCCCATGGCCCCCCTTTTCTCCTTTTCTTTTTGTAATGCTCATGGTTTTCATCCCATTCAAAGGCCACCCCCAATTCTGCCCCCCACCCCTCAGTTTCTCCCATAATTACTCTGCGGAATGCATTTGAAGCTGAATCTCTTTCTCTCCTTCATTCTTTGGCGCTTTGTGGCTGTTGGTTTGGGGATGTCTTAATGTTCCCATTTGAACTGAGATATCTCCCTTCATAAACTTCAGTCATGTCCATTTTTATTTCGTCTCTGAGGAAATCAAACAATGTGTCATGGAAGTGAAGTGCCCAGCACTTAACATGATCCCATGCTGATTGTTACAAGCTTCTAGGAATTGTCCCACTCTCTGCTTTTGGTCCCCTGTTGTGGTTGACCATCTCCATACCAATCTAAATAAATGAAATCTAATTAAAAAGAAAAAGGACACAACTGCCTCCCAACTCCCCCTTTAAAAGCTGAATGAATAACATTGAATCATCTCCAGTAGGAAATTTATGAGGCTGAGAGTTAGGGTCCTGATCCTGAACTCTTTACTCATACACTAATCCTCACACATTTGATTTATCCTTTCAGCTTCGGTTCACACAATGAGTCATAAAAATAAGTGATGTAGGATTGGGCCCTTCAGAATCTTGCAATGATGCAGTTTTCCCCAGCGTTTTCTTTCATTAATGTGATTTTTAACTACTGGCTATTCAGGCAGAGAAAATATACTCAGAGATTTTTTTTTAAAATCCTTTCTGCAGCACGTAAAGAAGGTAGTAACTTGTCAGAGAAGGATTTGATCCAAAAAGCATACAGGTATGCATGTTAGATTTCTTCAGTAATAGATTCGTCTCTCCTCTGTGTCAGATTAGGACCATTGCCAAATAGGATCATCCTATTGTGTTACAGCATGGGTGCTCCCTATTATAGTGCTTTAAAGTATCTATTTAGGACAAGCTTCTTAAAAAAAAAAAAAAAAAAAAAAAAAAGAGAGAAAGAAGAAAGCAGAGAAAAGGAAAAGACAAAGAAAAAGAGGAAAAAGAAAATGAAAAAGAGGAAAAAGAAAATGAAAACAAAAAAGAGAAAGAAAAAAGAAAAAGAGGAAAAAAGAGAAAGAGAAAGAAAAAGAGAAAGAAAAAGAGAAAGAAAAAGAAAAAGAAAAAGAAAAAGAAAAAGAAAAAGAAAAAGAAAAAGAGAAAAAGAAAAAGAGAAAAAGGAAACCCAGATGCTTTTTTGCTAGTATTTCAAACTGTAACACAGATCACCACCAAAAAGGAAACAAAGGAAATTCTAGACTACAGTAAAACCTGATCTGTTTAGTATATGCCCTTAAAACTTAATGTGCACAGTTAGGATCCAGTTAAGTGCTCTGTCGCTAAAACTTGGATTGAAGCAGCCCTGCTGTAAAGTTTCTTTCCTGATGTCATTTTAAAGTGAGAAGAGGCAAGAAGAGAAACAAATTGACACGTACTGTGATAAATTCCTGTAATGGATTAGAAACAGTGCACTGCTGTCACTGAAGTCAGAAGAACAGAACCGTTTGGGAAATGGTACAGAGATGCTGGCTCTGGTTATTTCTTCCAGTGGAGGAATAAGAATGCTGGAAACTTGCCTTGTGTGTGTGTGATCTGGACTCAAATCCCTCTGGAAATGCATTAAAAAAAGGGAGGTCTTGTTGCTAAAGGGTATTGTTTGGAAAAATATACAAAACAACAACCAGTGAAAGAAAATGCTTTTGTAGATGATGGGAAATATCAGGAATGGATAAAGTTATTCACACTAGGCTGAATTCTCACGTCTGTCCTCCTATCTGAGAGTGAATAAGAAGGAAATTTAGGATTTCTTCTGTTCCTGCCTCTTCAGGTACTCAGCTCAGGAGGTCCCATTAGGATTTTAAAAAGGCCAATTTTGCAGACCACTGGAGAGGCAGAAGATGGCCTGCTGACTGGCTGGAATCCCATTTATTTTGTTTTTTTCTTCTGTTTTGGGAGAGTACATTTTGGTATATTTAGGAGGTTACCCTCCAACATCTGGGAGTAATTTTCACACCAAATGATGGGAAGACAACCCTCGGTTACACCATTGATTCCTGCCCCACTGCTGAAAAAAGCACATCTCCATGTGTGTGCCCCACTCACTTCCCAACTGGGGACAACCCCCCGAGAGGCTCCCCTCCCTTGAGGCCCCTTCTGCCAGGGTAGCTCTTCCTCAGGGCTGGAAGTCCACAGGAAGGAATCCAACTTCCCCCATTCTCTGCCTCTGAGCAGCTCCTGTTCTACAGGAGAATGCATTTTTCTGACTCCTCCCTGTTCACCCTGACTTGAGAGGAGATTCTGGGTTCCACTACTGCTGATGTCCCATTGCTTCCTTATCCAACCCCTTTGTGAGGGGGGTTAGAATGACCTGATGCTTTTTTTGGGCATTAAAATACATTAAAATACATTTTGCCCCAAACAACATATTTCAAAATGTGAGGAAGGAACAGGAAGGAGGCAGAGAGGGGTTTTCAGAGAAAAGTCTACCTGGATGGTTTTAATGGAGGTATAGAACTATACAAGTGTGGAATATTATTATTATTATTTATGAACTAACTTGCACTCTGATTGCCCGAGATATCATTTTACTGGCACATGCAAAGTGATGTGATTATTTCTTGCTATAAGTACACCCACAGCCTAAAAGTGTCCCCTCATTTGGGGACCCATTTTCAGTATGTGGGTCTCAGACCAAACTGCACAATGCCAGATCAGAGGTCTGCTTTGAAAAGGAACAGCACGCAAAACAGTCTTTCTGGTGAGGGATTTTTAGGGTGATTTATAATCAGGGAGAGTTGTAGAAAACACGTGTGGTGATGATGATGGGGCAAGATGGAGCACTAATACATCATCAGGGGAAAAAGCAATACGTGTTTTCATACATGTAACACGACCAATAACAAAAGCTCTGCTTTAAAATTATCCTCTGAGCAATTTGTACCTCTGCAAACATGCACCTCCATATAGCCACAAAATTTGGGGCAGAGAAAAGGAAAAAATCCTAAGGCCAGCAGCCAGCAAAAAATTAAACTACTGAGAGTCAGAATACCTCAGTATCAGAGCAAAAGCAGGACTATGGTGAGGAGTCCCATGGGGCTGGGGAAAAAGGGAATAGCAGGGTAAAGCCACTCTGGGCTAACCTGGCTTCTGCATCACCTGAGTGCAAGAACTGCCCACACTGCTGCTGACCCATGGCAAGCTGGAGCACTCAGACAAGCTGTGTGCTGCTCATGGGCATTTCCAGCTGGCAGCAGACATTCCAGCTGTAGAAGGGGGCATTGCAAAGCTTGTGGCACCAGATCTCAGGCCAGACAGCCAAGGGGCTGAGCAGCAGTCCATTTCCACATATGTCCTGGCTTCTGTAAGTTAGAAGGGGCCATCTGTTCCCTGTAGACCTGAGAATGGCTTGTCTTAGATTTTTTGTCTCCAGCAGCAGTGACTCAAGCACTTTTAGTGGAGGAACTGCTCTGGTGATCCCTACTTTCCCATTTTGGCAGCATAGAGGAGTTGTCATCAGGATTCATCTGACCTACTATTGTTCATCCCCTTTTCCTTCAAACCAGTAAAATTTCCTGCTGCTTTCTTGTAAGTTAAATACCAGGGATTTAGGATGAGCAGAGCAGCAAATCATCTGTTGGCTCTTTCTTCCCCTCTCTCTCTCTCCATCTCTCTCTGCAAGCAGCACTTCCTCCAGCACTGATTTATGTTTGGTTCCACAGGAAGAGAAGCCACTGGGGAGGTTTCAACCTTTGACACCACAGTCACCAGAGACCTGAAGCTGAGATCATGGCTTGCAAGAGCAGCTGCGTGGATGCCCAGAGAAACCCAGCCTACCTCCTGTCCTCACTCCCAGCCTGGTTATTGGGGGTTTTGATGTTTTGGGTGGTCATGATGGATGTGAAGCAAAGCCATGATTGTCACCAGGAGGCTCCCCTAGCCTCTTATGAGCAGAACTCATGGTGTGGGTGAGTGCCCGAGGCACTGCTAAAATGTAATGGTGCCTACAGTGGTGTAAAGCTCTAAAAACAACCCCTTTACCTCTGGCTACAGTGGCTGAATGCAGAGCTTGGGAGCTCTGAGTTTCCTCCAGGCTTTACCTTCAACACAGATCATGCCAAGGTATCTCTTATGCTGAGCTTCCTAACTGACCTGTGCTGTGTGAAAAACCCTTTCAGATCTCCAAACAGAAGGTGCTTAAGAATATCAGCTTGAATATCTTAATTGAATGTGGCCTCCTGATTAGAACAGAGGGGAGCTCAGACTGCATCCCCTGTTCTTAAGGGAAGCCCTGGGCATTCGGAAGGAGGTTGCTGCTTTTATCATGAGTGGTGAATAATGATCTTGCCACCAAAGGAGCAGTTTTGATTTGTCCATCCACGCTGATAACCACAGAGCTACATGTGTTGATCACACCCTTTTATTTTCATGAGGTGGTGCTGATGGCCAGCTGGCAGCCAGCTCACACTGCTGCCCGAGCTTTGTGTGGGGCAGGTACACAGCCAGGGCTTGATCTTCATGCAGCTTTGCCTGGCTCCCACCCCGAGGCTGTCACAGGTGACCTGCAAGGGGCTCTGCTGCCCAGGGATGAGCAGCTTTCAGAAGTGAAGCAGCTGCTGCCAGCCCTGACTGCTCTAGTGTGCTCTCTGGGAGCCCTGCCACTGCCTGCCTCTGGGGCCATCTTCCACCCTGGAGCATCAGCCCTGCCCCTGCCTGCCTCTGGGGCCATCTTCCACCCTGGAGCATCACCCACCCTGCCATTGCCTGCCTCTGGGGCCATCTTCCACCCTGGCTTGTGCCCCCTGCCTTGGCTGTATGGGATTGCTGAGTAAACAGCTCAAACTGCCTTTTGTTCATCTTTTTAATGGCTCTCCCCTGCACGCCACACTGGTCAGGAACAGAATCCATTGATTAGCTGAGCCATGAAGCTGAAAACCTTCAAGCTTCTGACTTGCTAGTTCCCAGCCAAGTATTTCAACTATCAGAGCTCTGTGCAGGGTACATGGATACTTCTGCTTGTCTGCTCTGACAGGTGGTCTTGAAAACACAGGTTTCCTAGCTTTTATTCTGACTTAAAAAAAATAAAAATAAAGTCAGTCAACTTGACTCTCCTAGGGTCTGTTTTATTTCAATAGGGAAACAACTTACTAATTAGGGTAAGACTCTTTAAGAAAATATGTTTTCTATTCCACTGATAGTCAGTTACAAGCGATAACACTGTTAAATGTAGTGCCTAATAAATCCAGAAAAACTACCCAATAAATGTAAGTAATAACAATGATTAACAATAAATTAAATGCAGAGAACTAGGAATGTACCACATTATTTTTAACTAGTCTGGTCCATCGGGTTCTTATTATTCAGTTTGTCCTCCACACCTGGAGTTTATTAGAGTGTAATACAAACTAAACAGTCCCTCAGAGAGGCCATTGGAAGGGCTTAGTATAAAACAATATACAAGTTTAATAGTTGTAACTGACCTTTTTTCTTTTGCAAAAACGTATCTTGGTAACTTGATGCTTACGGAGATGTAATGCTTTTTTACATAATCCTAATGGGTAATTTTCTTTTTGGTTTAATGTAGATTATTTTTATTCACAAGACAGCAAGACCTATGACCAAGTCCATGATCTCCTATTCTTCCAGACAGAGAATAGTTACTCGAGAATATTTTTCTTTCTTCACCCATTTAAAGATCAAGCAAGCAAAAGGGTTAATGCTGTAGGCTCTGCAAATGATGAAAGTGTATGGTTAGAAATGACTAAACTTCACCAGAGTCATGCCTGGCTAAAGGTTTTAAGCAGCTTAAAGTTCAGGGTTGTTCAGACTCAGGTGGCTTTTTTTTGGCACAGTGCAGAGATAAGGTTCATTTGCTGCAATATGAATCCAGACCTGACCTTTAAACACTTCTAAAGTTGGACTAGGGGCGTTGGCTGAAATCAGTGTATTTTATTAATACATATCCATGAGTAACAACCAAATATTCATAATGACAAATGTTGTTTGTAGCTGGAATTTTGAGTCAGACAGTTTTCCTTTGGATTTTCATTTTAAGATGTGGAAAATTATAATTGCTTTTTTTTTTTTTCTCTCTCTCTCTTCCTCTTTCTCCTCCCCCCTCACTTTTGAAACCACAAGCTATAGGCAATAGTAAATCGACATGACAAAAGATTCTTTTCTCATTTATTTCCCTGAATTTCCATTGTTACACTTATGCCATCTATTGGACTACAGTGTTTTTCTGTCCTATTCCCTCTTTTTCAAATAAAACCTACTTTAATGTCTCTGAGGTTTTCAAACGCTTCTAAAACTTAAAAACAGTGGTCAAAAGAGGCATTTTCCTCACACAAGGACCTGTAATATTTGTGCTCTGTGTTTCCAGTGCTGCACTACTCCATACACACCAAACCCATACATTGTTTCAGACTAAAAATCCCTTTGTTTAGATGCCTTTACATGCTCCAAACCAGAACTGCTGACATTGACACTGCAAGTTAGCCCATAAACCCACAAAAAACCAACTTAGAAACAATTAAGAGAGAATGTTAATTCAGAGCTGTTCAGAGGTGCAAATAAGTGAACTAATGTGGAATTTGAAACAGGGAACAGAAATATTTCTTTATAGTCTACATTATCTTCAGACCTACTCATCTTGCAGGATTGGCTCCAATTCTTACTCACTCAAATAGTGCTGCCAAAAACCACATACAGCTTGCTCACTCTAAGCCTTCATTTTATAATCAAAACCATTTTTATTTTGATTCATTCCCCCTTCATTTTAAGAGATGAGAAACTACTCCTTGTTCCTGCAAATATCATCTTTGCTTCAAACACAGACTTCACTTGCTTGATAAAATAACCAGGCAAACACTACAAAAAATAACTTATTTTGAAACAAATAAAGGATAAGTACAATTGCCAAAGATTTTTCAGGTGTGTTGGTCTGGCTTGCTTTTTATTTTCTAAGTATCTCTGGCAGGGGAAAAAAACTCAGGAGGAGTAATATATCTGGATAATTTTGTAAAAGCAGCTAGGAAAAATGGAATTTTCTGTTGCACCAAGAGGATTTATCTTAATGGCTTATAAAGCCATTGGCCAACGAAGTTGGAAGTGTGACTCCACTTCTTTAAATATGATATGGTCCAGATTCCTAAAAAGTTAGAGTTGAAAATTAAAAAGCACCACAGATCCTGAAAAAAAAGATCTACAGAAAGACAAATGTAAGGTGCTATCACAAGGGTGATAAACACTCAGGCTGTGTTGGGGAAGCAAGTTCTCAGACAGGACTGTCCCTGGCCTCCCAAAAAAGGTGTTGATTGCCAGCAGGTTTTCCTGGCCAGTCACTGGCTCAGGCTGGAAGGGACAACAGGGGTCATCTGTTCCAATATCCTGCTCAAGCAGGGTCATCCTAGAGCACAGGGCACAGGATTACATCCAGATGGTTCTTGAGTATCTCCAGTGAGGGAGACTCCACAGCTCCTCTAGGCAATCTGTTCCAGGGCTCAGTCACCCGTACAGCAAAGAACACGAGATGTGCTGCTCTGTTTCTGCCTTTCCACCAAACCAGTGTGGATTCACAGAGCGTTTGAGGCTGTCTTCCCACAGGGGAGCAGGGCCTCCTCACAAGGCTTCTGGTGCTCCTGGCTTTTTGTGGGCTAGGAGGACACAAGTGGCTGCAGCTGCCTCTTGCCAAAATGATCCAACCCACCAGTGTCCTTGGGAGTGAAGCTTCAGCCACTGTGGACCCTGGTGACATTAATGAAAAATTCACCAAAACCAGGAGAAACTTGAAGGGTCCTCGTTGCTTTTGCTGTCACTTCTCTTACCAATGGGGAAAACACGCTGGGTTTGTAGTACATGGATCTGCTCTCATTTGCACTGATGTACCTTTATTCAAAGAGGAAATCCTGGGTTACTCTGACTCAAGGTCTGCTCCTGGGAGCCGTCCCGAGTTGTTTTAACAAAGCTGTGCTCTCCACGCTATCATTTACATAACTGGATGTCTGTCCTGCTTGATCCATGCCCTCATCAATATGCTTAGTGCAGGTGTTATTTGATTTGATTTATTCTGCTTTCTTCTGAATCATAGATTGATTCCACATAAAAATTCCTGGGGAAATCAGGCAGTTTCTGTGTAGCACTTGATTTTCTCTACTGCAGCCCCCCTGAAAACTATAGTCTGAGAAAGAAAGGTACAGAGGCTGAGAATCAAAGCAGAAGGCTTCTGCAGTAAGCTGAGACTCAAATAAAAATGCACAGACATAGGTAATGATGGCTTGGAGAGGAACAGTTCTTTTGCAATTGAATGTATCGAGCATCCAAACAAACAGTAGATTGTTTCTTGGGTTTCTTTTTTCCTTTTTTTTTTTACATAACATATCTTTTGGGAGTCAAAGCCCTATGTATAATTAAGGAAGTTTCTTTTTTAACCAGATGCATTGGGATGTGTGCTCTCTAAACAAAATAAATAACCATTACAATATGAGAACCGCGGGGTCATTTTATCCCCACCCCCCTCCCTCCACTTTGAATTTTCTCTGTGGAAAATCAGACGCCATCCCTGCTGCCTCCTAGGAGCAGCACTGTGATCTTGCAGGCTCCTGCATCATGGGACCCCCTGTGCTGGCAATCAGACAGCAGTGCAGACCATCTCTGGGAGGAACAAAGACTGCACAGAGGTGGGAGGGTGGGCTGGGAACGAGGAAGCCAGAGCATCCCTGGGTGCCCTCCTTCCCAGGCCTTGTATTGGCATGGAAATCATTTCTCCTTATTGATTCCTGCCCCTGTTCATGTGCATGTCCCAGGAGGGTGTTTTTGCTCTGCTTGTGCTTATGTTTTTATTTGTACAGGGCTTAGGTGTCTATTGGAGAAAAGTGATACCCAGGATGTCATTATGGTGTGACTGGATTGGCATCTAAAAGGCACATGCATGATAGGATCTGCCTTGGAGGCAAAATCCTGCCCAGATCAAGGACTGCTTGTGCCCTCAGTGCTCCAACCACTGGCCCTCAGAAAGTATTTTAATGGTGCAAGCAGCAGGCTCTAATACATGAAGAGTAGCAGGACACTTGACAAAAAGGAGGAAAACAAGTGTTGCTGTGGCCCTAGCGAGCCCAGGAGTGAGTCTTGGCATACCTGTGAGAACACTGGTTACCTGGGAATTCCTCCAGCACAATCAGTAGGTTGGAGAAATTAATAAGACATTTTCATGAAAGATGAGAAACCTGGACACAAATTATTGCTGATGCAAATGATTGAAAAACCTAAATGGGCTGCATGGGGAGTGTCCAGAGGCAGAGTACTTCTGAAAACCAAGCTTGTTGCTTAGGCATTTTGGTAAATCCTGCGGTCCTTCATATCTTGTAGGCTGGGATTCTTTTCTCTGTGCAGGCAATGTTGACATGTATGTTTTTTGGGTTTTTTTTGTTGTTGTTTTTTGGTTGTTGTTTTTGTTTGTTTGTTTGGTTTGGTTTTTCTTTTCTTTTTCCTGAGGTATTTACATGGAGAGCTCTTACCCCATGTTTAAAGAAGAAAAATCCACAAAAGTTAAAACTCACCTGGGGCAAAGACTCTGCTCTTGGACTAGACAGATATCTGGCTGCAGTTCAAATAGTCTGACTTCCAGTTTGGGCTTTTGGGAAAGAAAGCAGCCCTTGGGACTAAGCAGATAGAAGGGTTCCTTGCAGTGTCTCCCACAGGGTAAGGGGTGAGGGGATCACACAGATGATTTCAGGGTTGGGTTCAGGCTGACTGACCTGTGCTCCTGACAGCTGGATTGGGTTGTCCCAGGGAGGCACTTCTGGAGGGACTCAGCATGCCCAGAAACCTGCAGAGCATGTGGATGTCCTGTCCTACCAGCTGGGGTGGCTACGGACATGAGGGAGTGGCTCACAGGATGGAAAGAGGAAGGTCTGTTCTTCCTCCATGGCCTTGGAGGAAGGCCATGGATGGATTTTTCATGTCAGGAGTGACATGATGAAAAATCCAAGATGGATTTTTCATGTCAGGAGCGTTCCTCACTCACCAGGATGGAGGTCTGTGTCCCACCATGCTGACTTATCTTGTGCTGCAAAAGCAGCACAGTCAGCAGTAATTAGAGGAATCATGGAGAAGTCCCCAGTGTCCCAGAGATGCAGAACCAGGAAAGACTGGTGGTATCAGGGCTGCCAGACCATCCCCAGCCTGGTCCCTTGGTAGCCACAGGCTGGTAACTTCAGGTGTCTCCGTGAGATCCAGAGCCCATGGAGTTATAACAGACTTGATGATGAAGTCCTTCATCCTTTTTCCCTGAAACACATTATTTCAGGGCTTGGGCCATTGGCTCTCACTGGAAGCTGTGTCCAAGGCCAGTGCCATAGGACTGGCATGATCTCCCAATAAACACTCTGAATACTTTCAATGTTGGAGCAATGGTGGGAGTGAAGGCTCATCCTTTCCAAGCCTTTTCCCATATTTTTTCATCAATATGTCAGGGCGACCTCAGGGCTGGCCTGAGCCAACCTGCTCATTCTCACCAAGCCAAGAGATATTCAGATGTAATTTACCAACTTGGAGGCTTTCTGAGGCAGGGAGATATCTTCAGATGAAACACTATATTTCAAGATGATTATTGTTATAGTTAATGGAAAAGCAGTTTATATGAAACACTCCGTTCTCTCTGTGTCCCACACTTCTACAGGACATTCTGGATAACTGGTACCATAAAAGTGTGCTTTTGGCAGGATTCAGATAGCAGTAAAGTTAAGCACTTTAGATTACAACTAGGAGAGAGAAGGGGGAGAAAGGAAATTCCTTTGAAAATTATAATTTTAACATGATAAAGTTGGCTGAAGAAGTGCAGCAACAGATAAAAATCAGCCTTGGTAAAAGGCTGTGACCATTCAATAAAACAGTGAAACATTGATATGTGCAGAATGTGTTTTACCATGAATTAAAAGTGCAGCGAGTTCATCAGTGAGCAGCAGTTAGCTAACGAGAAAAGCAGATCCATGCATTTAGGAAATGGAAAGAAAACTTAAACCTTGTAAATTTTTATGTATTACCCCCTGCAGCAAAATATGAAAACCAGGTTAAAAGAAAACACAAAAAAGCCCAAACTCCTTCCTCCCCCCAAAAAATTCCCCAACCAAAACCAAACCTACTGAGTATGTCCATAAAAAGAATTAGGTGACCTAGTCAAAAGACGAAAAAAAAAGAATTTAGGAAAAAATCACTATCAACATATTGAGAACAGAAATACTGAGACATAGAAAAATACTAATTTTTAATTCTCCTGAACATAGGTTTTATTTCTCAGTTATAAAACAGATTTTTTTTTCCCTCAGCTCCTTTTGGCAAGCCCAATCTGCTGGAAATATTGAATAATGTATATGTTCTATAGGCACATCCTCAGAAGGACATCTAGACATGACAAAGACAGTTTTATCAACTGTCTATTGAAGTCTACAGGCAAATGACTGCCACCCTAGAGTCAACCAGAAATCCAGAGCAGTCTCTGGAAGAGAAAAACATCTAGGATCCTAGATTTTCATAGCTTGTCCATAATTTAAAAAAATTCCCCTGGAAGGTACCATACTGGAAAATCCAATCTACAAATATGCCTCAGGATAGACAAGAGAGTGCTTTTAAAACTAAGGCAACAGTTGGATAAACTGATTTAAAAGCACATGTGTTGTGTAGAGGCAATGCTAATACATCCCAACTTATGAATCTATTAGTCTGACAGGTAATTTTACACGATATGAAGCTCTTTCAAAATCTATCAAATACTTTATTTTTTAAAATAGTTTTTCTCCTAATCATTAGCACCATTGACACCATTTATACATACAGGAGCAGTCTGTCTGCCTGGTGAACTTCTAGAGGACTGTAGCTGGCTTCAAGTACTCCCTCCTTTCTGCAGGCTAGATCCTCCCTGAGGCTGGCTGCCCTGCAGTGTGCTTGGCAGAGCATGAAGCACCATCCAAGCTCTGGCTTGAGCACTGCTGCCTGCAATGTCCTTAAACCTTTGACTGGTTGAAATTATCTGAAACGTGCAAGTCCAAAGTAAGTGTTGGCACCTTGCCATCAAGATCTCCCAGATATTAAAGCACATTTTCTTGGATCAGGTGGAGATTGGCATAAGGGAACTGCAGACTCCCTGTTTTCCTGTCCATGCAGAGTGCCTTCAAACTGTTCCTGCTCTGTAAAGTCACCGTGTAGGACCACAGGATACTTCAGGTTGGAAACACTGTCAGCATGTCTCTAGTCCAACCTTCTGCTCAAAGAATGTTCAGCAATGAGGTTGGAATAGGTTGATCATGGCTTTAACTAAGTGTGCTCCCAAAACTTCCGAGGATGGAGACAGCTCTGTCTCTCAGGACATCCCACAGCTTGATTGTCTTCATGGTAAAAAACTTCTTTCAAATAGTGTCAGTTGTCTCCTTTCATCCTGCAGTGGCTCTTGCTGCCATAAGGTCTCTGGATCTCTGATTGTGTCTTATCAATATCAGCCTCTTAGCTACTGGAGGAGGTTAAACCACTCTGTAGGATGTAGATTGGTTTCACACACATGCACATGATTGGGATAACTGAAAAACTAATCAAAGTCTCCTGAGAACCTCTGCAAATGCATTAAAGCAAACCTCCCCAAAAACTGCAGCAAGTTTTTCTTTCTGCTTCCCACACAGATCCTTTTGTGGTCAAGCTGGAGTGTCCACTGCCATGCAGCAGCCAGGAGCCCACTGCTCTACCCACAGCTGAAAAGGACATTGCAGGTTCTGCAAGAGACCCTGCAGGGGTGCCTGGCTGGGTCTGTCTAAGATAACCACAGCTGCCAGCCCTTCCTGACTGACCTGCAAGTGCGGGGGAAGCCTGTCTGATCAGCTCACTGGGAGTGGGTTTGGTTTCCTGGTCATCTTTCAGGGACCCAGGATTGCAGAGATCTCAACTTAAAAAACAGGGACCTATCATGATCAATATATCCTTAAATTTGAAGCAGGCATCTACAGTAATCCTGTAGATGTCAAATCTGACCTAGAGGACATACACCCACCTCCCGTCCTACATAATATACAGTAGCAGTTAACTGTAATGAGTGGTAATATAACTCAAGTGCCAAAGGGATTAGACATAGAGGGTCCAGCATAAAACACAATACTCAGGGTTTATTATTTTTTTCCCCTTTAATTTTAATGCGGTAGACTGGGGCATTTGTATTTAATCCCATTGTTGCATATACATAGCGTTATTTTCAGTCTATAAAATTTATATTCCTCTTCAATTAGATTACAGCTCAACCAAAAAAGAGGGGATTCTGCTCTGTGAATGCCATTCCAGTTCTTACAGAGCACAGGCAATTGTCACCTCTTTCCTCCCCTCTCCCCTCATCCCCCCCGTCCTGCTCCTTTCCTTAACTCAGCTGTGCTGCAGCACTTGATCAATTGCAACAGCACTAGAGAAAAAAAGTTAGTCATACATGATCAGCAAAATGGCCCAAATGATGTCATCCATCAAGATGGACATCGCAATTTGCCAACTATTTTCTCATAAATCAAATCACAGTCCCACAAGGAAGAAGAGCAGCTCATGAAGAGCCAACATGGCAGCAGTTATCGGCAGACTGAGAGAAATGCTCCCTCAAGTATACAGTAATTATTTTTACTCGATGGGAAATAAAGAGGGGAGAGATGGTAGTGTAGAACTGGAGAGTGTCTGCCTCACTTCATTACTATTCCCCAGGCAAGGGGCGCAACATATGCTTTTCATTGTGAAGCCAATAATTTTGAATCTTGGGACAGGTGAAAACTTAAATGACATTTGCAAACCTTGATTTATTTCCCTGCTTAACTCTGGAACATGCCTTAGATTTAGCTCTATAAGTTTCAATAGATTAGTGGCCAGTGTCACTGAATTTGCTGTGACCTTTAGCAAGTCTTTCCCTTTTTGGATCAGTTAATTAAATATTTTGGATACTAATAATGCCTTACTTAAACCATCCCAGTTTTCTTTTTGTGTACACTTACAAAACAACAGGGGGATAGCATGAACACTTGAATTTTTTATTGAGATTGTCTCTTGCATTTTTTCCTCTCTCTTTCCCTCGCTTTCTCTGTTTTTCCTCTCCCATGTGCAATTTTACTTGCTGGAAATCTCATTAAAAGTTATTTATGAGCTGCTAGTGATCCCGTAAGAATTACACCTAATTCAGTCTGTAAAGATTTTGAGTTACATTGCTTCCCAGGAATAGTCCCTACTGCAAGAAGGACCACCTTTCCCATTGTTTGACTTTCGATATCATTAGTATAAATACTTCATGAGAGGCTCCTTACAAACGCAGAGCAGCTCATTGACAGGATTTAGGCACCAAGTGCCATTTGGTATGTTAAGATTTTGCTTCCTGATTCTTTGATTCATCCCATTTTACATGTGGGGAAACAAATGATTCATAAAGGTGATATCATTTGTGCAAGACTCACAGAACATGTCAAGAAAAGTCTGTTTCCTTGAAAACAGCCAAAGGTTAATAATATTATGGTCTAGAGTTGTATTTGCTAATCAAATTAAACCTACTAGGGAAACTTCAGAGGGGTTAGGGATTCAAGGCAAACATTCCTTATCTCTCTAGAAGTGAAGAATTTGCTTCTTTCTTAGCCTCTAATTTTATTGTCAGGCTGCATTTTTAGAAGTTTTTCAGAGTAACAGTAAAAATGTACATAATATATTCAGACTACCACATAAAGTATTAGATATTCTGATTTTTCTGTAAGACTTGGGACTTTGTGCTCTTCTGTCTTAGTTGAGTTTACCATTCAGGGCAGTTGTCATAATAATAATAAGACAATGAAAATAGGTTTCTTATTTTCCTGCAGTAGTCAGATAAGCTTAGAAAAATAGAGCAGTTAAATAATCTGTCAAGGGCTGTAGTTAGGAAATATGGATAGGGAAAATTAGTGAGAATTGGTATCATTTTTTTGCTAGGCCAGGCAACCACCTCATTGTTCTGTGATATCGGAAAAGCAACAGGTAACAATCAGCGCAGAAGATCTTCCCCAGGCACCAGTGTCTGACCAGACACCTCAGAATGTTTGGGCATCTGATTGACTTAATTGTGAATAAACATCTGCTCAATTTTAGCATTTACAGCTCTCAAGCCAAATCGGGTCAGTTTATAGTGCTAGAGAATGTAAGCACAGCAAGAGATGATCTCTGCTCCAACAGAGAAAGGCAGCAGGACTAAAAGGGGAGTGTGATCCCCTTCCTTCACTGGTGTGAGGTGCAGAGGCTGTAAATATGCTCACCAAGGTGAGTGAAATCTGCCAGAGGGCTGAGAACCGAACCTCAGCCTCAAATCCCAGCCTTGACCTGTAGCCACATAAAGCCTGTCCTTCCTCCTACCCCTGCTAATTGGTTTACCCAGCCCACCCAGAGAACATCAAAAACCCTTCCAGGTCAGCTCTCAACACAGGGAGAAATTTCAAGGGGGGAAAAATAGCTCACTTGGGGTGAAGCAGGCTTTGTTTCATCAGCTGTCAGGAAGAACTCCTGCTTTTGTTTGAAGGAGGAGTGAAGACAGGAAGAAAGTGAGATGAAATCCATGTTATTTTCTAACCAGTCAGGGAGAAGCAGGAGGTGGACAGAGACTGAGATGACCTGGTTCATCTGCCTTGCTTTTGAGGGTGGCCCTGCACTGGTCTCAGCTGTGCAGTCCTGGAGCTCCTCTCCAGCTCATCCTGACCCAGGCTGATGTCCAGGAAGTCACTGTGGATTGCAGAGAACCGTATGTAACATCTTACCAAAAAATAAAACACAGAAAACTGTTGCTTTCCTAAAAGCAGTAAAGGACACAAGGAGGGGTGAAGATAGAAAGTATTCTACTTGGGGTTTGTAACCCAGAATACAGAAAAAATTGAAACTTTATACCAAGATACTCTAGAGAATCACTGATAAAAGAATAAAAGATTATAAATGTCTTGTCCTTAATTAATTGTATGGCTCAAAAGCAAAGACTACATTTCCTCAGAGTTCTCAGTTTCCCCTCTCATGTAGTACAAAATCAGCACCAGGATTCGCAGTTCACTCATACTGGAATTCCACTTGGTGCCATTCCACTTGCAATTGGATTCCCAACTTTTCAAAATAACTCATCTTAAAAAAAATTAATGGTTATTTTCCTCCAGGCTAACAGGAGCTAACACAAACAGAATATTTCCCTTGTTCACTACAAATTGCATAAAAATCACATGCATTTGATTAAGCAAACAAGAAAAAACTGACTCTGTCTTCTCAAAACCACTCAACATTACCCACAACAGACTTTCTGGTCTAGGTTTAAGGGCAGAAAAATTTTGTTTGCTCCTATCAGGACAGAGGCTGCTGATTAGTGTTGGCTAATGGCTGAGGCAGGACTCTGGGAATTCACCCTCCCAGCTTCCCCATGGCTCTTGCCTTTGACTTGTGATGGGAAGGCCATTTTGGCTCTTTGCAAAACCTTAAGCAAGGCAGTGAGAAGAGACTCAGGTGGATTAGGCATGGATAATGCAAAGCTGAGGTGTCTGGGGCAGCCCCTGTGTCTCTCAACCAGGATTTATACAAGGGGACACACTCGATGGATGCTGGCACCCATGGTGGTCCACACTTTCCTTATTGCTAAGGCTTTATATTACATTTTTTTGTTAAAGGGAATTACTGTATTAGTAGTTGTACTAAGAACTCATAATTGAACCCAGCGAGGGAGGGAGAGAGGGAGGGAGAGAGAGCTCCTGCTGCAAAATGCCAGTTTAGAGCATCCCACCTACCTCAGAAGCCATTGTTCCAGCTGGGTCTGATGGCTCCCAGAAGTCAGGCAGAAGCCCAAAATGCTCAAATTACGGCCAGATACAATTACCAGCTGGAAAAAGAGAACAAGCTAAGAATATATAGGTGTGTGGAAGCTACTAAAACAACGGGGAAAGAATAAAAAAGGAAAAAGTTCTCTTTCTGAAAAGAAAAACCCCAACAGAACAGGTAAGAGGTTTTCTTTTGAAAAGCTCCAACTTGTTCTCTGTGACACGGACATCTCTCCCAGCTTCCTGAGAGCACTGCATGTAGCCTGGAGCAGACTTGCTGGTTCTGGTCCAGTCAAGCTCCTAATAACTCAGGCTGAAATCTGCTTAAAATTTTCCTTTTCTCATTTCCTATGACTCCACAAGAGTCTGCTCTCCACAAGATAGGATCTTAATCCCAGTCTCTCCTGTATACCCCCAGCATACTCTGCTCAAATTGATTTGAATATTGGGGCAGGCAGGGAGAAAAGAGAATTTCCTTCAGTACCTGTAACCCTTCTCCTTCTAGCCAAGAGAAATAAAAATGGTAATCCCTTACACTTCATTTAGAAAATGGGTTTCCACAGCTATGGAAAGCTGAAGTTGCTATTGTCGTTGCTTTTCATCTGATTTCCACTAGGTCTGCAGGCCCTCCCTGCCAACATGACACCCTAAAACGAATGTGTAATGTGGTTGTGATCAGACTAGTCATGGATTAGAACTTCTTCACAGTGAAATTATTTCTTTGCATTTATCTTTCCAATGTCTATTTGCCAATTTTTTATTCAGTGCCATGTTCTGTGGCAACAATTCTTAGTTTTCTGCCTATTATCACTCCTAGACTTCTTTTATCTCTCTTGGCTTCATCTTTCCATTAAATATTACTAGCACTGAAATATTTTTTCTCTCAGATCTTGCATTTCTTCTACTTGAATCTAATTTTGTTGTGGTTTTAATATTTGGCTTGACAGAGAGACAATTTCCTCTGTTCACAGGCTTAAATTGGTTTTGTTTTATTGATAACTCTGTTCATTTCTGCTATCAAATAACCATTACACATTTTCATTTGGTACAACTGCTCAGCCACTTTGCATTGCCAATAACTAACTGTGAAAATGTGCTGGTAAAAAAGTGGAAAAATACTGCTGAAAAAGACCTTTTTCTCAGGCAATTAAAAAAATTATAAGCTTAACATTAATTAAGATGAGATAAAGTGGAAGCTCAAATAATGTTTGAATGTTAGTTTTACATTTAAAAACCTGAGATTTTAATATATATAAAATTATGGTTCCAGCCTTGAACCATAATTTTGGTCGAAAACTTGAAGTTTTCACAGGGCAAAAGAAAGAACTTTGGGTTACAAACAGTTTTCTGTGCACACATGTACACCTATACATGCACACATATATTTATTCAGGGAATAGTTTTTTGAGCATCTGCTCTAGTGTGGCAGAGCCAATTGCATTTCATTTCTGCCTGGAAGGAGACAAGCTGCACTCTGTATGTTTTTCCAGTGGCTGTGCCAGTTAACGTGCAGGATTACTCTGCCTTTCTCCTACCTCCGTTTGGTTTTTATCGAGCTGAAAAACAATTGTGTTCAGCTGCTCTTTTGCATGTAAAATAACCTTTGCACGGATGGCTGCAGGTCAGGCTTTTCCTTTTGCTGTGATTTTAATGTGACATGGTAAGTGTGCATCTCATCACCCCAGTGTGTTGTGCTCTCTGGAGCACTTCCCATTCACCCAGGGCAGAGGAGAGGAGCCTTGCTGCCAGTTTAGGATGTCACTGATGTCTACCTCTGTGACCAGGCTCTGGTTTTGGAAGGTGGGCGAGGATAATTCCTGCTGGACCTGCTGTAGCCATTCTCTGATGAAGATGGGCGCTCCTGTTCAGGCAGTAGAAGTTCAGATGTTGGGAAGCAGCAGCTGTAAGCATCACCCCAGCCTGGAGGCTGTCAGTTTAGTCCAGTCTCACAAGCACTGGCAAGGAAGTCACAGATGTAGACATTTCAGGATAGGTGGTGAGAACACAGTGATTTGCATTTTTAGGAGAACATGGGGTGTATCTGGGACAGCAGTAAGAATGCAGGATGCTTATAGAGCTATGCTTGAAGTGGTGGAGACCTAGCTAAGTAGCAATGACCTGGGAATTGGCAATTTATGAATATCCTGGACACCTGCCATGCATGTACCTGGGAAAACACAGGCTGGAAGGTCTCCTTCACAGCCATGTGCACCCAAAGGACTGCACAAGGGGGCTGCTCATGTTCCCTCCTGTGCAGTGAAGGGCTTGCCAGAGGGAAGTGGCTCCTGAGCATGAGCACGTCTGGATCACACCAGCTGGAGAGCAGGGCAGATGAATCCCTCTGTCTGTTTGTCTTCTCTTCCTTCACATTCTTGCTCTGCTCCTCCTCCTTCTGCCCTGGGGAAAAGCTCAGTCCCCTGGGGCAGCAGCAAGCTGCTCTCTCGCATGGCTCCCACTCTGGGTCCTCAGGGCACCTGGGGCTCTCTAGGCACTCTTATAAAATCGATGACAGAGCAGATGCTTCTGGTTAGTCCAAAATTTATTCCAAAGAGGCAAACAAAAACCTGTGCAATGTAGCAAAGAAAAATGGGCATTTTCAGGTGGAAAACTATTTGTTAGTTGCTTCTGTGCCCACAGTATCTCTGGTGATGACTGAGGGAAACTTGGATTTTGCCATTGCCACCTCTGCTTATTTTGGAGGATCACTGAAGCTGGAATCCAGGCCCAAGGTTGGAGCATATGTGTGCCAGGGCTCTGCCTGCTCCACAGCAGGGAATTAGCCAACAGTGAAGCAGGAGAACTCAAGAAAGGGAAGAAAAGCAAAGTTCTGTGGAAAATGTGTAGGGCAGTGGAAACCTCTCAATTTCTTTATTTGCATGACTAATCAGCTGGGCTTTCTGCTGGCTCCCCACACGGCTAAGTTTATACTATTTATTTTTCACATCACTGCATTTAAATTCAAGTGTGGGAGAGGGGAGTATGGGCACTTTCATTTGTTCAGCATATTTATAAAAGGCCCAGAAATGAACATGTGGCATCAGATGAACACCTGGCAATCAAAGCAGGGAGAGCCAGCTGTTGCCTTTGTAATTGGAATTACAAATTCACGCCATCCGTCCTCTCTCTACTGTACCCACACCAGCCGTGAAAGCAGCAGAGTTAGCTCTGGGTGCATATGCTTGAGAAGCAGCAGCCAAAGACAATGTTTGGGCTATCTGCTAAAAAATGAAACTCTCCTTGCCTTTTCCCTGTAAGAAGCAATAGTTTTTAAGCCAGCTGTGCCTGCAACTCCCATTTGCTACAGAATTCTGTCTGTGTCTTTACTGCAGGGCATGCAACTTTCAACAACTTTGCAGTTTGGAAGTTGAACCCACTTCATTCCTGACTTCCCTCCAGCTGATCCGCACAGTATCCTTCGTGCTGGAGTTCATAGGTCTCTCCTCTCCTCTGGCTGGTTTAGCTGCTGAGTTATTGAAGACCATGGGTAATGAAAGATGCCTGTGTTACCCTCCCTTGCAACAGCCTGCACTTCAAGGCTTCGGTCAGGAATCCTATACGTTAAAAAAATAGGGCAGCAAAGAACCAAAGGCATCTTGAATGTACACACTGTAACTAAAGGAGAAGAAAGAGTCGGAGCCACCACTTGAGAACATGTGAGTCAATAAAGTTTCATAAAAGAAGCCCATAAAGCTGCCATGGAAACTTAACCATTGCATGCATCTAGGGTGAGAGCAATTCATTGGTGCTGGAGTAGGACCCTGAGCAGCGTTCCTCTTATCTCCCATGCTGGGATCCTCTATTAAAAACATGTGGAGGAGGCTAAAGTTCGTTACGAGTGACTGCAGTGAAAATAAAAATTAAAAAAAAGAAAAAAAGCTCACGTGCTCACACACACACATACCCAACGAGATGGGAAGAAATTAAGATGGATTTGCAGAGGAGGTTGTGCTCACAGTAAAACACATCTCCAGTGGTGCAGGGCAGAGGGGATTGGCTTCTCTGGTGGCAGCTGATAGACACGAGCACTTGAGCAGTTCACAGCCTCTCTGTTGTCCCCGTCACAAGATTTGTAGGTGGCTCTCCGCCAGCCACCAGGCTGATGGGTCAGGGGTCGTGACCTGTTGATTTACCCAAGTATGATCAACTCACACAAATTATCGGCGTCAGAGAGCCCTGACAACTTCAATATGATGAGCGATGAGAGCAATTGTTTGTGACATGTGAAAGCAGCGGGAGAGAGCGCTCGGCGCGGCGGGAGCGCGGCTGCGGCGCGGGGCAGCTCTGTCCCCTCGCCCACCCAGAGCACTCCCTCCCCTGGTGGGGCCAAACCAAACTCCAGCCCCCACGGGGAAAAACATCTTCTCAGACAGAGGCAGAGAGAAGCAAGAGGGATTAGAAGCCGTCTCAAGGGATGGGTTGGTTATTTCTTTTTTTTCTCACTGCTGTTGCACGCAGTGCAAAAAGATGTTGCGGGATGGGGGCTTTAAATCCGGTGGGAAGTGCTAGGGGATTCAGATCTAGGAAAACCCTGGAGCTGGTGCTGTCTGTGAGGTTTAATCAAATGGATGTACCAGCTTCTTCGAGTTATCTTTGGGGGCCATTGTCAAAATCCTTTTTTTTTTTTTTTTTTTTTTTTTTTTTTTTCCGCTCCTTTTTTCCCAGCTCCATTCACGTAGGAAAAATTTTGCCTGGGGTAGGATGGGAAAATTATAGCTGCTGGGCATTTTGCCTTGATCCTTCAAGTCGTCTTAATCGACTGTGCTATTCAGATGGGGGCAGAGGATAGCAGAGGTAGTTGAAAGGAGGCAGGGAGTGCCGAGGGGTTAGGGCAGGGTGGAGAGTGTCTGCATGTGTGAGTGTGTGTGCATGCTTGTGCAAGGAGGAGGAAGAAAACCCACAGTCCAGGAGAAGGATTGGCCTCTGAGAAAATTGGTTTGTTTTGTTTTTTTTTTTTTTTTTGTTTTTTTTTTTTTTTTTTTTTTTTTAAAAAGCTATGTTATTCTTGCAGAAAATGCTCTTCCAGTGCCCGTGCCATGGATGTGCAGGTACCAGAGAGCCTCTGCCAGGCTCGTGGGTGGCCCAAGGCTGGCTCCCACCCCAGCATCTCCCCCTGCTCTGCCTGGTCCCGTGCAGGTGGCTTCACCTCACATTTAACAGAAACAAGCAAGCTAGAACTATTACAACTTCCCCCTGTGTTTTATTCACAGTGGGCATGTTGCAGTCAGGCCGTTTCTGTGTTTGTTTAAATCCATTTGTTTACTTTGTGAGAGGAGATGCATAAAGTAAGTACAATGATCTACTAAGCAATCCATTTTTAATTTTCTATGAAAAATCTGCAGCACAAAATAGATTTTTTTGGAGCCTACAGAATAGTCAGAGCATATGAGCTGGCAGAGATGAAAAGTCAAGATTTTTTTCATTCATCTTTACCATAATGACCATTTAAATATTTATTGTATATATAAAAAGGCAGAGGAAGACAATACTTACAAATATATATGCTTAACCTTGGGTTTAAACCAAACAAAATAGTATTTAAAGAAATATTGAATAAATTATTTATTACCCAGGTCAATGGTTGAAGAAACACAGTTTATATAAAAACATTACAATTCTGGCCATTCTAAGTACTGGCATTAGAAAAAAATACAAACCTCTTAATGCAATTTTAATAAACCTAAAAAAAGTCATGCTCTTGTTTCAAGCTGAATAGTTTGCTGTTTCTGAATAATAATCATTCAAGACCTAAATCTAACCACAAGAGTTTAGTGCACAGATGCAATATACTTGCTGGAAAACCCTTAAGAAATAGCTGTTTGATTCAGGATCTGAGTCAGTAAAACAAGATGTGATGGTTTAGTGGGATTGATGTCAAATAATAGAAAATGAGGACAACTAATAGAGAAAGAAGACTTTTGAGGAGGATTAATTAATAAATTAATAGCTGTGTGCATGGATGGAGTACAAACAAGTCAACAACAGTTCATTATTCCCTTAAACAAATACGATGCACAGATCCTTCCAAAAGGAAGCTGAACTATTTGTGCTTGAGTAAAGATCTCGTGTGAGTGGATGAATGGATGAATGGATGGATGGATGGGTCGAGAGATAATTTATATACGAGGTGCACACAGACAAACACACGTGCCCACACTCACGCACATGCATTTAAATAAAGTGATTTTTCAAGTGTATATTTTATTGCACTCCAAGGCTCAGACAGGAATACTCTAGCATTTAATCATATTTTTGTCTTGCATGAAATTTTGGTATGTTTTAGTGGGTGACAGATTAGGTTATGCTACATCAGTAATAGATAAAGATCATCCCTTTTCCACATCACATTTTTATTGCTAGAGATAGTCATGACTTTTTCTAAAAAAAAAACCCCACAAAACAAGCCTTTCGTCAGAAAATGCTGATTTCTTGGCATCAAGGCTTTCTATGGAAAATGTTTATGTTTTTGCATTTTTAATTAAATAGGTTTTTTTAATTGTTAGAACATAAGTTTCAAAACAAAAAATTTCCAGATTTTCAGTTCAAAACAAGATTGTTTGAAATGTACGTTAATTAGCATACAAAAATAACAATCCCAGTACTAAAATGAAATGTCTCAGAATGATCAAAACACAAACAGGTTTCTACAGCCCTGAAGTGATATAATTTTTTTGCTTTACAGAAGTTTTCAGGCTTTTCATTGTTTGTCAAAATGAGCAAAAAATATTTTTTTTTAAATACACAAGAGATTAGGAGAACATTATTTTGCCCAATTTGAGAGTACTGCTCAGGCTAAGCAGGAATATCAGAGGCTGGACAGAATAAATGAATAAATACATTAAAAATAATAGATCAAAGCAATCTGGTTTTGAGCAAGAAAGCACTTCCAATTTAAGGGTCAGCATTTTTGACAGAGATATACAAATATTCACGTGTGTATTAAAATAAAACCAGTGGGATATATAGATCTATACACACATGCACATCCACCCTCTCTAATCACCTTATTTGATTTTTGCAGTTGGCTTTTTCTTTTTCACAGTGATGTGCTGCACAAATTTCATGTAGAAACTTCATAGCTAAAACAATCACCACAAAAACCTGGGTTAATGATTAACTCTGAATGAAGAGTTATAAGCACTCATCAAGGTAATACATGATACAACTTAGCCATTTCCTTTCTCTTTTCAGCTTTTCAAAAGGGGCAAGGGAGCATGAAGAATAAAGCCAGGCATCCTTATTTGGTTGAAATAATAGCCAGTATACCAGAACTTCAGACAAATCCTTCTTGCTTTCTTTCAGCGGCCTCAACCATTTTGATCTCATTTCATCATTGAATGGACCCCTTAACAGAGAGTGACCCCATATTTTAGGACTGAAAACATACACCTTGTTAGTGTGAGTTTATTTTTTTGTTGTTTGAAAAGTGGGCAAATGTAGTCAAAGCTCTCACAAAACATCACAAGAGGCTCTTTCTTCTTTCATGGCACACTGAACATGTAAAGTAATCATTGTTTACAATACAGAGGCAGATAGCAAAGACGTGTTTGTTGTCTCACGCTGAATCTTATTATGCATTAGATTTTGATTTCAGTTGCTTTGCCTTCCCGTGTTATTTTAATTTTGAATGATGATGACTGAAAGGGGGAGAAAAAAAAAAAAGGAACAGAAAAGACAGGATGTGTCAGCAAGACCCGTGGTCCCCTCATCGGAGCACTGTAGGCGGGACCTGGAGCGCGATGCTCGGCACTGGGCACCTCATTACCACAGGCAAATTGGAGGAGCCAGGGATGGCTGAGAGCACCATGAGGAGAAAGATTAAAAGAGTGAAATATGTATAGACAGGGCAAGTGACGGGGCAGCCCCGCTCCCCACGCACTGCAGGGAGGAGAATCCTTTCCAGAAAGGCTGAAGGACTCGGCTGTGGAGAAATGGGGTGATAGGGAGAAGAAGGGAGACACAAGTGAAACCTCAGGAACTTCTGGGTTTGGCTGTGAAAGGATAGTGAGCCCTGGAACAGCCTCCTCAAAGAAGCTGCAGAAAGTCCTTCCTTGGGGATGTTTCAGTGGAGCTGAGCGGAACGTGACAAAATTCCCAGAGGTAGAAATCCTGGTGATGCCCTGGGTGCATCCGCAAGTCATTCACACTCCCACCTTTTGTTTCTCCCTCCCCCTTAGCTGGCTCTTTGCTTGTTTACTCAGAGTGTTCACATAATTTGAAGCTTCTTAATACTAAAATTCAAATGCCTTTTATGTGCTCTGAAGGACATTTACACCCAGGCAGGGAACTCTCATTCCACAAAAGCCCCATCAATTCTTTTCTCAAATGTGGAGAAGTTCAGCACGGGGTGATGAGAGCAGCAGTAACTGACTTTTTGCCTTTTTATCTTCCCCAGAGGATCCAGTTCAAGCAGGAGTGGAGTTTCTAAGAGGGTTCCCATGCTTGACTCCAACACTGACTTTTGTTTGACCAGTAGACAAGAGTTCCATGAGTTCTCCTGGAACTGCATCCCTCAAAGTGCTGCCAAGGATGCTGCCAGGCACAGGCAGCACTGACCAGGATGTGTTTAAATACTGCAGTTGTGTGGGTAAACTTAGGATATGTACTGAGACTGAAACTGACTTATGCAGGGCAGAAGAAAGATAACAATGGAAGCTTTGGAGTAAAAAATTTCCTGAAAGGACTTTAAATGTTACTGATTTTTTTTTTCTTTAAAAAATTTCAAACTTTTTCAACCATCTCTAGTGAGCATATTAGATGAAGAGGATTAGCATAAGAAATGTGACTCAATGCAAAACTTGTAAATATTGAACAAAAACTGACAATTAGTTAGGAATGAAAAGGCAAAATATAGTTACAAAGGGAAAAGCAGTTAAAAATTAATTGAAATTACCCCCAAATTAAGGACATTCACTGATGTAAAACCCAAATATTTGGAGATAAGGGAAAGGAGAGATCAGACAACTGCATACAGATGTTGATAAACAGATAGAAAAATAAATGAGAGCTGTGTATGCGTGATCCAGGAGCCTTGCTTCCAAAAACAACAAAAGAAAGACTCATACAGATGTCAGCAGACTGTGGATCAGGCCCCCAGTCTTAAGTGGACAATCCAGAATATTACAAATCACTCTTGGGATCAAGCTGCATCGATGTCATCTAATTACAGGTAAAACTACAGAGTATTTAACATCTCGTTAATTTAAATACCTGGGGCCATATCATGGCATCAATTTTTAAGTAGATGTCCCCATTGATATCAAAGAGGAGTTCACTCAATGCAGCCCACGCAGCTGAACCTTGAGGGACAAAGCAGACAAAGGGAGGCGGAGAGGGAGATGCAACAAAATATTCCCCTTTCTTCCACTCCCTGTTTCAATCTCTTTCCTTTCTCTCCCATTGGCTCAGTTGCCTGCACATTTTGTTAGCTGGTCCCTGAGTCTCACTTCTATAGGTGTCATTCCATAGGGATGATGCTGAGCCATGTTCACGAGATGAGGATCCTCAAGTTCAGATTTAAGCTCCCTTGCCAAAATGATGTATTCAGTAGTGGGAGGGTTATCACATTTCTCTTTCAGGCTGTCAGAGGTTGTCAGAAAGATTACAGATTTTTAACATTTGTTCTGTTTTGTTTGGTTTTGTTTCTGATCCTGACTAGGAAAATGAGAGAAAACACAGACACTGACATTAGATGTGTCAGAGAATACTTCAGAATTTTCCTGACAAAAACTGGGTTCTTTAAAAAAACATTTTTTAAATTAGGTTTTTAATATTTCTAATATTTTATTTTTAAATTTTTTTCCCCCAAAAAAAACTCTCTCAAGTGAAATGCAACAGAAACAATGCAGCTTTTATTTCTTGATAGTGAGAACATTTCAAACACCTGAGATTTTAATTTTTGCCACTTTTCTTCTGTTTTCTTTTTTTCCTTACTATCAGCTAGTGTAGATTTATACTATCATTGCTATGGTACTGATTAAGTCTCCCTATTATCTCCTATTTTTCTTTGAATTTTTTCTGGGTTTTTTGTTTGTTTTGGGGTGGTGTTATTTTGGTTTTTGTTTTTTTTTTTGTTTTTTTTTTTTTTTTTTTTTTTTTCTGGCAGCGAAAACTCTTTTAAAAGTTAAAAAAGTGTTAAGAGGAATAAAACAGAATGACTGAATGGTTGAGGCTGGAAGGGACCTCTGCAGGTTATCTGTCCAACTCTGAAACAAAAGATGATACAAGAGGGCTTTTGTACAGCATTTTTCTTCTGAATGAAGCTCTAGGGAATAAGAACAGTGTCAGGACACTTTGGAGGATGAAATTATTTTTTACATTTTTTGTCCAGCTACTCCTGTTAACTTTGTGATAACAACAGGACAGGTGTGCAAGTCTCATAAACCTGTTATCTTTGGCTTCAGTGAACCTGTTCACTCCTGCACCAGTGGAAGGCCTGTTCTTATTCAGTGTAACAGCAACACTCCCTACTGTGCCTGAGCCTATGTTTCAAAACAGGCTGAGGTGTTTGCCCTTTAGTTTGCCCTTAAAAAACGCACATGAACACACATCAGATTGTGGCCATGAGTTTTCCTGCTGAGTCCAGTGACTGTTCACAGACATAAAATTAAACCTAGGTTGAAGTACCTTGCTAATCAAACCTTAAAATCAACATTACCACATGGACTTGATACAGCTTCCACTTTAGCTGGAACCACACATTAAAATGTGCTCAGATTGTTATAAAAGAAGGAATTTGGTCTTTATCAAGAAATAGAAACCCCTTTTTTTGTTATTTAGTTCTACACTTTAGAAGAACAAAATACAGAAAGCTCTGTGAGGTGTACCACATCCTAATCTTGAAGAATCTTTGCCTAAGACCTTGAGGAGGTTAAGATACCTTATGCTGAAACACCCTTTCTCTCCAAATGGGAATTTATTCCAGGGCCTTCATTAAAGCTGAAGGATTCAGCTCTTATCAGGTAATAATACAGGTGTCACTAACAAAGTAGTTAACGGAATAGATGGTGGCAGAAAGGCCACACTGCAAGAATACGACATTTCCTTTGACTCTCTAGACTTCTGCTTTGCAAGTAAAATTTCCACAGTAACTCAGATGCCACATTCTTTTTCTTTTTTGATATTGAGAATATTTCACTACTACTATGATAAAACTCACTGCCTCTATTGGGCACTTACCAGGAATAAGTTTTCTCTGCTATCTTAGGAGATCTTCATGTTCCCTAACTTCTGCATTTCATCAATTTTGGACTTCTACTTTCTGCAAAGACCAAAATGCTGAATATGAATCAAAGCCTTTCCAAAGGGTAACCAGAACTCGTGGGCTGCAAGGAGGTGACAAGTGACTTTGTCACCCCAGACTGAAATTTTTTTATTTTCTCAAATGTTTCTGAAGGTGTTTTGGAAACTTTAATCATGAGAATATTTTTTATTTTCTTTACTTCTTCATTAATTTTGAACTAAAGAACAAAATGCATCGGTGTAAAGATTCAAAACCAATTAGTGATTTGGGTCCTTTTAGTTTAGGGCATGAAGATATTCATTCAGCATATGTTGAAAGTGTTCAGGCTTTGAAGAAATCTTACACCTTTCAGAAGTCACTAGGGATGCTTCCAAATATTTTAGGAATGTGAAAAATAAATGCATCATGCCATTAAATGTGGAGGAGAAAATACCCAATGGCAGACACCCAAACCTAGTCTGTTTTCCAGGACAAAAATACTTGCATCTGAGGTTAAATTCTTGTTTGACAATCCCATTTTATTTTTAGATCCAATTTTAATTTTGATCCAAAAAGATTCCCCTCTCTTTTTTTTCCCCTTTTCGTAATTCTCTGAGGTTGTAAGAACAGAGTCACAAATATTTTGCAATGTGAAATCCGTGGTTTAAAAATAGCAACAGGGCCCGTGTGCACAAGAGAGAATCAGAAAGCTGCACAAATCAGACCCAGTCTTTGGAAGCTGACAGAGCCTTTCCATTGACTTCATCATGTTTGGAGCAGGACCTAACGTAGGAGGTTTTTACTTTTATTGGACATTTAGGGCTTATTTTGGAACATGTCAGTAAGTGGTAGGATGGAATTAATTTGAACAGAAAGAAAACTCAAGACAGCCCCATAGAGAAATTGAAGCATTTAAAGAAATGGGCAGAAGGGTGAGGCCAAGATTACAGCAAGGACAGAGACCACAAGAAGAGGCTGCTGAAGTAAATACTTGAACAATAGAGAAAAAACTCTTAAGTGATGACACAGGTAGCGCAAGATCCACAGAAAAGCAAAAAAGTGCAGAGAGAACATTAAGTGAAAAACTCAGGAAATGGAACAAAGGAAGAAAGGCAGAGATTCAAAGGTCACCTAGGAAAGTTTCTGAGTTGTCTGTATACAAATGCAACAAGCGTAACAAAGGAACCAGGGAAACAGAGACCAAGAGACAACTCAGATGGGATTCGATTGATCACTCCTTCCATGAACCTTTCTAGGTATTTACTGAATGACATTTAGGTGCACAAGCAGCTGCAGACACATAAAATAGTACCAAGTGTTCCAAAATTACATTCAGGTTTGCATCATCTGCTGGGTGTCCCTCTGCCACTGCCTATGGTGACAAAGGATGATTGAGTACCTGAAACTGGGAAAACCTACAGGACACTGGGCTATGTGTTAAAGGAGCAACCTCTGCTCCAGTGACCTCCCTGTGGGACCTCCAGCGCCCCAGGTAGCCCAGCACTCTCAGTTGAAACACTCTTCTTCCCCTAAAATAACTATTTTCATAGTAGACACACTCCCAGGCTCCCTGCTCTGTTCTGAGTGGAGAAATCAAAGTCCAGACATCAGGAACTCTCCTTCAAAGTCTTCACTACTCCTTCCTCCCTAGATGTATTAACTATGAAAATGAGGTAATTAGTCACAGCTTGGCTGGGCACAGCCATGGGGGATTGCAGGAGGCCCTGTGGCTCCTGTACATTAAGAAAGGTAGTTACTCCTTGGGACTGTGGTACCAGGAAGTTTGCAGCTCTTTGAGGAGGGTTGTCTCTCAAATCTGCTTAATTGAGACACTGGCAAATGAAAAGCCTGGAATGATGGGCAATGGTGCACCACAGAGTGTGCCCTCTGCCAGCAGCAGTCACGTAGCTTGTAGCCAAAAATAGGCTTGCAATCAAAGGGAAAGATTGTGGCTTAATCTTCTTGCAGTGTAACCATGAGCACCTGTGGAGTAATTTCTACTCCTCAATATGTGTTGACAACTGTATTTGAATTTGAATGTCCTCTGACTTCCCTCTTCCTAAGGGAAATGTTTTTTTTAGGGGTACTTCTGAAAAGGGTACTTCTGCATGTGGTATATATGTCAGCTCTCTGTATTTCAAGAAAAGCTCATGGTGCCACATTAGTTAAGCATGGCATTCCCAAAAAATAGCAGTCATTTCTTAGTTGCACTGTTTTTACAAACAATGGAGATGTGAGGTCTTATAGGCTCAGCTTTCTGCTGTGACTCCCTATTTTACCACCATGAGAGGGGCAGCAACGGGAGCTGCTGCTGCAACTGTTGGAGCATCACACCAGCCTTGCTTCCAGGCCTGGCACTGTCAGATTGCAGGGCTCTATGCAAAGGACACTTTCTCATGTGGCTCTTCAGCCCATGCTGTGATGAGCTCACCCAACTACAGCGAGATCACAGGGCTGTGTGCCATATGTGACGGAGAACTACCCAAAGTGCTCAGCTTCTCAGAGTTTATTGCAGATATCAATCTCCCCAGTACACCCAGCTTTCCTGGAAATTCAGCCTACACTTTCACATCTGTATTAACCTTTGTGTTTAATTTAACCTTTGTGTCTAATTCTCAGGATACCAAAACAAAATCCCTAGTTCCTGAAGCACTGGGAGCTCTTAGCACTGTTGATTTGAATTCCAGATGCCTTCACCCTGTCTTGAAAGCAACAAACTTCCTACTGAAGGAAATCTTTCAGCTTTTACCAAGCTTTCCTGTCTTTTTAAATCTAAGAAAGAGAAGCATGTTACTTAAAGGAATCAGTTTGCATCTAATAACTGCACCTCCCTCTCTTGGCTGGAGATAATATACTTACATTAATGTTTTCCTCCTTTGTTTCCTAAAGAGTTGGTTCTAACTTAGTGATTGTAAGTAATTTTGGAGTAAAATTTCTGCTGACCTACAGACTGCTTGTTCTGAGTATAACAGTCACCTCTAGTTTAAAAAAGACTCCTCCAGATCTACTGCCTTTAATCCTGATTATCTGTGGTTCACAAAAAGTAATTGGGTCCAAGCAACTGGCTATTTTTGTTCTACCTTTTTGGGCTTGAACATCTAAGAGTTCTTTTTTAAACACTGTATTTTTAAATTTTCCCAGAGCATCTGGTACTTGGCATAGATTTTTTTAAATGCATGTCGAATATGCAACTATAGAATGAGATTCCTTATTCACTGTTAAATATTTTTTAGAACAGAGGATGTGAGAGTCAGCACTGACACAGATATGCATATGTGACCTCTCTCCACCAATATAATTAAAACTTCTTAGTAAATGTGTTGCATACAGTAATTCAATTTTCAATAAACACATTTAAAAGACACTGTACATTTCCTGTACAAAATCTTTTTAAGAACAACAATGCATGTAGTTTGAGATAGAAGTTTGGCACTAGTCCACTTTGATCTGTGGAATATCATCCCCTGATTTTTTTTCTGACAGGTCCTGAAAGCAAGAAAGTAAAATTTCTTAAATGAGTCAAGTATGAGAGAAGCAAGACTCACCCAGCAACCCATCCCATGGAAAAAACCACATCAGAATAACT
This sequence comes from Pyrgilauda ruficollis, assembly GCF_017590135.1. Taxonomy (NCBI): domain Eukaryota; kingdom Metazoa; phylum Chordata; class Aves; order Passeriformes; family Passeridae; genus Pyrgilauda; species Pyrgilauda ruficollis. The sequence goes on along the minus strand of NW_024513654.1, from coordinate 8,295,524 downwards.
GTGGTGAGGTGATTCTGACCCCTTGATTTTGGGATATTAACTACAGACAGGCTCATCTAGCATTTGAAACAGAACATGGAGGCTGTTCAGGCTGATGGTGATTCAGACACATCAATGAACTCTGATCATATTCACCAAGTGCAGAAACCCCCAGCCACCAGCTGACAAGGACCTTAACATGTTCTGTGCCTTGCCTACAAGAAGCCGTATCATCAAGCAAGGGAGTTGCTCATACTTTAATGAGTCTGGCTAAACACATTTTATGCTCAAGAGAGGAATATGCGCTAAAAAGATCCTGTTGATCCAGGTGATTTTCAAAAACACTATTTGGCAAGGGAATCTTTCTAGAAGAGGAATGAGAAGGCAAAGTTATTGTGTCTGCTCCCTTAAAAAGAGGTAGACTGGGGAGGGGAGGGTGAAAGCAGAGTGAGAGAAGGGGTACAGACAGAGCCAGGAGAGGTTGGCTTTGGAGCAGAAACTATAAACTGAAAAATCACTTTTTTTGCTATTGTATTTGTTTCAAAACTGAAAAATCATGGTATTATGTTTCCTCACGTGGAAAAGGGAGGGATCATCACCTTGATGGCCTGGTAAGAGGTTTTATGCCTACAAGTGTTGAGTTTCCCTTTGACAGCTGGTGAACAGTGACTGCTACACTGCAGAGCAGTGTACCCCACAGGGGAAATCCCATGGCCTTCCCCATACTCAACACTGGAGACAGCGCTTCCCTGTGCATTTCCCACTAGGAAATGCCACCAACCTCTTGCTTCCCATAGCATGATGTCCAGTACCTCAAGCTAGTTGTGATCGCTTCAGTTCTCCTTCTTCTAAAGCTGTCATAACTAAATTGGGAGGAATTTTGTTTCTCTACTTTTTGATGTGTGCATTGCAGGTAGAGCTTGGGAGACAGCCCAGGAAACAATGGGTTTAACTGGGCTGGAGTTAATTTCCTTCACAGTAACTGGTATGGGGCTGTGTCTTGGACATGTCCTGGGAACAGTGTTGGTGACACCGAGATGTTGTTACTGCTGAGCAGCGCCTACACAGAGCCAAGGCCTTTTCTGCTTCTCTGAGGGTTAACAAGGAGCTGAAGGGGACATAGCCAGGACAGCTGACCCCAACTGACCACAGGGATAGTCCAGACCATATGGTGTTATGGTCAGTAAATCTGGAGGGAGAAGAAGGTAGTGGGGTTGCAGGGAGTGATGGCGTTTGTCTCCCCTAGTAGCCTTTAGGTGTGATGGAGCCCTGCTCTCCTGAGCATGGCTGAATGCCTGACCACTGGAAACAGGAGAAAAATTCCTTGTTATGCTTCATTTGTTTATGTGGTTTTGCTTTCTCTGTTAAACTTCTTTATCTCAACCCACAAGGTTTCTAGCATTTACTTTTCTGTTTCTCTCCCCCATCCCACTTGGAGAGGAATGAGTGGTTGCACGCTGAGCTGCTGTATGGGGTTAAACCACAGTAGCTTCTGAACACAGCAACTCCATTGGCCTATTGATAATTTACATTCACATTTATCAATCCAATAAGAGTTTCTTGGTGGCAGTGACACCACTTCCCAGGGACACAATTATCCTGGGGGTGCTTCATTGCCTCCTGAACAAAATGACCACAGACTGGCATGGCTCCTCTACATCACATGCAAGTACAGTTATATTTCTCAGCCTATCATTTTTCTTAGAAAAAATTATCTCATAATCCTGAAACTTGCTCTTTTTGTACACTTACAAGAGTTTGATGGGGTACTAGATTTCAGTGAAAGTTCATTTGCCTTTGTTTTTTTGCTATTGTATTTGTTTCAAAAATCCCTTTGTCATCATTTTCACATTCTGTTTCCATTCAAACAAAGACCAGCTTTACATGGGGAAAGGAAAGGTCAGAGGTTACTTAGAGCATGCCAAAGAAAATAAAAGGGTAGCACATCTACAAATGTTTTCATCATTCTGGCCTGATTTTGCAATCTGGGACTATGCTCAGCTTTCGCTAACATCACAATTTAGGGCATGCATCCCACTTGCAATTGTTTTCAATAGAAGGCAAAGGCAGATAGTTCCTTGAGATACTCAATCCTTTACATATGCTTTATAGGACCACAGTAACCACAGAAAGTCCACATCCAAACTCTATGCCATTTTCTCTCACAGTTTGGAGCAGATTTGTTCCTGGTTTCAACAAGAACTGCGCAAACTATCTGAGGGAGTATTCAATTCTACACAACATAATAACATAATACAACACAACATATAACATAACATAACATAGCATAAAACAGCCTGTTGCCATGAAACTCCTTACTGGGTCAGAACCCCACTCCCACACACTGAACCAGAGATTTGCAGTTGCACACTTCACCCCTGATTTACTGGTGGAGTTTCCCAGATGTTGAGTACCATATACCAGTATAAATCGTGCCACTGCTGCTAAACTTAAGAACTCCATTTTCAAGGACCAATGATTTTCACAAGCAATAAAGCTGAATGTAGTTAAACAACGTCTAAATACAAGGTTAAATACATTCAATATCCCCTTTGGCAGTGACTGAGCATTTGTCTGTGTTTAGGGACTGCAAAAGAGCTTTGGAAAGACTTGGAGAAGTTCCTGTATTTTAGGAAAAAGGCAAAATATTTTCTTCATGAAACCGATATTTTCAGCCCTCTTATCTCTGCATGCTGAGGTTTTATTTTCTTTCATTTTTCAAAGTGCGACTGCCTATAGAGGTGCAGGATCACGGCAGGATGCTGGGAAATGCTTGCTCTTTCTCTCAGACCCGGGGATATTCCCAGTTCACAAGTTGACCCAGCAAGATCCTGTTTAGGAAGTTGTCAAATTAGTGCACCTGAACCCCACAGCTCCATGTGCTCATTTAAAATGCTTTTTTACTAGATACTGCAGTATTAAATACAAGACCCAGAACAAAGAACTCTTACGTATGTCCTAAGAAATTACTTTCCTGAAAGCTGTGCATGGTCCTAGGTCTGTATTAAATTCCTCCTATAGCTTATCATCCGGTCCTCATGAAATCCAATCTCAAAAAGTTCACGCATTCTGGAAGTGGATCCTGTACATAATCACTCATGGTGAATTACTCACCGTGCAAATGTATGCAAATGCATTCCCACCACTTAATCCAGGACCACAGATAGAGCTGAAAGTGTGCCTTGCTGAACAAGGAATATAAAGGGATGGTGGCTGTCCTGCTTAGATTAACTGTACATGCCAGGTACAGTTTGGTTATTGGATTAATATCATTCTGTGAGGAAAAAAATGAGTGGGTTGTGGAGCATCCATGATGCCTCCTTTATTTATTTATTTTCCAAGGTCCCACAGTTTCTCCCTCTTTCATTTGCTGGTATTTTTAGTGTGCTCAGGAATTATTTGGTAAGATATTAAAGATTTCTAGTGGGATTTCTTCATAATGGACAGATTCTTTCTCTTCATAATGATAGCTGAGTTTCTTGAGAGCAAAGAGACACTTTGTTCTTTGTTCTCAAGGAGACAAACTGTTATTTCTTTCCCTGAAGAAGCTTCTAATATGATGGGTGAAATATCAGGAATAATTAGACCAAATGGTGATGTAAATCCCACTAGAAATAGAGCATCCGTTATTTCATTTTATGCCTATCGCTCCAGTTTCTGCCTGATTTAAGTCCATGTGAAGAAAGCTGTGGGTATTCCCTTTATAAGAACTACAATAAATTTCTTCATTGAATATTTACTAGTCCTGAGTTGCTCCTTTTTTTGTTGGACCATCATTACACAATTAAAAAATAAGAAGGTAATTTAGCCATTTCAAGGGCTGATATTGCTTAATTTCAAGGGAGGGGGGGCTGACAGTTGAAAGGTTAATGTATTTCACTGATTGGGCCCCTGGGGTTCATTTTCAAAAAAAAAAAAAGCTCTTTCAGTTTTTATTAAGAAACCCGTGTACTGAAAAGGGGAAAAGCATCTCTTATTTGGCACATGCCAGGCAGCGGCTGCAGGAGCCCATGTTTCTCTTTCCTGGCTCAAACTGCAGCCAGGGACAGCAAGGATGTGCTCTGGAGTGGGCTTGGCTGTGTCCTGGCCCATCAGCACAGTGCCCCCACAGAGGACAAGTCCTGCTGGGGGTGACATGGGGACAGTGTGTTGTCCTTGTGATAGCTCTGGGGCCGAGAAGAGCAGCAAGGGGTCCTGCACGCTGTGAAAGTCCCTGAGAAAAGTTGGTTGTAGGTGCCCACCTTGTAGGGCTGTGTGCCATGGAGACCCCACAGTGACCCAGCAGAGTCCATTGACACAAAAATCCACCTCTTTTGGCCCCAGCAGCCTGGCCCCAAAACCTGGCCAGGCTGTAATGTGTTGGTTGACCAGGAGGAACTCCTTCCCACCCATGGCTCAAAGGCTTGTTTGGCCTCCAGCCTGAGATCAACAACTTAAAACAAGTACAGCACTATGGGAAATGAGAAATTTAACCACAAGAAAACACTCCCAGCATTTTTCTGGAGGTTTACAGTTGAACCTACCCCCAGACCCTTTCCCACAACACTCCTCTCTTGTGCTTCTGCTCCCTGTTTGTTCCCAGTACAAACTTGAGTGACAATTGACAAGCAAAGCTGGTTTTCGAAGGTTTAAGCAAATGCTGGGAAATATCCTCTTCACACAATTCAATGCATTCATGCTAAGACAGCCTTATGATGCACACACCCGCTGAAAAGCTGATAGCTCGGCGGTGTTTTACGAGATAACAATGCTTCGTGCCACCCTGGCACACGTGTGGCTAACTATCAGTAGAGAAAGGAGATACTGCTCATATAAATTCCTCAGTGTTGGTTATTTCTGACTGCATTTAGCAGGAGAAGTTCTTGAGCCGAGATCTTTACAGTGCAAGTGCACTGAGTATTCCATTAGGTAAGTCAGCATGCAAGTGACATTGCTTGACATAATTTAACCTGCTTGATTTTAATGTCTGCATCAGAAGATTTTAATCCACCATTTGCAAAACTTCAACAGTGCTGATGTCTCTGGCTGATACTTTTACTATTATGAAATCCCTGAAAGTCAACATTTACAGGCACAATGAGGCAGTAAAAAGATAAAATAGAAATAAAATCTTTTGCTTGGGCTGGAAAAATTCTGAACATTGGGGAAAAGCTTAACAAAATAAAAGAAAAATGTCTCTGTCTTCAAGCATCTAGAAGAATTGCAAGAATGTCCCTTTTATTGTCTTTTTTTGCACCCCTTGTAAAAATTGTTTCCCTCTCAGCCCCTAATGAGATGTTTTTAGCAATGTTTTTCTATCCCAAATTACTATGTGAGACGGGCACTGGAAGAAATGTGGTTTTAGCTTGGGGAGTTGTGCTGGAGCCTGCGCGCGCACTGGGGAGCGAGGCAGGGTCGGAGCACTGCTTTTGCTGCCGGGGACTGTGTCTCTGCTGGCTTCTGCTCTGCTTATTGATACACTTTATAGATTGAAATGGCACCAGGAACAGGGCAGGAAAAGTTCCGCCTCTCACCACAGTGGAGGATCCGTATTCTTTTATTTTAACAAAATTAAACGGCTCAGAAATGAATGAGAAAAATTATATTTTATTAAAGAGAGAGAGAGAGAGATAAAAACCCTGATGAGTTAAATAAACATTATACTTACCATGAAAATAGAAGAATGGGCATTTCTACACATCCAGTTGAAAATCACTTTTGAAATTCATGCAGATATTTTGAAGTAAAATGCCTTTCTGGTTCCTAGTTTTGCTGTAGTAGATTAGTGGAAATATAATGCCTTTGTTTTCTGTAGCCTGAGCTTTAGAAAAGAATTGCAGCATCAAGGAGAAATTCTGTATCCTACTTTTCTCTCTCCAATAGATGTGATGGGCTTCTGAAAATAAATATGTACAATTCTACATATCCATAATCCTGGAAAAATTCATTGTAACTAACAGATAATGATGACTTGGTTAATTATTGGAATAAACAGAGGACCAAGATAAAGCTGTGGTAAATTTTGGTAATGAGCCACTTTCAAAGAAACCAGATGCCTATATGCATCTTGTAATACAAATGAGTGGTTTTTTATCGTTGTTGGTGTTAATTTTAGAAACTGTTAAACACCCTGAATTGGATGACTGAAGAAACATTAATTCTAAATGATTACCAGTCATCCCCAGCTCCCATCTCCATATCCAGTGATCAGAACACAGGAACAAACTCAGTAATAAAATCCAATTGAAGATATTCCACCTTCTTCTGCAGCTTTCCACTCACCGTCTCAGTGCAGCAGGATTCTTGAACAGCTGTAGAAAAGCTTGTTATTCAAGATATCACAAACCCAATTTTCTTAAACAGAAACAGTTTGGGGTTTTGTGAAAAAAAAAAATACAAAAAAGAAAAAGGAAAGAAAGAAGCACTCCAGCTCCAAGGTTTTGAAATTAATGTATGGGGAAAATATAGCTTTCATTTGTATTTTTAAATACAGTCTAAATAATGTCTGAAGAAATAGTTGCTACAGCTTTAAATATCGGCTGCCAAATGGTAATTATATTGTTTAATTTTTAAATCATACGATAGCTATACCATCTGACACCGCAAACATTACACACAAACATATTTTGTTATCATGAGGGAATGTCGTTTGAAAATGCAAAAAGCATCTTTAAAAGCAAAGGGAAAAAAATCTGTTTTTATTATAAATGTGGACTTCCCCTATCTCCTTTTCTGAAAGTTATGGAGCTCTGAATTGCATTGCCAACTCGTTGTGGTGAATAACCCCTAAATTTAGCCTTATATTATAAAAAACATTTATATAAACATTTTCCTGTGTTGATACAAAGCTAAAAATGTTCTTATGTGTATTAGAGCTAAATCAACTATTCCTTCTCATGAACTTCTTATAGGAGAGGAGCTTCACAAGCAACAATCTTCTGTAAACCTGCAAAACCAGCAATTAGGTAAGACAGAAAAATTGCTTAAGAATGGTAAACATTAGCTTAAAATAAAATTAAAATCCCCAATAATCGAACAGGCTGGCAGGCTAATAGCTCTTGAAATAGTTTATGATTTAAAAGGTAGCTATGCATTATTCTGCCCTTCCCTCCTGGTTGTGGAGCTGTTGTTTACAGAGTGCCAAGGGCATTTCTGTCTCATTATCAAATACATAAATAG